>NC_090273.1:166842553-167158982 GCF_040414725.1 Anabrus simplex
GATTTCTAGTAAGGATTTTATTCCAGTTCTTTGTCGATGATAATTGTGGAGCTGGGAAACAGAGGTTAGTTTTGTTGGTATGAGATTTGTGAATCAGGTTGGACCTGTCATTGAAGCCGGGACATGATAGCCCGAGGAATATTTTATAATGTTGAGAATGGAAACAAATACATAGAAATCCATAGCGGTATTAATCGGCGACGCGTATAATTAGTGTGGGCATCTTGAAGCATAATCCGTGCATTTTTGGTGGTTAGAATATCGTATTTGTTTAATTATGTCGGCAGAGTTTAAAGGTGAGCATTTTGAGAAGCCAGTCAACTGGAACAAACCAGATGTTACTGCCAAGCGAACTTGGGGACGAGAGGCCTCAGCTGTGATAACGGGACAGGCGTGGAATTGAGATTGTACTGTATTCTCGGCCGAGGAGAACGTTAAAATGCTGGATTTAGTTGAAATTCATAGCCGGTAATAATCTGAGTATTGTGAAATACTGTAAAATTTGTTTAATTGGGGACGTAATGAACATTTGAAATCACGAACTTTGAGTATAAGGAACAGAGTAACCAAATTCAGGGTTGTCCAAAATATAGAGCGATGGTTGTGATGATTGGTTTGTCTGTGAGGGGTGTGCAAAATTCATAAATGGTATGACGAGATATGACATCGTAATTATATGGCGAGTTGTTTGGTTAGTACGTAGATTATTAGGATATCCAAGTGTTAATAACGGTTAGGACTAGATTAGATTTTAAAGTGTGAGATCATGAGACAAGATATATAACTGGACATGAATTATGTAACAATTCTTTTCCAGCCAGATAAATATCACAAGATTGAATTCACATCACAGCTGCGTAGGAATTTGTAAAGAAATCAGAGTCCGCGGAGATAAAATTTACTGTTCTTTAACATTTCGTTAAATCATTTAAATTTATTTAATTATTAAATTCAGTGAAACCGCATTTTGAAACAACTTTAATCAAGCGAATAACTTGGAGATGCATTCTGGAAATTTTAGTTTGTTTTCTGGGGAATATTTAAATGTAAAGTAACGATTAAGGGGACATATCCGAAGAAAATGGATTTTACTGCCACACAGTTTGTGAGCATTGCTATTGTTGTAATTATTGAACTTTGATTGATTGAGCAGTGAATGTGCTGGGGATAGTAAAGTGGAAACTTTGGTCATCAACCGATGTAACTTAATTGTGTTTAGCCTTCAGCCTAGAAACTTGGATGGTCAGGGGGTCATCAACCTCAGTGACTTAGATTAGGGCCATATGCCATTGTAGCATCATTTCCTTGCGGTCATCATCCACAATGACTTTAAAGTAACTTAGAAGAGCAGATGTCGGTCCATGACATAGACGCAGGTCACATCGATTCAATTAAGGGTCCATGCTGGAGAACCACTGTGTGGCACACACCGATTGGACGGCCTTAATTATACCCAGAGTCCAGAGTTCGCGTTACGAGGGCTGGACCATAACGAATCACTATGATGGTACATGTGGTCTCACATGGAAGCCGAATTTAAGGATTTCCAGACGTTCCTTTCTTAAAAACTTAATAATTGAGACAATGGTTTCTAGTAAGAATGCCCATCAGGCAGTTACGTTAAAGTCTCACACCAGTGTTCTGACCTTTATGTAAAATGATTGTGGTGTCCAGTGGACACAATTGACTTCTATGATACCGTTGACATATCAGATTGCTTCAGAATTTTCCTGAATAAATAGGAATCTTTTAAACAGACCTTTCATTCCAGTAGATAGATTAGAATTACTGAACCCTACCTTTACCTCAGCAAGTGACGAAGAACCCGATACGACCCAAGAGACAGATCTCATGAACTTTGCTGATAGGTAAGTAAGGTAGGTATCCCTCAATATGGACCAAAGGGTTCAGTATATATATATCCTTATTTGTGTATATAACATCTAAAGTGTTTATACTTTTTTCAAGTGCATAAAATTGTGTACAACATTGTGATTTGACTTTCTCAGGTAAGTCGAGTATTTTAGTGTTTGGTATGGGCGCAAACATTCTGATAATATCATTTTGGAACACTTTTTTGGAAACTCAGGATGGCTGTAAAGGTACAAAACAAAAATATATTTATTTCAATAGCCTATGATATTATGATTTAATAAAATGTATTACACTGCATGATTTCCTTTTAAAACCTATTTTTAAGAATTTTTAGTGAAAGTATACAAAAAAATCCTGAAAATCGTGTGACCGTAACAGTCGTTTACATAGACCATTTGAACGTTAATGAGATTGTTAGGTGCCTTAGAAACTAATATATATCCTGTAACACATTATAACATGAGTGGCAAAATAATCCAACACTAATAGAGATTTGGGGGTGTAACATACAGTCTAAAATAACAGATATTTTTCTCTGAGAAGTTTGATACAATATTTTGTACAATGTATGCTGTGGGTTTATATTATTCTTTTCTTTCTTGTATTCAGTCCTAAGACTGACCTCCAGATGGCAGCTCTCTTTACTGTTACATATTTATTTGTACCCTTGTCCTCTATGACCATAGGGTGACAGGCATAGGTTTTTAATTACTCTGAGCAGTGATTTCCTCTGCTTCATCATTTTTAAGACTTGGTCTGCTGTCTGAAGCCCCGTATTTCAAATGCCTCAAGTTGCTGATCTATACGAGATGCAGATGTAGCGAACGTTTTATGGTGGAAGTGGACAATATGCTCATTTGAGATTTTTGGCATCTGATTTCAGTCGAAAGTCTACCGTCTTATGTGATATTTTGGCCGAGGTAAATAAATGATTTTACTTGTTGAATATATGTTCTACTGACTTTAAGGTGAAGACTACTGGGTGACAATACATTTAGTTTCTTAAGCGTAGTTTATATTAACCCAAATATATCATTTTCAATGCAATACCGTAGGCATACTTTCAGTTACACATATTTCTTCCTTTAGGCATCTGAGAAATGTATAAATTAGAGCTGTATTCTTATTACTTCACTCCACATGACCATTTCAAGAACACAGTTGAAAAGAATAGGAGAGAGCCCATTGCCAATCGTAATCTCAATGAATCTAGAGCTTTTCAGCAAAAATTTTACTTGTGAGCAGGTGTTGGTCAGAGTTGGTTTGATGATTGAACAAGACTACTTGTCATCTCCTTGAGGATATAAAAAAGACTGAATCAGTCCACTGAGTTGTAGGTCTTCTTGAAATCAACTAAAATCAATACAAGTGGTTTGGTGCAAAGAGATTTGGTTTTGATTACATGACTTGACATTCACCAATCTGCAGACAATCTGCAGGTGCATTTTTGACAGGATGTTATACTCAACTGAACATAGTTTTACTGCCTTCTTTTTATGGAGAGGACGTATTCCCATATATCATCATGAGAGTGTTCTTCCATTTTAGCAACAAAACTGGGCCCAGCAATTTTCAGATGTTCAGCAACTGTGGAATCCTTGCCTGGTGTCTTATGCAATGATCTGGGTGATATCTTCTCCATTACGTGGAAGAGAATCAATATCTGATGCTGGAGGAGCGCTGAGTAAGGACTTCACAATTGTCATGATTATTCAGAACAAGATTACCATTCTTAGCCTGAAAACATACTGAATGGCTAGGTAGCTGGTAAGTTTACATCCAAAATACGAGTGTTGTTCCCCATGAAGATTTCTTCAATAATCTCATCATGAGCCTTTTCAAAAGCATGTTTTGATTTACGGGTCAATTTAGCAATCAGTTTAATTTGGATGAGGAATTCTTCAATTTTTCATGTCTTATTCCAGGATCTTCATCACACTGATCGGTCCCACTAAATTAATCATTATAGTAAGAGCATCTATGGCGGAGAAGATGGACTTCGGTACGGCGGAGATGGCGGAAGAGGCAACCCATCCTTCTGGGGTGTACAGATGGAACCTACTGCCTTGTAGGACGAGGAAGGCATCCTCAAAGGCTAAGGGAGTAAACCCTGAAAGAAAATCCTCTTATGCGTTAGGCCTAGCAAGTCAGCAGGAGAGTATTGAGTACAGTTGCTTTCAATAAGAAAAAGAGCCTTGGAAAGAATATTATAGACCGGACTGACACGTCCTCTCAGACAATTGTAAAGTATGATGACCGTAAGGCTGATGATATACAATGTTCTGAAAGGAAACCCCAAATAAAAAAGAGACCCAAATACCGAATTGGAACTATGAACATTCTATCATTAACTGGAAAGTTAGAAGAACTCCTAGACATGATGGATAGAAGAAAATATCAATATTGGGATTAAGTGAGACCAAATGGAAAGGGATTGGAAGTAAGACACTTCGTGGAGGTTATAAATTATACTGGAGTGGACAGGAGAAGGTAGCGAAAAATGGTGTTGGATTCTTAATTAACGAAAGGACTGATGTTACAGCTGAAGTTATCTGCAAAAGTGATAGAATCATTAAAATGTTCATGAAACTGGAGAACACTTAAGTACACCATCATACAAGTGTATGCCCCACAGACAGGCTGCAGTGAGGAAGACAGAGAAATTTCGGCAAGACCTGGAAGATACAGTTAATGAGGAAAATATTATTATTATTGGAGATCTAAATGCGCAAGTTGGGGTAGACAGACTTGGGTACGAGAACATCATTGGTCCACATGGATTTGGACAAAGGAACCCAGAAGGAGAACAACTATTAGATCTGTGCAGAAGAAATGATCTTATAATCAAAAATACATTCTTCAAAATAAGAGACAGTCACAGAATAACAAGGTACAGTTGGGATGGCCAGTATAGAACAATGACTACGTAATCACAAATAAAGATGGTGGCAGGTACATCACAGATGTAAAGGTCATCCCTAGTGAAAGCATGGACAGTGACCACAGATTGTTGCTAGTAGACTTCAAACATAAGGCAAATGAAACGCAGAAACTTATTACGAAAAAACCAAGGGTTAAAACTTGGAAGTTGCAAGAAATCCAAATAAAGGAAGAATACAAACTAAGGATTCAACAGAGTTTGCCGAAGTGTGAAGTAACCAGCGTTAATGAAGAATGGAAGGCCTTCAAAGACACCTTTGTGGGAGAAGCCAAAAACTTATGTGGAGTTACAAGTTCTATCAAAAGAAAAAAGGAGACACCATGGTGGAATGATAGAGTGAAAACAGCGGTGAAAGAAAGAAACCAAATAAAGAAGGCACTGGACAAGGAAAAACAAAAACAGGGACAAGAACGAAATGAACAAGAAATACAAAGACTCCAAGGAGTATACAGGAACAACAAACTTGCTGTAAAGAACATTGTAAGGGAAGAAAAAGAGAAGAAATGGAATGAGTTTGCAGACAAACTGGAAGAGGACAGTAGAGGAAATATGAAATTGATACAGAGTAGTGAAAAACAAGCGAAGGGATCAAGAGACCATAAAAGCAATAGAACGTGATGATGGAACTCTGGCACAAGAAGAGGGAGAAATTAAACAAGAACTCAAGATCTATTTCGAAAAGCTGCTGAATGGAGATACAGAAAACATAACAACGGATAGAGGAGAGCCAAGTCGAGGAACCACAACTGAACCACCAATTACATGGCTTGAGGTTGAAAATGCGCTCAAGAGCATGAAGAAAGGAAAGGCAGTGGGCATAGATGAACCAAGTGCAGATATGCTGAAAGCAGCGGCAGTTCCAGGAATCCAATGGCTCTATAGACTGCTTAACAAGATATGGGAGGAAAATACTATTCCTGAGGACTGGAAGATGGGCATCATTGTACCTCTGTTCAAGAAAGGAAGCCGACGAAAATGTACTAATTACCGTGGTATCACACTACTGCCTCATGTCCTGAAAATATTGGAAAAAATAATAGAGACCAGAATCAGAGATATTGTTGAACCAATTTTGGAAGAAGAGCAGTATGGTTTCAGACTAGGAAGGTCAACTATAGACCTTATATTTGCAATTAGGATGCTAATGGAAAAATACTGGGAGAAGAACAAGCCTTTATTTCTAATATTTTTGGACATTGAGAAAGCATACGATAGTGTACCAAGGAAAAGAATTTGGCAATGCATGAAAGAACTTCAAGTGCGAGACAGTCTCATAGACAAAGTGAAAATGTTGTATAGTGGGAACAGAAGCTGCATTCAAGTAGGATGTGGTTTGTCGGACTGGTTTGAAACAAAGAGAGGAGTGCAGCAGGGCAGCTCATTGTCGCCACTTCTATTTATTATTGTAATGGATGTAGTAATGAAATCTATTAAAAGGAAAGAACATGGAGATATCAAAGCCTTCACATTTGCAGATGATGTTGCGATCTGGAGTGACTCAGAAGAGGAATTGGGAGAGAGAATACAAAGCTGGAATGAGGAGTTTAAGAAATATGGTTTAAACATCAGCAAGACCAAGACAGTGGTGATGAAAGTGTATGGGGAAGGAGCAGAACCAATAGTCAGGTTAAATGAAGCTCAACTGGACAGCGTTCCAGTTTTCAAATACTTGGGCAGCGTTATATCAAATGACAACCTAGCAAAACATGAGGTGAACAATCGAATCAATAAGGCAACACAATTTTACCACCAGGTAAGACACCTGCTGTGGGATGAGCAAATACCCATAAAAACAAAAATGACATTGTACAAGTCCTATTATACACCAATTCTTACATACAGTCTCGAAACCACAACACTGACCAATAGAGACAATTCCAAACTTCAGGCAGCTGAAATGAAATTCCTACGCACTATGATCTAGAAAACCAGGAAAGACAAGATTAGGAATGAGAAAATTAGAGAAGAAGTAGGAATAGATGATTCTCTCCTCAATAAGATTCAGATATCAAGACTGAAGTGGTTTGGTCACATGAAGAGGATGCCAGTAAACAGAACTGCAAGGAAGGAATTTGACAGAAAGGTAGAAGGAAGACGACCCGTGGGAAGGCCACGAAGGAAATGGATAGATTTAGTTAAGAGCGATGTACTGCTGAGAGGTCATGATTGGGACAAGTTGGTGGAGGAAGAATGGTACAAGGACAGGATGAGATGGAGGAGGCTCACATACCACACCTGGGAAACTGGAGATGGTTTAGGATGATGATTATGAGTAAGAGCAAGCTGGAAACGTGTTCCCACTTGCGTGATTCTAGAGACAAACTCTTTCTGGTAATCAGGAATGATATATCAAGATTTTCTTGATCTTGTATGTTTGGGATCGGTGAGCAGACTCAACAGTAGCCACACCACTACCTTCCTTCTACAGGATACTCACTCATTACATTTTAGAGACTTGGCCTCTTCTGCATTAACAGCTGAGCTGGCGTCCTCCTCATCCTTCGCTACTTCGCAGGTGTCCATTGATGGGTCACCGTTTCCTTCCTTGTTTTGAGAAGACGCCTGCTCTGTAGCCACTGGTGGGATGGCCTCTTCTGCGTGCGCCAGCAACCTGCAAAAACATCATCGCTCTGTTCAACGACCAGTCTTTGATGTCAGCTAGTGAGCTAACTAAACTCCCTAGAGAAGTAAACAAAGAATCAGGTACATACTGACTAAAACTTAGTAATAGGACGCCTGTTCAAAAAATCGCAACATTTTAAGAGTACCATTCAAATCCGAGTCTAAGTGCTTTCTTTACTTTTTTCCCTAGCAAGTAGCAGGTAGGGACCCACTTTGGAGGCAGCCCTATCCAGAGAGTGGCATCCCTGCCTATGTGAGTCCCAGAGCACAATGACTCACTGTGTAACATCTGCTAAGGGTCCCAGCTCAGGGTTACGGGTGAAGACGTCAATGGCATCTACGGCGGAAAAGGTGGACTTTGGTACGGTGGAGATGGACTCCGGGATAAATACGAGTACAATACTGTATAAGGAGGCCAATGGCTTCGGGCAGATGAGGCTCTTTAGGAGGGCTGATGCCTGCAAAAGGTTTTGGTTTCTCTTTGTTAAGGGTGAGTTGAAAAAATCCTGGCACTAGATATAAAATGCCATTGGGTGTGGCGAGCCCATTGTACTAATAGCCTATAAAATGATTGAGAGTGAGATGGAAACGGTTGGCACGTTTCCCAAAAGCGACACGCAGTTCCTCGTGTTCTCGTTCTGGGGGAACTGTGAAAAGTGGGCAATCAGAGATGAATATTGCAACCATAAATGTCTCAACCCTTAATGGCAAGACAGAAGAACTGATAGAATACATCAAAAGGGCACTGCATTGTTGGGATTGAGTGAAACCAAGTGGAAAGGAAAGGGACAGAAGAGACTGAAGAAGGGGTTTCAGTTGTTTTGGAGTGGAGGTGCGAACTGCAACAATGGAGTAGATTTGTGAAGGAAGACCTGGTACAGTACATAGAGGTAAATGACAGAATCATGAAAATCAGACTTGGTTTGGACAGTGGAGTGAAGTATATGCACCTCAAACAGGTAATGTCGAAGAGAGTCTAGAGTAACTGGAGAGGTGCATTGAAGATACAGTGGTGATAATGAATGCCCACATAGGAACGACAGGCAATGTAAAGAAGAAATAATTGGTCGTTTTAAATATGGAAATAAAAATGCAGAAGGAGAGGTACAACTAGATTTTTGCGACAGAAATGGATAATAATAGGCAATATATGATTCAGAGAGGAGGGTGTACGGGTAAATGCCACGCTATTAGTGTGCACACATCACTTCCAGGGCACAGAGTTATTCACCTCCAAGAGCAGTGTAGCATTGGAGACATGCGTGTGAAGTGTTCTTTCAACAGAATTTATATGATGAAAGGAGGGTGTACGGGTAAATACCACTCTATTAGTATGCACACCAGGGAATTCGATCCTGGCCCTTATTTCTAATCCTGGGATTTTGAGATTAAATTGGGGCAGTCCGGGATCCCGGGATTGAGGTTTACAAATTAAACAATAAGAAAATCTTAATGAAATCAGTTGTTTAATAAGCAAATCGAAATTTAGACAAAATAAACCTATTTTACGGTATACACCCAACTAATCTAATTACTCTATCTAATTAGACTTCAGACTAACCAGATTTAAAATCAATCACTCAGTCTCTATGTTAAAATTCTTCTTTTCCAAGAATCAGTGAAATCTCTTTAAACTTACATAAATTTAAAAAAAACCTTATGTAACAAACTATGCAAATAAACTTTGGAAATTAACAACAATCTCTCTGAACACAGACTAAATAGACGACTTTCATGTAACAACATAATAAGTAGGTAGAAAGTTTCTTAGCAAACAGTATTTAAAAATAACATTAATCAGTCACATTTCACATTTCCCATGAATATGAAGAAAATTAATTTAATAGGAACATTCAAATTTGAATTTGAAAATATTATCTGAGATATAACAACGCATCCAGTGTCTCATCACCAAGCCTGCTTCTCAATTTGTTGCACATATATGCAGCTGCTGAGAAAGCACGTTCTGGTTCGATGGAAGTTCGAGGAATCGTCGGTTTAAAAGCCTGCTCTAGGTTAAAGCTCCGAGTAGAATTTGAAGACTCGTATAGGTTCATTTCCTTCTTAACAATTCTGGAAAATTCATTTTTATTTAATGCTTCAGGAGACATAATTTTCATGCTGTTTTCTATTTCCAGCTGAAGCCCTCCTTTGAGCTTCAAATCACTTTTTTCCCTATTTGTGGGCTCGACTTGCATATTTTGTTCTTCCTCTGTCACTTTTTTTACCATTTAATCTCTCAATTAAAGAAACAATCTGGTTTTTTTATCAGGACTTTGCTCGGACTTGAAATTGTACGCTTTATTTCGTCATCGAACGCCAACACCACATTGTCACTATGAGGATTTTGTAGGTAGCATAATACGCCAATCAACTCATTTCTTCGGCGATCTTCCATGCGCTTTTGTATTAATGTATCTCGAATTTAGAAGCCAACTCGAACTTGGAGGTATTGTCATTTAACTGCTTAAAAATAAACTTAAGGGTAGCTTCACCTGTGCATAAATTCACATCAGTGCGACAGAATGCTTCTACAGTTAATTTGACTGGAGAAAAGACTTTAATGATTTCATCGATGAGCTCAAAATCTGACTCTTCCAACTGTACTGGATTATTCAAACCTATCAGCGCCTTTTTGATCCTCAAAATCGGAGTCTTACAAATTCAGATGTATGTTTACCTCTACAGGAACTTCCAACTGATAGGACATGCGGTAAGGAGGACGGAGGCAAAACGCTTGAGCATAGTGTAGAGGCTGTTCCACCTGGTTTTGCAATCAAGTAATAAACTTACCTCCTTGCCATGCTCTATCTTTACATATTTTTGAAGAATGGTATAATTCTTCACGGACGCTCTTTTGAAAATAAAAAACACTTTGTGAACTTTTTTTATTACATCCCTGATGTTCTAGTCATTCGTCAAATCTAGGCAATTTTCTCTTTCTTCAAGGTCTAATCCTGATTCAATTTCGTCATCGTCGTCATCATCATCCGAGTATTGAACCGCACCCCCTCCCGTACCGACAACCTACCTCACCATTAAACACACACGTCGGAAGATTCGAGGCGTGGACCGCGACTAGGAAAGGCCAAACACAGCCCTGAACTGGAAACGGTCCTCATTTCAAAAAAGAGAACACGAATGTGACCAAAACTACCAGAAATAAAATCCCAACTAAATTTAAATGAGGGCTTATATAATAAAATCAAAAAGAAACGAGAAATGACGCCAGCAATTAAAAACAAAGGATACGTACATGTGCAGAGCTCATCCAATTGAAGTCATAACACATGCGTGAGCACAGCTTTTTCAAACACCAAGCTTAAATTGTTCATAAGACGGGCTCACCGTCTCAACTGCAATCTCACTACATAATGTGGTAATGTGAATACAGTCCACACGGATCAACTCTGTCATTCTTTCCGCGAGGTTAATAAAATTCATTATATAAGCGTCTACTTAACTTCCACATCGTCACAGCAATTACCACACAGATCAAAGCTCTCAAGCGGCATGGAGAAGAAAAAGGGGGCCAGAGAAGGTAAAAATACGATTCGAGAGATCACAACATAGCACAGAGTAACATCTCTGGACCAAAGGAATACATTTTAAACCCAAAGAGAATCACAGGCATATACATAGCCTGAATAAGAAAAGAACATGGCGGCCTCGTGGGCAAAAGGCCTTGATAGAAATCAAGGCAAAATAAATATCACCGAGCCGGCAACAAACATGAGGCACAGAAACAAGATTAAATTATATAATGAGCTGACCAATACGTCATCCTTTATCTCCTTTCACTCACCAGCACACACCCAAACATTCAGACATGGCCGGTATCGGCAAACAATCTGAGCACTTGCTCCAGTTTATAAGTTTAACACAATCTCATATAGTATGACTCTCATGGTCACACACAAAGGTCTCACATATGTCAGAGATAGCGTGCACGGCGCAGGCAATTAGCAGTAGGATAATAGAGACCCAGTGGTCACACATAAACCCATCAGCTCACGCACTCCGTACGACACGAATGGAGCAGAAGGATGCGTATCAATTAGTTATGGACGATAGCGAAGAATGTCATAACAGCACCGTAGAAATAATATTAATACAAGGATTGCCATACCTGTAATATCAATTACCAAAGTAACAAGAAGGATGGTAGTACGGGTCGAGTTTAAATCTATTGAAAACCCATTTATGGCATAAAAACGCCACTCCAATCTGCGTGGGGTCCATGCTTACACTCCACACACACGTAACAATGCAAAGAATCGCTCCAAAGAGATAAAGCTACTGTCTCGCCGAAAGAATGATCTGTGCTCATGACCGAGGGTGCCCTCTCTGGTACAATCATGGAAACACTTAAGTCAATTGAGGTGAGGCCGATACAAGCTCTTCGCAATATTGGAAACATCATTTTTATGAACATGCCATTATTAGCATGGCTCATCACCACACTGCCCCCCTTTTAAAATGTGTCTTATTGTTGATGAGACAAGGAGACATTTTAAAACGAGGTTCTAATCCGAAAACCTAAAGTGCGCGCACTGCTAAATACTAAAGGACTTAAAATCTAATTAAAACTAGGGAAACACATATTATACACATAATTACAAAAAATCAGTTATAACAATGCACTATAAAATCCAGTCCACCTCAACCTGAGGCTCTGTAGTTTCATAAACAGTATCACGCTGAATCAATCAGTCCATTTCAAGCAATTCACTTAATACTTCCATGAGTGATGTTAGATAGCCAAGGGAAAGTTGTAATTAAACGTAACATCCTCAAATCTCCAAGGGATTCGCAACTTATTTCGTCTCATCTTCAACCAATGACATCGATATTCCTTTCCATTCCCCTTTTTTCCTCTATATTATTTTCCCTGAAAGAAAAAGGACTTTAGAACACTGGTAATTATACAACAAGCAAAATTAACAGATGCTACTACTAAAATATAATAGAAAATAGATAAAGTTTTACTGGCTCCGTTGATGATATGGTTTCAATAAAGACACATGAGCCTTCGATAACCTCTTACTCATCAGATCCTCCAATTCTACAGTTACAGGTCCCAGAAACCTTACTATTCTCTTGGGGTTGGACCATTTATGGTCGAGTTTGGCGGCGATTTGGTTGGTTGTCGAGCTTATAGGGAACATTTTTACCACAACCAGGTCTCCAACTTCCAGGGTGACCTTTCTCTTCCCCTGGTTGAATCTTTTTGCCACACGGTCTCGGGCTCTGACGAAATGTGCAATGGCTTCCTTCCATTTTTCCTCAATATTAATGTTTCTCTATGGCTTGGACAGTTACCCAATGTCCCATTTCAACTGGAGCGGGTCAGCAAGGCTTCTCCCTAGAAACAAATCAGCAGGGGTGCGTCGGTGAGATTCGTGTACAGCACTGTTGAAGGCTAAAACAAAAAAAATCTAATTATCATCCCAGCTGCGCTGATCAGCGCTATGGAAACCACTCAGACACGATTTCAGATTACGATGAAATCTTTCATCGAGAGAAGGTTTGGGGTAGTGGGGACTCAGAAAAACATGCTTCACTCCCCGCCCAAAACACAGGTGACGAAAATTACGGCAGCTGAATGTAGACGCGTTGTCCGTGATTAACACTTTCGGGGGCCCATCAACTCCAAAAATATGCGCTGCGGACGGGGAACAACCATACGAATTTAGAAAAGGCGTCAACGATTCCAACGTTGCCATTCTTGGATTTCGTGAGAGGACCAAAATAATCGACAAACAACTTTTCCCCGGGGTACGACGCGACGTCAGCGGAGTGGAGTCCAATCTGAGAGGATTGCAAAGGTTTACACCGTTGGCAAACGTCGCAACTTTTCACATAATCTAACTCTTCTTTTTTGAGATTAGGCCAAAAGAAATCACGAGAGATACGATGCAAGGTTTTGTATTGACCTAAATGAGCACCCAGGTAAGAATCATGATAATAGTGCAACATCATGGATCTTAATTTGAGAGGAACGTAAATTTTGTCTTTACTATTTTTACGGTTACGACGAACCAACAACCCTCGTTTGATACCAAACGACTTGTCTCGAAGAGACCAATCAGCGATTCCTTTCAGCAGTTCTTGACACTCGGCGTCATCCTTTTGGTGCTGAGAATTGTCCGTGAAGGACCAAGGATAATTTTGCAAAATATTGATACTTTCAACACTATCAGACTGACGACAGTTCTCCTCGGACTCGACCTCACACTCATTTACCCCGTCGAACATACGCGACAGACAGTCGACCACAACATTCTCTTTTCCACGAACATGCACAACTGTGAATTTATAGTATGATAGCCGGAGGATCCATCTAGATGTCCTGCCAAGTCGCTTAACCTTGGCGCTCATCCACGACAGGGCTTGATTGTCCGTATGGACGAAGAAATGACGGTGCTCCAAATAAGAACGAAATTTCTTAACACCTAACACTACGGCCAGACATTCCTTTTCATAAATAGAATATCGTAATTCAGCTCCATGCAACAACTTGATGAAATACGCAATAGGGACTAGCTTCCCGTCCTCATCGTATTGGTTAAGTACAGCAGAAACGGCAAGTTCGCTGGAGTCACATTGCAGGACAAAGTCACGGAAAAAATTTGGACTGTGGAGGACAGGGGCTTGGCAAATGGCATTTTTCAGTTGGTCGAAGGCATGGGTTTGAGCTTCGCCCCGCACGAAACGGGAAGTTTTCCTTTTCAGAAGGTTTCAGGGGGCCAACATTTGGAAAAAGTCTTTGCTGAAACGGCTGTAGAAACCGACCTTACCCAGGAATCTTCACACACCGCGGACATTCTTTGGCCGAGGAAACTGTTTGATACATTTAACCCTGTCGGAGTTCAAAGCGATTCCGGAATCAGATATGACATGACCAAGGAAATTTAAGCGTTCAGAGCAAAGTGACACCTTCTTCGGATTTATAGTGAAACCGTGCTTGCGCAAACGACTGAGAACCTCTCGAAGATGAGCAAGGTGCTCCTGAAATCTTGGAGAAAAAATGAGAAGATCGTCCAGAAAATTGAAGACATAGGAAAATTTCAGATCTCCAAAGATGGAATCCATCACGCGGCTGAGCTCTTGTCCACCAATAGAGATGCTCATCGGTACTTTATTAAATTCAAATACTCCAAAAGGAGTGGCGAAAGCAGTGCAGGGGCGACTTTTGGGATCCAACGGGATTTGGTAATAGACTGAATTAAAGTCAAGAATTTAGCGCCATGAAATTGTTGAGAGGCACTTTCAATGGTGGGTAAGGGGAAGCTGTCGAAGACAATATTCTTATTCACCTTACGATAGTCTAGAATAAACGTAGATCTACCATCCTTTTTGGTGAGTAGGAAGGCGGGACTACTGAAAGGAGACTTGGAGGGACTGATTAAATTCTCTTCCAAAAGCTTTTTAACACATTCTCTCAAAGCAGACAACTTTGGGGGCGAGTAACCGAATGGAGGCGACCTAACAGGGGTATCATCTTTCAGTTCGATGGAATAGGAGAATTTTTAGCACAACCTAAATCAGCAGTTAAAACATCAGAAAATTCTTCCAACAGACCGTTTAACATCAAGTTTTGGTTGTCAGTCAAATCACATGAGGCGTTGGGAAGTTGTGATTTCGAAAGAGCGCATACGGTAGCACGTTGGAAAAGGGCTTCAAAAGGGTAACTTACGCCTGATTTGAATCGAAAGGCTAAGGTACGAGTGATAATAGATAGACCAGTAGCCAGCATAAAATCGGTTCCTAAAATAAGCGGGACAGATAGATCAGGAACAACATTATATGTCCAATCCCACGAAAGATTATGTATTTTAATATGACATTTGACACGACCCACGGCACATACCTGACGGCCATCAGCAGACATGAACTTTTCCAAGCTCTCACAGACTTGGAGATATTTTAAATCCATAGAAGACACAAGGGATTGGTTCACGAAGGAAACGCAGGATCCGGTGTCTAATAAGGCATACAGTACGCGCGATCCAACATAAATCTTGGCCCAGCGTGTAGACGAGGGAAGACCCTAGATCCTTTTATTACCACCAATATCAGGCGCCAACGACGGGCCATTACGCCGGGGCGCATTTAGTTTCCCTGCCGAGAGTTGCACCGAGGACACATGCTGAGTGACACCACCTAGACCACACTTCGAGCATTTCAGAGGAGACTTAGACCAACAGTTCTTTGAAACATGCCCTAGTTTCCCACAATTCCAGCACTTCCCTGCTGCAGAATCGCTTACTATAGGCAAGTTAGAAGATTGGACGACATTAATTCAGTGTCGAGGCGGAGATACAATACTGGACCTGCGATCGGAACTACCAATGGGGCGAGATGGAGAAGGGGTTGCACCAAAAGGGACAGATTTAACGGGCGCACGACAGGCAACGTCAGGAAACAATCAGAGGCAGTCGGAGGCGGACGGTATAACTTATTCTGACTGACTGCGGACTCAAACTCACGACCTAAATTAATAATATCTTCAACACATTCAACCTGAGATCTTTTTATGTATAGTTTATAATCAGGGGCTAGATTTCTATAAAACTGGTCGAAACTTTCAGATTCAGGCACCTTGACACACAAACGGTTGAACAAGTTTAAAATACCGGTGGCGTAATCAATTCCTTCCCCTACTCCCTGAATCCTTCTGAAAATTTCTTGTTTTAAACAGTAGTCTATGTCGGACAACCCAAAGCGCTGTTTGATACGAGCAGCAAAATCGTCCCATGACTGAATGTTAGCTTTGATCAGCCTGAACCATTTTAACACTGGCCCTTCCAGCATCCCCGGGATGACATGAACGAATAGGTCAAGGGGTAGTGAGCTACATTCGGCGATATTTTCCACCCGTTCAAGAAATTATATGACACTGAAGCTGTTCCCTTCTCCAGAAAAATTTAGCTTCCATTTCCTGACGACATCAAAGACCGGGTTAACATTAGCGTTAAGATCACTAGTGGGTCTAGAATGGGGGGAAATGGGTTCCACGCGGTTCTCGTCGAGGGCACAATTTGTACATGCAATAGTATTCCTACCGTCAGGGCATCTACCACTATCGCTACCAGACACGAGTGATGCATTAACTTCAGCATTACCTTCCCTCTTTTCTCTCTCAAGGTTGGAGATTTCCCCGGTAAAAACTTCGCTTTCGTTACTCATGTATAAGGCTTTCTGACTTTCCATATTCTAGGCAAAGTTTCAGCGATAACAAACACGACACACACATGCAAATTGGTCATAAGAATACACAAATTACAAATCACACTCAAGATTAAGGTCAGAACATACTGGCTTCACGAGGCTAAATCTAGGGGAAATAACGACCATCTCCTGTTTTACCTCGTCCAATCCTTTTTCAGAGGTATCCTAGTCGACCTCGTATCTGCTACCTCCCTTACAGACTACCTACCTCACCATTAAGCACACACGTCGGAAGATTCGAGGCGTGGACCGCGACTAGGAAAGGCCAAACACAGCGCTGAACTGGAAACGGTCCTCATTTCAAAAAAGAGAACACGAATGAGACGAAAAGTACCAGAAATAAAATCCCAACTAAATTTAAATGAGGGCTTATATAATAAAATCAAAAAGAAACAAGAAAACGCCAGCAATTAAAACAAAGGATACGTACATGTGCAGAGCTCATCCAATTGAAGTCATAACAATAATGCGTGAGCACAGCTTTTTCAAACACCAAGCTTAAATTATTCATAAGACGGGCTCACAGTCTCAATTGCAATCTCGCTACATAACGTGGTAATGTGAATACAATCCACACGGATCAACTCTGTCATTCTTTCCGCGAGGTTAATAAAATTCATTATATACGCGTCTACTTAACTTCCACATCGTCACAGCAATTATCACACAGATCAAAGCTCCCAAGCGGCACCGAGAAGAAAAAGGGGGCCAGAGAAGGTAAAAATACGATTCGAGAGATCACAACATAGCACAGAGTAACATCTCTGGACCAAAGGAATACAATTTAAACATAAAGAGAATCACAGGAATATACATAGCCTGAATAAGAAAAGAACATGGCGGCCACGTGGGCAAAAGGCCTTGATAGAAACCAAGGCAAAATAAATATCACCGAGCCGGCAACAAACATGAGGCACAGAAACAAGATTAAAATATAAAACGAGCTGACCAATACGTCATCCTTTCTCTCCTTTCACTCACCAGCACACACCCAAACATTCAGACATTGCCGGTATCGGCAAACAATCTGAGCACTTGCTCCAGTTTATAAGTTTAACACAATCCCATATGTTATGACTCTCGTGGTCACACACAAAGGTCTCACAGATGTCGGAGATAGCGTGCACGGCGCAGGCAATTAGCAGTAGGATAATAGAGACCCAGTGGTCACACAAACTGATCAGCAAACGCACTCCGTACGACACGAATGGATCTCCGCGTCGACACGCAGGGCAAACATTCATTGATGGCGAAATACTTCACAATGTAGTGCACGTAAATAAAATCAGAGACCCAACTAACATAATAACTCAATCACAATACAGACAACTAGCACGCAGCTCATTCATGCAGCAGAGCAGAAGGATGCGTATCAATTAGTTATGGACGATACTGAAGAATGCCATAACAGCAATGTAGAAATAATATTAATACAAGGATTACCATACCTGTAATATCAATTATCAAAGTAACAAGAAGGATGGTAGTACGGGTCAAGTTTAAATCTATTGAAAAACCATTTATGGCATAAAAACGCTACTCTAATCTGCGTGGGGTCCATGCTTACACTCCACACACACAAAAATGCAAAGAATCGCTCCAAAGAGATAAAGCTACTGTCTCGCCGAAAGAATGATCTTCCGTGCTCATGACCGAGGGAGCTGCTCTCTCTGGTACAATCACGGAAACATTTAAGTCAATTGAGGTGAGGCCGATACAAGCTCTTTGCAATATGGGAAACATTATTTTTATGAACATGCCATATCAGCATGGCTCAGTATACATCGTGGAGCTCAGTGGACTCATTTTCTGAAGCCGGTATACAGGGTAGGCCTATACTTTCTTTATAAAGTAAATTGCAAACGGCTAAGTGAATGTCATGAGCAAAACAAAGTTGGTGCTCTGCAGTGAGAAGTTTTCCGACTCTGAGCATGGCATTTGGGCCGTCGGTTACGACTGCCACGATTTCGCTGTCCAGTGAAATATCGGATTGAGAAATGCGCTGTTTTAAAAACATCAACACATTTTTCCGAATTCAAAGATGCCTCAATATGAATAAGACGTGAAGTCCAAAACTTTTTCTCGGAATGAATATTTACGTTCATGTACCTTTTGTTAGAAGTCGATGTCCATTCATAAAAGCTCAGTTTTAAAACAGTTAATTCAGCTTTTATATGTTGTTTAATTCTGTAGCTGTAATTGACACATTACGAACTGTTGAAGCAGCTTTCGGTAAATCTGAATATCCTTTTGATGATGATAATAAAGCTCTCAAATCTCTTGAGTTTACAAAGACACTAAAAGGAAAGCCATTTAAGGCCGTCATTCGCGCTAAAACGTCGTCTAAACTAACAGATGTAACAAAAAATTCTTCAAGTGAACTATGTTTTCTCTTCAATGCTGGTGGTTCTTCACCACTTTGGCTAGTTGATGAGGACGGCCTTGCAGTAATAACTTGTTTGCCATGTTTGGTTGAAAGATGAGTGTGTAATCGTTTGGTAGACCCTCCTACGATTTTTAATATAGCCGGGCAGTATTTACACTGGGCTGTTTTGCTATCTTTAGCGACCAAAAAATGGCTCCACACCGACGTTGCATCCCCGTCTTTTTTATGTTTGATGTAAAAACTTTCTTTTGATAGAGACATAATCACTATAGTCGGTCATAAATACCTTTAAAGAGAAAAAACTACATTAGTGGAATATAAACACAACTTCTCAAAACTGCAGGATTTATATTCATCCATAAATTCAAGTACCTACTAATTATTACAAGTTAACTAAGCAAGTCACGTAATAAGAAGCGCAGGTTTTCACAAACAACCTCTCAATCTGCTGGTGCAAACGCTAGAGTTACATGCCGGTCTGCTGAACAGTGAAGCACCACCAGCATCCCGCACGAAGTTCGTTTATTTTCCGGGCTGAACCGTGGCGTTGTACAGTTTTGTCCACGTTACCCTACTCGATCCGAGGTAATCACACTGCTGCCGCTTGAAGAGCGACAGCTGTACTGACCGACTGATTTTGATAAGAGGCTCGTAGAGCGTGCAACTCATGCTAGTGTTTGGTAATAAACAAATTTAATTTGCTACAGTAGATTCTTTTCTGCTGTCCAGGAGTGTTCTAGGGAATATTTACAGTATTTATCTTAACATTAATCTAAGCCTATTACTAGTTATATTTAGCTTAATACATAATATTAATTGTTCATAGTGTATGCGAAATACGGTAGATATATACAGGTGTATTTTCTCGAGGTGGTGACGTATTTGGCCCTTTTCGAGTTTGATCGCCTCCGTTTACAGGCGGGAAAACAGATTGCCTGATTATAACAGGGTAACCACGGTGGTTGCCCTTGCAGTTTACACAGGTAAACTTCTTACTGTCTGTGAGGGTACACTCTGCAGTGCTATGCGCCCCTGGACATTTGACACAGCGCGGCAAAAGGTTACAACTTTTGTGTGTGTGCCCTGTGCGCTGGCAGCGTTTGCACTGTGGCGGTCCTATAGGTTTCTTAGGTCTTTCTACTTATATGATCAAGTCCATCAGCGTATTCTCATTGAATACTTGTCTAGATTTGTCCGAGTAATGTAGTGTTACGGCGAACAGTGGGATGGGCTTCCTTTCTCTGGTTACCTCCTCCTTTGTACCGTTTCCTGCAGGTCTTCGTACAATGTACGATTTACTCAGTTGTACTGTCTGACAGACCGGGTAGCCTTTTTCAGACAGTGCACTGGTGATATCTTCTGGTTTGGTATCAAGCGGGAGGTTTCTGATGATTGCTTGTAGCTTACCGGTCGGTTCGAATGGATGCGTGTAGAAAGCCACTCCTTGGTTCTTTAGGGCCTTCACTGACGCATGGTAGTTCCCATAGGGGTCATTTGGTACTTGACTACGTTATTTCGGACTACCCGCGCAGTGAATTGCCCATTGATACACGATTTAATAAATCCTCCTCGTTGGAAACAAGGCATGGTGTCCTCTTTGATGGTGGAGGTTTTCGCAGTGCTGGTCTACCTGCGGTCTCCACGTCCATTTCTTCTGCTAATTTCTGCAGCTGTTCGTACCTGTTATTTACAGGTACCGGTTTCAAGGGTAGATTTCTCTTTCGCTTGAGCTGTTTTCCTGCTCGGTGGCATCACGCAACCTTCAGCGTCCTTTGTGGTGTGGACTCTCTTGGTTTAAAGCTGGGGTTCCTCTGTGATGACCGGTGATGTATCGGTGTGTACTGGGCGCAACAGTTTCTCCCTGAGTGGAGGTGGTGGGGCCCTGCAGCTCGGTTCTCGGGTCTGGTACCGCTTCTGATACCAAAGTCTTCTTTTGCCTTACGGCCTTAGGTATTTTTGTTCCAGATTTCTTCTTCTTCTCATGGTTGAGGAGACTGACAAGCTTATGCGAAGGTTCGTTCCTTAGATACACTTCGCATCCTTCGTCAACATACTCGTAATTGTCCTCTTCTTCCCACTGGGAGGAGTCAGTGGTCATCGGTACGGATTTTAGCCTGGGGTCCCTCGATGGCAGGTTATACGCCTGTTTAAAGCCCTCGAGTTTATAGGATAGATGTGAGACTGGTGCATTTCCCACAGAACTAGGACAGCCCGAGGCTACTCGATCCACCACAGACCGGCCACGCTTGCCGGAAGCGTTATGGTGAGTGCGGCCTGAGATGGCTTAGCAGTGTAGGTGAGTGGTGTGCACCAGGTTGTGTAATCCTACCTAGTTGCACGCTCTATGAGCTATCGATATGACCAAGGGCACGGGGCCGGTCTGATAGCAGGGGAGGGCAGGTCAAACGCCCGTAGGCGGACCTCGGACAAGGCAAGAGAGTGTGCCTGCTCAGAGCCATTGCTTCAGGGAATTGTTTCTTAAGGGGTGTCTCCCCGGCAAGGAGCAAGCAGACACTGTGACAGAACACCGCGAGAGACCGACAATTTGCTCTTTTGGATAAATGGTTGGCATGCCAACCTTACAGGTCCATACTCTTGACGTGCTGCTGTGACTCAGCGGGGAAGGCACCAGGGCAGCCTCGTCTTCGCTGCTGGCTGCGAATTGTGAGTCAGAACGTACCTCTTCTCAGAGCTCCTTCTTCCTCGCTCGCTCGGTCAGTGGCCATGACCTTGGGCTTTTATATCCTAGCCATTCTGCCTGACATAAGCCCTGGCTGTCTCGTGAGCATTCTGGAAGGCATGTGTCACAGCCAGGTAGTGGGGGCTTATCCGCGCTGTTATATTACTGGAATATTTCGGCCTGCGTGTTTATGTTGTGGCCTGTATGTCTTAAACCATGAATGATAGGCATCCAAGAATTACTTATTTTATATCCTTCTAAATTTATATTGTTCGGATGTTTCTTGATTCCGATAGTCTCGCGGATTTTCCTTTCCAGAAGCCAAGGGCTAGCTGCTAGGATCTTGATCTTGTCAAATTATATTCCGTGCCTTGTTTCGTAGGAATGCTTGGCTACCGCTGAAATATCTGTTTTGGTTCTTGGTGTGACGGATATGTTCTTTTAGGCGGGTGGAGATCAGACGTTTTGTTTCACCAATATAAAAAGCTCCGCAGCTACATTCAATGTGATATGTGATATACTCCTGGAGCCTGTAATTCTATTGTCTTTTACTGGTGGAAGATAACGGGCTAGCTTCCGGTGAGATTTATAGATGGTTTATATGTCGTATTTGTCCAGTATATTGCCGATCCTGTCTGTAGTGTTTTTAATGTATGGCAGTATCGCTGTTTTCGGGCGGGTCGGTTCTTTTCCGTTGTTTTCTCCTACGGCGGCCTTTTCTTTGTTCTCTTGTGATTTTTTAAAGACTCGTCGGATGTTATTAAGCGAGTAGCCATTTTCCTGAGGGTTCTCGTGAGGTGTTCTTTCTCTTCCTCGAGGTGCTCTGCGTCTGATATCGCTATGGCCCTGTTCACCAGTGATGTTAGGACAGCTGCTTTTGTGATGGGTGATGATGAGACGAGGCATGCAGGAGCCGTCTGTGTGTGTGGGTTTCCTGTATACTGCGTGACTTAGAGTCCCATTGGTGTTGCGTTTTACTAGGACGTCCAGGAACGGTAGTTTTCCGTCTACTTCAATTTCAATGGTGAACTGAATATTTACGTGAATAGAGTTGAAATGGTCGAGAAATAGCTGTAGGTTATTGCTCCCGTGAGGCCAGATTACAAATATGTCGTCCACAAAACGGAGAAAACATTTCGGTTTCAGGGAAGATGTGGCTAGGGCTTTCTGTTCAAAGTGTTCCATATACATGTTTGCCATTATTGGAGAGAGTGGCAACCCCATCGCGGCCCCTTCTGTCTTTTCGTAGAACTCGCCGTTGAAGTAGAAATAAGTGGCGTTAAGGCTTTCTTCAGCTAGTGTTGACTGGTCTTCTGGAAGTTTCCGGTCTAATAGCGGAAATACTTGTAAGCGCCACCTTGGTGAAAAGTGACGTGACGTCAAAACTTACTAATAAGTCCGTACTTTCAATCGATTGGTCCTTAGGGAGCTGGATGAAATGTCGGGAGTCCTTCACGTAGGTTTCAGTGTGTCCTGTATGTGGCTGAAGTAGTCCGGCTAGGTATCGTGCGTCGGAGATCCTATAGCGCTCACGATAGGTCGTAGAGGTATGCCTTCTTTATGGATTTTAGGAAGGTCATACAATTTAGCGGGTATCGGGTCCGAGGATATCAGCTACTTCTGTATTTTGGCTGGGATACTGGAATTTTTTACTAGTATGTGGAGTTTGTTCTTAATGCAGTTGGTAGGGTTTCTTATTTGTATGAAGAATCTGTGAGTAATTGTTCTATTTTCCGAGTGTAGTCGGTGAGTGTCTTTATCACCGTAGCGTTGCCTTTATCTGCGGGTAGGATAATAGTTTCCGTATCTTGACGTGGTGTTTTGAGGGCATGCATTTCTTCTTTGGTCAAATTGGATGACGGCAGCTTTGCGGTTCTCAGCAGACATGATATATCCTGTCTGTTCTCCTCTGCAGATTCGGTGGCGTGGTTTCGGATTGTAATTTCAACTTTGCTAATTATTTCTTCCACCGGTATACTATTAGGAGCTACTGCGTAGTTGAGTCCTTTTTTCAAGACCGAGGTAGTAGGTTCACGGAGTGGCTTGTCTGTGAGGTTAAGTATCACATTATTCTGCGGTGGAACAGGTGGTTTCTGTTTTTGTAAGAGGCGGTTGAATTTCTTGTTTTGTTTGGCAGTGGCTAGTTGCAGTGTACGCTGGGATTGTGTGTTGCTAATGCTGTCTAACGTGGTTCAGTCTTTGAGAAACAAAGTGCTGGCAAGTTGCAGGTGGAGGTGAAATAATTTATTGTTGAGGTGGTGCAGAGTCAGTCTGGTGTCTCTGAGGAGTTTTATGCTGGTTTCGTGAATAATACGGTCTGTCCGTCGGTTCTTGGTGTGATATTTCAGTCTCACATATGCTGGTATAATGCTGTTGTGTCCCTGCAGCGTTTCGGAATGCTCACAAGACAGACAGGGCTTACGTCAGGCAGAAAGGCTAGGATATAAAAATCCGAGCTCAGGGCCACTCTAGTAGTGTGATTAATGCCTGGGAGACTGATTACCTCGGATCGAGTAGGGGTATTTCAGTCGCCTTGACAAAGAAAACTGCAATGTATTCGAAACGTCTGTAAACTGTACGTGATATGTGTACAAGTACAACACGGTTCAACCCGGAGAATAAACTAAATCATTCTTCACACCGTGGAAGCTCACCTCTAGGATACGAAACCTTTACGGGGAGGATATTCTCAAAGCTACTAGGCAGTTCGACACCCTTCGAAAGAAGATGAGTAACTACCTGGCTCGACTCGCCTTTCTGAAACACTGCAGGGAAAACAGCATTATACCAGCATGTGTGAGACTGAAATATCACACCAAGAACCGACGGACAGACCGTATTATTCACGAAACCAGCATAAAACTCCTCAGAGACACCAGACTGACTCTGGACCACCTCAACAATAAATTATTTCACCTCCACCTGCAACTTGCCAGCACTTTGTCTCTCAAAGACTGAACCACGTTAGACAGCATTAGCAACACACAATCTCAGCGTACACTGCAACTAGCCACTGCCAAACAAAACAAGAAATTCAACCGCCTCTTACAAGAACAGAAACCACCTGTTCCACCGCAGAATAATGTGATAGTTAACCTCACAGACAAGCCACTCCGTGAACCTACTACCTCGGTCTTGAAAAAAGGACTCAACTACGCAGTAGCTCCTAATAGTATACCAGTGGAAGAAATAATTAGCAAAGTTGAAATTGCAATCCGAAACCACGCCACCGAATCTACAGAGGAGAACAGACAGGATATATCATGTCTACTGAAAACCGCAAAGCCGCCGCCATCCAATTTGACCAAAGAAGAAATTCATGCCCTCAAAACACTACGTTAAGATACGGAAACAACTATCCTACCCGCAGAAAAGGGCAACGCTACGGTGATACTGACACTCACCGACTACACTCGGAAAACTGAACAATTACTCACCGATTCTACATACAAATAAGAAACCCTACCAACTGCATTAAGAACAAACTCCACATACTAGTAAAAAATTCCAGTATCCCAGCCAAAATACAGAAGTAGCTGATATCCTCGGACCCGATACCTGCTAAATTGTATGACCTTCCTAAAATCCATAAAGAAGGCATACCTCGGCGACCTATCGTGAGCGCTATAGGATCTCCGACGCACGATACCTAGCCGGACTACTTCAGTCTCATATAGGACACACTGAAACCTACGTGAAGGACTCCCGACATTTCATCCAGCTCCCTAAGGACCAATCGATTGAAAGTACGGACTTATTAGTAAGTTTTGGCGTCACGTCACTTTTCACCAAGGTGCCGCTTACAAGTATTTCCGCTATTAGACCAGAAACTTCCAGAAGACCTGTAAACACTAGCTAAAGAATGCCTTAACGCCACTTATTTCTACTTCAACGGGGAGTTCTACGAACAGACAGAAGGGGCCGCGATGGGGTCGCCACTCTCTCCAATAATTGCAAACATGTATACGGACCACTTTGAACAGAAAGCCCTAGCCACATCTTCCCTGAAACCGAAATGTTTTCTCCGTTTTGTGGACGACATATTTGTAATCTGGCCTCACGGGAGCAATAACCTACAGCTATTTCTCGACCACCGCAATTCAATTCACGTAAATATTCAGTTCACCACGGAAATTGAAGTAGACGGAAAACTACCGTTCCTGGACGTCCTAGTAAAACGCAACACCAATGGGACTGTCACGCAGTATATAGGAAACCCACGCACACAGACGGTACCTGCACGCCTCGTCTCATCATCACCCATCACAAAAGCAGGCTGTCCGAACATCACTGGTGAACAGGGCCATAGCGATATCAGACGCAGAGCACCTCGAGGAAGAGAAAGAACACCTCACGAGAACCCTCAGGAAAATGGCTACTCGCTCAATAACATCCGACGAGTCTTTAAAAAGTCACAAGAGAACAAAGAAAAGGCCGCCGTAGGAGAAAACAACGGGAAAGAAGAACTGACCCGCACGAAAACAGCGATACTGCCATACATTAGAACACTACAGACAGGATCGGCAAAACACTGGACAAATACGACATAAAAACCATCTATTAACCTCACCGGAAGCTAGCCCGTTATCTTCCACCAGTAAAAGACACAACAGAATTGCAGGCTCCAGGAGTATATCACATTGAATGCAGCTGCGGAGCTTGTTATGTTGGTGAAACAAAACGTCTGATCTCCACCCGCCTAAAAGAACATATCCGTCACACCAAGAACCAAAACGTAGGTGGATCAAAAGTTTAGTTGCACTAACGCGCCGCAGCATCGCGCTGTGTGTCGCATACGTGGGCACAGCGGAGAAAGAGACAGACACTGCCCACACGTCTGTTAGGCAGTTCGCTGTCGTGTCTCGTCTAGTATTGTGTGAATAGCGGCCAAATGCGATGGCGCGTCTACTGGACGTTCACTTCAAATAGAGGTGCGTGCGACAATCCGATTTCTATGGGCCAAAAGGAAGAATTACACGGACATTCATCGTGAAATGAGTGCTGTGTATGGGGAGCGGGCCATTTCCCGGCAAGGTATCGTAAAGTATCAGCAATTCGAAGCCGGACGCACGAATATCACGGACAACCATCGCGAAGGTAGGCTCGCAACGTCCAGGACCCGTGCAAAGGTCAACAGTGTGAATGCGATCATTAGACAGAACCGGCGCATTAAACTGAGAGAAATCGCGATGCAGCTGAACATGTCGTATGGCAGTGTGTTCGCCATTGTTCACGAGGACCTTGCATATCGTAAGCTGTGTCAATGATGGGTCCCACGTCTTCTCACCGATTAGCACAAGGAACAACGTTTCCAGTCCTCCCTGGCATTTTTGCAACGTTATGCCGCAGACGGCAACGGGTTTCTGCGGCAAATCGTCACAGGCGACGAAACGTTGGTCGCACCACTTCACCCCCGAAATGAAACGAACATCAATGGAATGGGTGCACCCCTCATCACCACAACGAAAGAAGGCCAAGGTTCAACCTTCAGTCGGTAAGGTTATGGCGACAGTGTTCTTTGACATGGAGGGTTTGCTGCATGTGGAATTCATTCCGAAAGGAACGACGATCACCGCGGCGTCGTATTGTCAAACGTTGCACCGGTTGCGTAAAGCGATTAAAGAGAAGTGCCGGGGGAAATTGAGCACCGCACAGTGGGTCAAAATCGAAATCTAGGGGGACAAAATTATTTTTACGTTTTAATCGTGAATTTAGAGTAAAAGCAACGTATATATTTGTTTACTTCATAATAAACATGAGTTAAGACCTTTTTTAAGCTACATCTACATCTACACATGCAAGAAATTGTCTATGACTAGGAGTTGGATAGAGCCTAAACTACAATAAACTACAATAGATTGTACTCAGTTTACCTTTAATTTGGAAGACTGCAATTGTGGATAATTGCAGACAGCACTTCAGTCACTATCACTAATCGATGACCCTGACCTTGATGACTCATCACATGTGTCATCTAAAGCATCATCGTCATTCACTGCCGCATGCTGTTCATGATGAGCCGGTACATGTGGTTCTTTCAGGAGTCACTGGATAATGCTCTTCTCGTTTTATGTTGAATTTTGGTTTTATGAGATATTGCTGGGTCCGAAGACATCAGCAGCATATGTAATATGTCCTCATTTGTATGTTTTCGTGAGGATTTCCTAGAATATCCAAATCTGTATTTTCTCAAATCTTTGTTACGTGTTTCTTGGGGTTCTTCTGACAATTGCCCGATAGGTATAATACAAAAATCAATTATATCTGCACCATGAATTAATGCTTTATGCACAGTGACTGGCATATAATACCATGGATACAGATTTAGATACAATTTTGCTGTATCCTGGGTGTAGGTTTTGCAAGCGGGTGTATTTATAGGAAACTGACAAGAAAGAGCACACAAAATTGTAGAAAAACGTCTGATTACCTCTTCATTTATACCCGTAATTTTGGATGACAAGACTGGATCCTCAAAAAACG
Organism: Anabrus simplex; assembly: GCF_040414725.1. Classification (NCBI taxonomy): domain Eukaryota; kingdom Metazoa; phylum Arthropoda; class Insecta; order Orthoptera; family Tettigoniidae; genus Anabrus; species Anabrus simplex. Next base: position 166,870,775 of record NC_090273.1, read on the forward strand.
GCGAGCAGTGTTGCCATCATTCGAATTTCCGACGCCTCCAGATCTTGGTTTGTCAACATGCAGACCCATTTCTGATCGAAATTTATTTTGTATTACTTTCTTTCTGTTTTCTATTTTTGTCTTATCTTCATCCCCTGTTGCTTGCAATTTCTTAAGTTCTATTTTGTAAGATATATGTAGCAGGCATTAAAAAAACGGATCCAACAATGGAGGGTAGATAATCCAAATTTACAGCTCTCTTCAGGACAAACTGTTTTTGTGAGTGTGTTATTCATTTCTCTGAGACCAGCACCACACACATAACACCTCTGTGCTGATGAACCTGTTATAGAATTGCAGACTTTTCCATCCACTATGGTCAGCAACAGAGTTTGATTAATATATATGTATTGATCATCAATTTCTATTTTAATTGGTTGGAAGGACGTTATTTCAGCTTCAACAAATTGAACCTCTCGCCTAGTCAATTCTACAGTCTCCTTTTCAAACAATAATTTAAGAGGTCTGCAAAATCGTGTCGAAGAAAGTCGTGGGTTCTGCCATAAAATGTTCTTTTCATTGTTGCTTTCTACATTTAAAGAATAGATTTGTAATGAAACAACTGAAACTACAAAAATATCATTGTCACTGCCGTCATCATCTGTAAACTTCTGCTTATACTGACTACGTCCGCTTGAACCATCACCCCATTTTAAAATAATATAAACTTTATCATTGCTAGAAATAGACTGTTTCAAAACATCTTCTTGAACTACTGCAAGGCGCTCAATTGTATGGTCGACCAGTGATTGCAATGTTATTGTGGCTCATATTTCTGTTATTGTTATTGATTCGCTTGGTGGATAGCATTTCTGTTTTGTTTCTCTAATGATGTGGTAAGGTGGGAAAATATTACAGTTCCTATTTTTGCATTCAAGTCGCATATTCATATATTGGCTTTTGCTGCAATTGTTATCTACAAGGAATGATAGAGACTCTTCACCGGTAAGTGGTACAGGTTTTACAGCTGGTGATATATAGGATTTTTTAATTTTAGTAGCTCTATGTGGAGACTTAAGAGTTTCCTTAACCATTTTTGCAGACATGTGCAATGATACTAGTGTGGCATGAATAAGTTCTTGTTCTGAATGTGCAGAGAGTAGCGGTTGAATTTTTCGTCTCTTTGATTTTTCACTACTTTCATGAAAAAGCTTTCTAGGCCTTCCGACTTTCGATGCGGATGGAATAGGAGGATTTAAATTTTCTGTTCATTTAAAATCATACACAATTTTCGAAAATGTTATCTCCTCTTTTAACCACCAGAATATTTTGAAATGAATTTTGCTTTACTTCTATGAACCTGCTTCCACCGCCTGGTAAAATTATCAACAAAATCCTTTAAATCTCCTTGTAGGCATTCAGTTATCTCTTCAGAACAATTGTCTATCCCTAATTTACTTTTGACAAAGTCACAAAGTTCCACTTTTGACACAATCTTCGAACCCAGTGCTTCAAACAGTTGTAAACGTGGGAGAACTGGTTGCGCGGCATCTTCTAAAACGTAAAATAATTAAGTAAGTTGCAAAAATTCTTATAACAGGCGTAAACTACAAGACTTTATCTACATTTTAACATTAAGTAGACAGTGACGCAGAGTGACGCGACATACTAAAACTCTAAGTGAAAAAATAATTTTAAAAATAATGGTTAAATATTACATGATGCAAATATAGCTAAAATTACGTAACAATTACGCCCATTAATAACTGAAACCCGTTACAAATGTAAAGATCATACCTTCAGCTGCAATGTTCCATCTTAAAGCATCACACTAACCTCAAAGACAACCAAGCCACAGTCACTTACATTCACTCTCCAATTCAGACTGCGAGATACGCACGCACAGCGCAGGAGGTAAGATAAGATTCCGCCTCGAACAGCGGTGACAGATTTACACTGAGATGCGTTTATATCCCAGAATAGTGCGCGGCAATTATATGAGAATGCTGTAGAAGTAACAAATTTTTATTTCTTAATTATGAAAAAAAATAATTTTGTCCTCCTAGATTTCGATTTTGACCCACTGTGCGCCGGTGTGATTTTGTTGCACGATAACGCAACACCTCACAAGGCCCGCCAAACGAGAGAACTGCTGCAGCTGGGAGGTCTGGCAACATCCACCCTACAGTCCCGACCTAGTGCCATATGACTCATCTGTTCGGTAAGCTTAAAACCGAGCTCGGTGGTCGACGTTTCCAGACCGATGAGGAGGTGAAGGCCGCTGTCTCCGAGTGGTTGCAGAACGCTGGAGGAAATTTCTATGCATCCGGCAACGACAAGTTGGTTGTGCGTTCGCAGAAATGTTTGGAGTCTCTTGGAAACTATGTGGAAAAGTGACGTTACAATGTATGTCGTTATAGTCGTGTTGCTGTTGTATAGGCGGTGTAATAGATGGCCATAACTGGAAAGTGCGACTTATTTTCTGACTGCCCTCGTATTTCAGCGGTAGCCAAGCATTCCTACGAAGCAAGGCACGGAATATCATTTGACAAGACCACGATCCTAGCAGCTATCCCTTGGAATCTGGAAAGGAAAATCTGCGAGGCTATCGAAATCAAGAAACATTGAAACAATATAAATTTAGAAGAAGGATATAAAATCAGTAATTCTTGGATGCCAGTCATTCGTATTTTAAGACATACAGACCATAAAATAAACACGCAGGCCGAAATACTAAAATTACATAACAGCGCGGGTAAGCCCCCACTACCTGGCTGTGACACACGACTTCCAGAATGGTCACGAGACAACCAGGGCTTACGTCAGGCAGAAAGGCTAGGATATAAAAGCCCAAGGTCAGGGCCACTCTAGTAGTGTGATTACTGCCTGGGAGACTGATTACCTTGGATCGAGTAGGGGTATTTCAGTCGCATTGACAAAGAATACTGCAATGTATTCGAAACGTCGGCAAACTATATGTGACGTAGATACTACAACACGGTTCAACCCGGAAAATAAACTATATAATTCTTCACACCGTGGAGGCTTCACCTCTAGGAGAAGAAACCCTTGCTTGCCTTCTGCATCAAGTGCGGTAAGGCATTCACTCATCTAAATCACACGTGAGAGGAAAATGTATTAATGCACGTATTGTGGCCAGATTTTCACGCACATGAAGGATGAACACTACAGCAATGCGCTGAACGAGAACAGGCATTTACACACCGAAAAGACGCATAAATAATGCATTGATAGTTTCGCATCACGCAGTCTATTTTACAATTTTTTAAAATGATGTCAATCCCGAAAATCCCGCGATCCAGAAAACTTAATCCCGAAAACTATGGGATTGAAAAGCGGTCGGGATCCTCTAATGCACACCATCATTTCCACGGCACAATGTTGTTCACCTTCAAGAGCAGTGTAGCACCGGAGACACCCATGCAAAGTGTCCATTAAATGATGAGAGGAGGGTCTTCAGGTAAATACTATGCTATTAGTGTGCACACCATCATTTCCACGGCACAATGTTGTTCACCTCCAAGAGCAGTGTAGCACCGGAGACACCCATGCAAAGTGTCCATTAAATGATGAGAGGAGGGTCTTCAGGTAAATACCACGCTATTAGTGTGCACACCATCATTTCCACGGCACAATGTTGTTCACCTCCAAGAGCAGTGTAGCACCGGAGACACCCATGCAAAGTGTCCATTAAATGATGAGAGGAGGGTCTTCAGGTAAATACCACGCTATTAGTGTGCACACCATCATTTCCACGGCACAATGTTGTTCTCCTCCAAGAGCAGTGTAGCACCGGAGACACCCATGCAAAGTGTCCATTAAATGATGAGAGGAGGGTCTTCAGGTAAATACTATGCTATTAGTGTGCACACCATCATTTCCACGGCACAATGTTGTTCACCTCCAAGAGCAGTGTAGCACCGGAGACACCCATGCAAAGTGTCCATTAAATGATGAGAGGAGGGTCTTCAGGTAAATACCACGCTATTAGTGTGCACACCATCATTTCCACGGCACAATGTTGTTCTCCTCCAAGAGCAGTGTAGCACCGGAGACACCCATGCAAAGTGTCCATTAAATGATGAGAGGAGGGTCTTCAGGTAAATACCACGCTATTAGTGTGCACACCATTTCCACGGCACAATGTTGTTCTCCTCCAAGAGCAGTGTAGCACCGGAGACACCCATGCAAAGTGTCCATTAAATGATGAGAGGAGGGTCTTCAGGTAAATACCACGCTATTAGTGTGCACACCATCATTTCCACGGCACAATGTTGTTCTCCTCCAAGAGCAGTGTAGCACCGGAGACACCCATGCAAAGTGTCCATTAAATGATGAGAGGAGGGTCTTCAGGTAAATACCACGCTATTAGTGTGCACACCATCATTTCCACGGCACAATGTTGTTCTCCTCCAAGAGCAGTGTAGCACCGGAGACATCCATGCAAAGTGATGACAATGATGATGCTTGTTGTTTAAAGGAGCCTAACATCTAAGGTCATGGCACCTAAAGGTACGAAATGGACATGAGATGACACTGTGTCCACTGACTAGAGTTTAAAATAAATGGTGATGAAAAATGATTATGAGATAAAAACAATCAGTGGATCTAATTCGCAATGCCTTATGTTCTAATAAAAGTATAGCAAATAGAGGTGATAATGGAATAAGGCAATGCCTGGAATACAGATATATATTTAATGTCTGAAATTAAAATAACACATAAAATACGCAAACACGGACTAAAATGGTCAAAGGGATAAAAGCGCAGTTAACACAAATACACTAAGACAAAGTACATTATTAATCGCGATAAAGAAGACCACTACCCCTCAAAAAACGGACGACGAGGTCTGCTGACTGCTTGTCATCGCGCAGGATGAGGGAGATTGTACTCGGGAGATTTTGGCTACGGCGCAGACCGACCAGGTCAACGCACTCTGTAAAAATGTGTACCACGGTAAGATGATCGCCGCAAGTACACACCGGAGGGGGTTCTCTTTGCAATAGATGGGAGTGCGTCAGGCCGATCCGAAAACGACATAATACCACTGCTTCCCTCGGAGAAGCCCGAGGACAAGTTCTCCATACTTTCGTTGTTCCTTTTATTGCTCTCAGCATATTTGGAAGAAGAGAGGCCTGAGGCCACTCCATCTCCAAATGGGACATAAACAGATGTCTCAGCTGAGAGCGAAAATCACTTGTTGGAACCTTGAAAGGCAATGGGGACAATGTTACTGCCTCCTCGGCAGCCTTATCTGCTAACTCCTTTCCCTTTACACCCATGTCGCCTTCGAGCCACACAAACGTGATTCTGGTGCCGGCATCCGAACACCCGGCCAGCAGATCCTGGATCCGCTGCACCAAAGGGTTGTAATCTATCAGTTTAATGTCCGCATTGATATTGCATTCACAATTACAAAAAATGGGTACCGTCCACCTCTCTCTCTCTCTCTCTCTCTTTCTTAGCATTAATCCCGACTTGCAGGGTCTGCTGCTTGGCTACATCTCCTCCATTTCTGTCTGTCGTTGACATCTTCTGGTGTTAAGCCAACACTGTGCATGTCTGCCCTGATGTTGTCAGTCCATCTCTTTGCCGGTCTTCCTCGTGGTCTTGTTCCCTCTGGGTTGATGTGGAGCGCTGTTTTGGCAACTGAGTCGTCCTGTTTTCTCATGACGTGGCCGTACCAGCGGAGACGGGATTCCCTCACTTTGTCTATGATGGGCGCGACACCAAACCTTTGCCGGACGTCCGTGTTCCTTATGTGGTCACATCGGGTCAGCCCCATGGACCATCGAAGCATCTTCATCTCCATGGTTGTCAACATTTGCTCATGTTGTTTCGTCATGGGGCGACATTCAGTCCCATAGATCGCTGTTGGCCGTACCACACTCAAACTTTTGCCTTTAGATATTGAGGCATCTTTTTATCACAGAGGACTCCAGTGACCTGTCTCCACTTGAGCCAAGCTGCATTTACCCTCATCCGAGTATCAGGAGTGGTGTCACAGTTTGAGGTGACGACGGATCCCAAGTACTTAAATTGCATGGTCTTCTGCAGGTCTTCTTCACTGATACTTATGGTACCTCTGGTTTGGGGGCCACATTCTAGGTATTCTGTCTTCTGGATATTGAGGTGCAGTCCATTTTCAGCCAGTCTGTCGTTCCACGTTTGAACCTGATGCTGGAGTTCAGGACGGTTTTCTTGTGCAAGTACCACATCATCGGCATAAAGAAGGGTCCAGGGTGTGGCGTTATTAAAATAGAAACTCTTATTGAATCATATACCTTCGACCATCTACGGATATTGGACATTTATTTAAATTGTGTCTATTTTTGACACTTGTAATTCTTATTCTCTGCTAATGACCCTGGCTTCCCAGCCTAGTAACTGAGTTGAACTATTATTTTACCACGTTCATATGAGGCTGGAGTTCGACTATATTTGAAGTATAAATTAAGAAAGACTTCATATTTTGTGAACTTGGATTATATCTGCCCTAGCACCTTGGACGTTTGGCTACTAAGTACCTGCTCTGCATATACGAGGAGAGATGAACTTTCCGTTGTATGGTTACTCTATGTGTGTAGTTTCTAAATGTGTTATTGCACTGTAGGCCAGCTACGGGGACTGCTACGCTATCTATCAGATTGAATGTAGTACCAAAGAGTGTGATGTGACTGTTGCTCGCCAGGGCGCGTATCGAGTCTGCCAGGTGTCACGCCTAGCGGCGAACTTGGTAGCGCGACATTTTGCGCAGGATGTCTTGGAGGCTGGTTGTAGCAATGATGGCTGCGGAGACTGTTACCAGAACGATGTGTAATCCAACTGGTGTTGGATGATAAACAAAATAGGCCACATCGAGTGATGGGAGTTTAAGTATTTTGTTTTGGTGTATAATATGTGTGTTAATTTGTAAATATGTAATTATATAGGTAGTTTATTTATACTTGTGGAGTGATATTGTTAGGTCGAACTACGAGGTGAGTTATCTTGGTATAAGGCTTGCTTGTAAGTATTTTAAAGTATCATTGCTATTAATATTATTTTACTGCGTGTGTGTAATATTTGAATTTGTGGTCGAATATGAACATTGTGGACATCTAAGTTTTAGTGATGCCGTGTTTTGCTTCTAGTGTACGTGATGTACATAACGGTGAGCTATCCTTGTGCTAAGATAACATTTGAAAATTTTTATCGTGTCCTTGTTCTAAATTTGTCATTCTCTTCGCTCGGGCTTTACCTTTTGGTGTTTTTGCTTGTGATTTTCCTTGTAATGCCCATATGCGTGTGCCGCCTTCCTTTTATACTGTGGTATTTTATCGTTTTCTTACGTGTTGTATTTTTGGCGTATATTCGTGTTTCTGCTTGTCTCCTTGTGCGAATTGTGTTGGTTGTCGCATGTTTTGGCTATCCTGTGCCCGTATTTTGGCCTAACAATGCACTTACATTTCTCTCCATAATTCTCTTTAATCTTTTTTTTTTCATTATTATTATTATTATTATTAGTCACCTTTGGTAAGTTGAATTATGCTTAATTTTCTTGGTGAATAATTGAGTTGAGTCTGTTTTAGTTATATTCCTTCCCTTTGAGGGCTTTAAAATTAAATATCATTCCATTGTTGGTGTAATATCGTATAAATGTTATCAGTTTCAACAATACAAGTAACGTTTAGTAGGTCGAGGGCTGGACACCCCTGGAGAATGGGATGGTTCCTTATCTTATCCTTTTGTGTGGGTATTGTTGTTATTATCACTTCGGGCCTGACAGTTATGTAACATAGTTAGTGTGTGATGGGTGTGTGCATTGTGTCTGCCCCGATGACTGCATCGTGTATTATACTCCATAAATTATTCGTTGTATTGAGTTTTTTTCTGAATCTGTTGGTTCTATATTGTGTTCTGGGTTATGCTAAGTGATCTGTTCGTGCTTTTCTTGATGTTACTGTGGCTCATGTTTACGTTTGTTTGCCAAGGTTTGGTGATTGAAAATTTATTGTAACTTGGGATATTTCTTTTAATCGGTGCCGCGTGAGCTTGTGATTGTAACATGTTCGTAATCGTGGCTTGATTTGACTGTCACGTTCCGTGGTGATGCCTTCGTATCCGGGTTTGGTGCGGGCCATTTACTTCTACCGGGTGCTGTCTCAGTCCTCGATTTGCTAACCCTTTTTCCCCTTTCGGGCTTAAATGTTAAAATTTCATTTAAATTTTGTAATACGTCAAACATGTGCGTACCATGGTACCTACGTAGTTTTCCTGATGCATCAGTATATAGGTGTATGAATATGGTTGTTCTTAAAGAAATGAATGATTTTATTTATTAGCAATGAATTTCTTTCTACTTATATAATTCTGTGATTTTCTGTATATTTATTTTACCCTAATGTTGGGTGTTAATTGTAAGCTTAATACCTTTTTCAGTTTATTTAAATTTGACCCAAAGGTTTAAATTGTAGTGTAAAAGATTTATTTATTATATTTTATTTTAAAATTTGAATTTTTCTGGTGTCATTTCTTGGTGTGTTTGCTAAGCAATTTCCTGATCCCGTCCTCTCTCATTAAGTGGGTAGGCTCCTGGTCCCTACATGCTTCCTCTTGTCTATTTCCTTGGGTATGTTTTACTATCTTATATTATTTTGCTCTGTTGAAAATTTATTTGTAAGCGCTCGTCCCTATGACCATCGTCATTTACTCATACTTATTAGGGGCGTTGCAGTTGTGGTAGCGTTGTCGCGTGGTTTTCTGTGTTGAAGCTACGCAGTACAGCTAGTTATGAAATTGCCACGCAGGCAGCCTGAATGACACCAAGAAATAAGTAAATATTTATGTATGTCTTTGTAAGCTGAGGTGAACCCCACTGATTATTTTGGCTTTTGTTTCATGTACACCCCCATGATGGCTGGACGGTCGATAATGGATCCGAGCATGCTGAGAAGCGAGGAGCTGTCTTACGAACTGAACATTCGTGGATGCGAGTCCAGTGGAACCAATGCTGTCAAAGTTCAAAGACTGAGGGAATCCGCCCACTTTCCCATCATGGTACCCGAATTGGACCGGCAGGCGGTTGGTGAGTCGATTACCCTTATTCATGATAACATTGATGAATTGAGAGAATTATGTTCTTCTTTTACTGACGTTACGCCTTCTAAGGCACAACTGAAAAGAATTAAAGTTAGGGTAGATCACTATTTAAATCGAATCAAGGATCTGCTTACTTTAGAACTTAATCCTTTCCATCGCCAAGAAATTTCTGAACTATTGTCCGTGGCCATTGCCTTGTCCTGTGATGTTCATGCAATTGAGATGTTTATCGATGTACAAAAACTTACTATCATTGATGCTGATCCACAGGCGAGTAGGGTCGAACTGGTTGATGCATCATCCTCCCTCCCGTCTCGTACATTGACTCCGCAAGGAGAAGGCAAATGTCAAGCATGTTTACCGGTGAACTCCTTTGTTGTACCTCCTCCTGTTTTAGAGTTATTTAAAGGCTTGCCTGATTTCTCGGTGGACTCTATCGAAGAAACGATTCGATTTTTAAGATTCTGGATAGAATTGTTGGAAACCGCACATGTTTTTGAACTAACTTCGCTAAATGTTTTCCGTGTCTGCTTCCCTCACTGTCAGGGCATGCTGAAGGATGAGCTACGGGATGCCATTACTGAAAACGTCACTGTAGAGGACTTTCATGACACGATATTGAATAAGTATATTCCTTGGACTGCACAACAGTCTCTCGTCCAAAGTTGTTGTTTCCGTAGGCAATCCTTAAATGAGAAATTGTCCAGTTATATAAAAGATGTGAAATACTATTGCAAGGTCTTCAGGCAATCCATTTCGGAAACGAATTTGGTGAATCATTTGGTAAGGGGTATCTCGCCGCGGTACCGTTCTTACATGTGCTTTACTCCGAGACCTGTAAACCTTAAGGAACTGGAGGCGGCTTGTGTTGAGGCAGAGAGTGTGCGTTATGAGGATTCGTGCCGCGTGGCGGACGTTCCCCCACCCTCGCTTTGCACTCGGGATGGTTCTCTAACATTACCTCCGGCTGTACAGCCCGTTAAGAAGTGTTATGCATGTGGGGCCAGAGATCATCTTCGGGACAAGTGCCCGAGCCTAAAACAATCAAGTGCATCTCAGAACTTTAACAACAACCATCGTACATGTTTCATTTGTGGGTCCAAACAACATGTTAAACGTTATTGTCCAAATAAGCCCAGTCCTTTAACAAATTCTCCTCAAAATCAACCAAGAATATGACTAGCCGAAGCAAAAGTACCTGTGAATTTGTCTCCTGTTTCAACTAGACATGTGAACTTGGGTAATCAGTATAGTGATATCCTGTGTCATGTTGATTGTCAGTGTATTTCTGCCCAGGTATGTGTTAACTTACCTTTTATTCCAGCTGAGGTCAACGGAGAGCCTGTGTCTGCTCTCGTGGATTCTGGGAGCGTGTACTCCTTAGTCAACATGTCCTGGTATGAAAGGTATAAATCCCCTTGTAACCTTCCTGAACTCCAACCGGTAACTATAAATTGTGTCACAGCTAACAGTTCTACCGTATGTGTTGTTGGATCTATTCTTGTCAAAATCAGAATTGTAAACTTCACGTGGAAATTTAAGTTAATAGTAGTTAGGGAATTGTGTTGTGATCTTATTTTGGGAGCTGACTTCTTGACCCATGTTGGTTTAGTGATTGACCTTCAGGAAAGAAAATTATTTTTCAAGTTTTCTCCTGATTCGAATGTTCCTTTAATTGGCAGGCGTATTATTCCATCCAGTTTAATTTCTTCTGTTGAGAGTGCTTCTAATGTTGAAACCGCCCAAATTAACTTGCAGCATTTACCTGATGACCAAGCTGTACAGATCCGCGATTTGTGTGCTAAATTTCCCGACGTTTTCACCGATAAGCTTGGGTTAACTAACGTCCTTGAGTATAAAATTGATGTGTCCGACGATATCCCTGTCAGATCCCCTCCTTATCGCTTGGCTCCTCCCCGTATGAAAATTTTGAAAGACATTATCCAAGATATGTTGAATGAAGGTGTCATACGTCCATCCACCTCTGCCTATTCCTCCCCCATCTTTCTTGTGCCCAAACCTAACGGCGGTTATCGTCCTGTCGTGGATTATCGTGCATTAAACCGCAAGGTGGCTCTGCAGTCTGTACCATTACCTGACATTCATTCTTGTTTTTCCTGGTTTCATGGTGCTAAATTTTATACTTCATTTGATTTGAACAGCGCGTATCTTCAGATTCCTCTTGCTGAAGAGTCTCGTCATCTTACTGCCTTTGCGACGGACTGGAATCTGTATGAATTCTGTCGCGTACCGTTCGGCCTATCGACTGGTGCTGCTATTCTCACACGTCTCCTAGATTCCATCCTTTCGGACATTAAATTTCACTACGTGTATCATTATCTGGATGATCTGATAATTTATTCTGAAACCTTCCAGGAACATGTCCAACATATCCATGAGGTACTTACTAGGTTAAAGCAAGCTGGCCTGACTGTCAAAATCGCTAAGGTGTCCTTCGCAAAACCCCAGATGTCCTTTCTCGGCCACATTGTATCTCCCGAAGGGGTTGCTATCGATAAAAGTCGAACTCAAACCATTCACGACTTCCCTCCTCCCAAAAACCAAAAAGATGTTGCTCGTTTCATTGGCATGGCTAACTTCTTTAGGAAATTTGTGCCAAATTTCGCTGAAATTGCTGCCCCTCTCAATGCGTTAAGACGCAAAGATGCCAAATTTATATGGGACCTACCCCAAAAAGAAGCTTTCCAAAAATTGAAAACCGCATTGGCTAACTCTCCCGTCTTGGCCATTCCTGACTTCTCCAAAAAATTCATAGTACAGACCGATGCTTCTTGTTCGGCTGTTGCTGGTGTTCTTCTTCAGGAGTCTGAACTGGGAAGACGCCCCATTGCGTATGCATCTCGTGCATTAAGTTCATTAGAATCTAAGTACTCCGTGTATGAACTTGAATGTTTGGCAGTCATCTTTGCCTTAGAAAAATTTCGAATGTATATTGAGCATGCCCCCTTTCTCTTGGAAACTGATAACATGGCCTTAAGTTGGGTTCTGAATCGCCCGCGTCGTACTGGTCGTCTTACTAGATGGGCAATTCGCATTTCTGCCTTCAAGTTTGAAGTACGTCACATAAAAGGTACTGATAATGTTGTTGCAGACTGTCTAAGTCGTATGTTTGGTGACTCCCCTGTTGAGAATATTGATCCTGTAACTGTCGATCTCCCTCAACCATGTCTTTGTGTCTCTGGTTGTGTCAATGCTCTATTATCCGACTGCCCTCTGTTATATCAAGACATCAGTAAGCATCAGAAGGATGATCCTGAGTTGAATTTGATCATCAATGACATTAAAGCTGGTAAAATGGTAAAACCCTATAGTATGCGTAGGGGTATCTTGTGTTGTAAGGCTCGTAACGATAAGAAATGGAAAATTGTTTGTCCTCAACTCTTGATTCCGGTTGTTTTTCAGTACTACCATAATTCTGCTATTGGTGGACATCTTGGTATCTTCAAAACCCGTCAAAAGATCAGACATTTCTTTATTTGGAAGGGCATGGATTTTCAAATTGCTGAAATGGTAAGGTCTTGTCGTGCGTGTGCTATTAGCAAACCGGCGTTGAACACTAAAATTGGTATGTTAGCATCATCCCAAGCTTCCTCCCCCATGGAAAGACTGTTTGTGGACTTCGTTGGTCCGTTACCCCGTTCGAGGCAAGGCTCCAGATTCATACTTGTGTGTGTAGACGGATATTCCCGTTTTTCGTGGACCTTCTCGACTCGGTCGGCTAACGCTCCTACGGTTATTAAATGTTTAAACTCCATTTTTAGTTCTTTTGGACCTCCTAAATTTTTGGTAACGGATAATGCTAAGTACTTCTCATGTAATCTGTTCAAGAAATTTTGTTTTGAGCTATCTATCTCCCATGTCACTACTTCTCCCTACCATCCTGCCCCATCGTATGCTGAGAGAGTGAATAGGAATCTTAAATCAGCGTTGATTGCGTTCCATCATAAGGATCATCAAAATTGGGATTCCTCTCTGCACTGGCTAACATATGCATTAAATTCAGCTGTTCATGAGTCTCATATGCAAACTCCTATGTCACTGATGTTCTCCTTCACCCCCTTTTCACCCATTTCTAATCTGTTGAGGATTGATGAATTGCTTCCTGAGAAAAAGGATCCTGAGGAGATTAAAAGAGTGTGGAAGAAAGCTAAAGATAGATTAAAAGTTTCACATGCTAAAGTGGAAAAGCAGTATAATAAGGGCCGTCGACCCACTGACCTGGCTGTTGGTGACGAAGTCTATATCAAGACTCATTACCAAAGTAAGGCGGTGGATAAATTCAGTCGTAAGCTTGCTCCCCGTTTCCATGGTCCTTGTACTATCTTAGAGTTTTTGACCCCTGTTTCTGTTTTGGTAAATGATCCCATTTCTAAAAGAATCAGGCGAGTTCATCTCAGCCAAGTAAAACCAGCTTAAATTATTAATTTATGTCCGTTGTAAATGTTAGACTCTTGTTGTATGTTTTAATATGTAACATTTCATGTGTAAGGCCTTGATGGCAGAAGTATTTCCTATGTAACTAGTGAGGGTTAGGTGCTCCTTATCACTCCATGCAATAATTTTCCCGTGCTATGTGCACGTATTTTTTTAAAATGAAATTTTGAGATGTAATCTCATGTCACTGTAAGTGTTGGAACTTACTATTGCCCCGTGATTTTTCTAAAACCTTATCGTTACACCGGGTCATGAGAACCCAATTCGTATTAAATGTACTGGACCATTTTGCATTTATTAGTATATGTGTGGTGTGCTTGTTCCCTCGTTGTCTGCTTCCTCGTTCATGTTGCAGCTTGTGCGCACATTCTCCATCCTGAAGCTGCTGTTTCCTGAAGCGCCCGAGGACTGGTACATCACAGGATGTCATGGAAGCTCAACATTTGGTGCTGCTGATTGCAAGTCATGTGTCTGTTTTCCACCTGGTGCGTTGTACGCTGTCCTTACTGGCCATTTGAACACCGTCTTCTTGCACATTGAACAGTCCATGTGTGCCCTGTGTTGTTTCTTCTATGTCACTCCATGACCAAGTAAGACTGTTCCTAAGTTATTCTATATGCATGAAAGGAAACATACTCAACGTCAAGAAAAGTCGATGCTAAATTGGTGATGCCTAAATGCATTATGAACATATCTTGTGGACTTATATCCATCCTTGAACGTTCTTGTACTCTGCGACGCAGTGACACCTTCCTGAGTGCACAAGACTGTATGCTACCTGCTTCGTCTCGGCCCCCAGTGGTCCTCTTTCGGCGGGGGGTGACGGTGGCGTTATTAAAATAGAAACTCTTATTGAATCATATACCTTCGACCATCTACGGATATTGGACATTTATTTAAATTGTGTCTATTTTTGACACTTGTAATTCTTATTCTCTGCTAATGACCCTGGCTTCCCAGCCTAGTAACTGAGTTGAACTATTATTTTACCACGTTCATATGAGGCTGGAGTTCGACTATATTTGAAGTATAAATTAAGAAAGACTTCATATTTTGTGAACTTGGATTATATCTGCCCTAGCACCTTGGACGTTTGGCTACTAAGTACCTGCTCTGCATATACGAGGAGAGATGAACTTTCCGTTGTATGGTTACTCTATGTGTGTAGTTTCTAAATGTGTTATTGCACTGTAGGCCAGCTACGGGGACTGCTACGCTATCTATCAGATTGAATGTAGTACCAAAGAGTGTGATGTGACTGTTGCTCGCCAGGGCGCGTATCGAGTCTGCCAGGTGTCACGCCTAGCGGCGAACTTGGTAGCGCGACATTTTGCGCAGGATGTCTTGGAGGCTGGTTGTAGCAATGATGGCTGCGGAGACTGTTACCAGAACGATGTGTAATCCAACTGGTGTTGGATGATAAACAAAATAGGCCACATCGAGTGATGGGAGTTTAAGTATTTTGTTTTGGTGTATAATATGTGTGTTAATTTGTAAATATGTAATTATATAGGTAGTTTATTTATACTTGTGGAGTGATATTGTTAGGTCGAACTACGAGGTGAGTTATCTTGGTATAAGGCTTGCTTGTAAGTATTTTAAAGTATCATTGCTATTAATATTATTTTACTGCGTGTGTGTAATATTTGAATTTGTGGTCGAATATGAACATTGTGGACATCTAAGTTTTAGTGATGCCGTGTTTTGCTTCTAGTGTACGTGATGTACATAACGGTGAGCTATCCTTGTGCTAAGATAACATTTGAAAATTTTTATCGTGTCCTTGTTCTAAATTTGTCATTCTCTTCGCTCGGGCTTTACCTTTTGGTGTTTTTGCTTGTGATTTTCCTTGTAATGCCCGTATGCGTGTGCCGCCTTCCTTTTATACTGTGGTATTTTATCGTTTTCTTACGTGTTGTATTTTTGGCGTATATTCGTGTTTCTGCTTGTCTCCTTGTGCGAATTGTGTTGGTTGTCGCATGTTTTGGCTATCCTGTGCCCGTATTTTGGCCTAACAATGCACTTACATTTCTCTCCATAATTCTCTTTAATCTTTTTTTTTTCATTATTATTATTATTATTATTATTAGTCACCTTTGGTAAGTTGAATTATGCTTAATTTTCTTGGTGAATAATTGAGTTGAGTCTGTTTTAGTTATATTCCTTCCCTTTGAGGGCTTTAAAATTAAATATCATTCCATTGTTGGTGTAATATCGTATAAATGTTATCAGTTTCAACAATACAAGTAACGTTTAGTAGGTCGAGGGCTGGACACCCCTGGAGAATGGGATGGTTCCTTATCTTATCCTTTTGTGTGGGTATTGTTGTTATTATCACTTCGGGCCTGACAGTTATGTAACATAGTTAGTGTGTGATGGGTGTGTGCATTGTGTCTGCCCCGATGACTGCATCGTGTATTATACTCCATAAATTATTCGTTGTATTGAGTTTTTTTTTCTGAATCTGTTGGTTCTATATTGTGTTCTGGGTTATGCTAAGTGATCTGTTCGTGCTTTTCTTGATGTTACTGTGGCTCATGTTTACGTTTGTTTGCCAAGGTTTGGTGATTGAAAATTTATTGTAACTTGGGATATTTCTTTTAATCGGTGCCGCGTGAGCTTGTGATTGTAACATGTTCGTAATCGTGGCTTGATTTGACTGTCACGTTCCGTGGTGATGCCTTCGTATCCGGGTTTGGTGCGGGCCATTTACTTCTACCGGGTGCTGTCTCAGTCCTCGATTTGCTAACCCTTTTTCCCCTTTCGGGCTTAAATGTTAAAATTTCATTTAAATTTTGTAATACGTCAAACATGTGCGTACCATGGTACCTACGTAGTTTTCCTGATGCATCAGTATATAGGTGTATGAATATGGTTGTTCTTAAAGAAATGAATGATTTTATTTATTAGCAATGAATTTCTTTCTACTTATATAATTCTGTGATTTTCTGTATATTTATTTTACCCTAATGTTGGGTGTTAATTGTAAGCTTAATACCTTTTTCAGTTTATTTAAATTTGACCCAAAGGTTTAAATTGTAGTGTAAAAGATTTATTTATTATATTTTATTTTAAAATTTGAATTTTTCTGGTGTCATTTCTTGGTGTGTTTGCTAAGCAATTTCCTGATCCCGTCCTCTCTCATTAAGTGGGTAGGCTCCTGGTCCCTACATGCTTCCTCTTGTCTATTTCCTTGGGTATGTTTTACTATCTTATATTATTTTGCTCTGTTGAAAATTTATTTGTAAGCGCTCGTCCCTATGACCATCGTCATTTACTCATACTTATTAGGACGGTTTTCTTGTGCAAGTACCACATCATCGGCATAAAGAAGGGTCCAGGGATGTGAAGTCTGTATGTCAGCTGTTGCCGTATCCATGCAGAGGATGAATAGCAATGGTAAAAGGGCAGAACCTTGATGAACACCCACAGTGATAGCGAAAGGCGGAGAGATTCCAGCAGGACTCCGGACGACACTAGTGGAATTGCGATACAGAAGTTGCACCCAGCTTACATACTCTTCAGGGACGCCATGACAGCGAAGAGCTCGCCAAATAAGTTCGTGTGGGATACGGTCAAAAGCCTTTTCTAGGTCTAGAAATGCCATGTGTACACTCTTCTGTCTCTCTCTGTGTTTTTCCATCAAGAGGCGTGTGGCATGGATAGCATCGATGGTACTGCATCCCTTAACAAATCCACACTGGTTTGGTGTTACAGAGACAATACATCTGAGTCTGCTGTCAGGTATACGTTTAAAGATCTTGAAAGTATGACAGAGGAGTCGTATAGGGCGATAGGTCGAGCAATCACTCACATCTCCTTTTCCCTTCCAGATTGGAACTGTTGTGCTAGTTGTCCATGAGTGTGGAAGCTGTTTCTCGGCGATGATTTGGTTGAAGAGTGAGACAAGGAACTCTGAAGCAGGCTTTCCGAGCATTTTCCAGATTTCCGCTGGTAAGTCATCTGGACCAGTTGCTTTTCCATTTTTCATTTTGCTAATGGCAAGCATTACTTCCTCGGATGTAATTGAGGGAACAGGGCCTACGATAGGATCAGGACTAGAAATTGGTGGATGCGTAAATTCTTTGTTGCTGATGTTATTAAAGTATTGATTAGGTGGACGGTACCCATTCCTTGTAATTTGAGCACCAGAAGGTGCCGAGGGTATCGCGTAATTTCCTGCCATTCAAGCGATAGTTGTTACGCGACCAAGGTCAAACAGAAATAAGAACATTTTTAAATAACTTACCTTCACAGCCCAAAAAGGTCGGGAATACGTGTGAGCGAACAAGACCCAAGAGTAAGTAAAATTCTTTCAATACAATTATATTCTGTAGTGGTTAAATTCTACATGAATTATAAACACTAGTTAGGGACACGTTTCGTCCTAGTTTTGGGCATCTTCAGCCTAATACTAATCTCAAGGTTAAGTCTTAAATCTATTAACATTGGAACTTAATACTAAACTTAAATTAATACTAAATACAATGGTTATGCATTTTACAAAGTTGTGTTTTAGGTCATATTTACATATTTACAATATGTACATTAACTGAAACACAAAATTTGTGAACAGGAAGTAAATCAATTTATTTTACATGACCAGAAAACGTCCAAATGTAGATCGGATTTAACCTACTGTATGGACGAAAGGTTATGCAAATGTGTATATATTGGTTAGAAATTGATCACAGCGTGAAGTGGGGCTTCTCCAACTTACAGATGAACATTAGGTTGGAGGTTTTACAGCTGGTTCGTTCAGAGGTGGTTATGGTCGCTATCGTAAGTCATTGTTACAAAACTGGAACCGTGGTTTAAGTCGATCATGTAGGATTTGAATATTCCTTTAGAAAGAAGCATGGTTGGACTGTAATGTTTAATAGGTTAAAGCATGTATGTTGGAAATATATTGTTGGTATTGTTCATTGGTGCTCACGTGATGAACATGTTGGAATACTGTGCCATTCTTGTCGATTAACGTTCCCATTGGTGCATTGTTCAACCTTGGGAGGAATTATGAGTTGTCTGTAATTGAATAAGATAAAAAAAGGGAATTTAAAATGATGAATGTAGAACCCAATATAATCATAAATGTAAAGTGAAAGTGTTTACCCCATAAAAGTGGACTTGTGTTTTAGGTCATATTTACATATTTACATATTTGTCTTGTCGATGTTAGCTGGAACCACCTGTCTGAACGACTAACCTTACCACTTCTAGTGAAGTAATGATGCGGTCACGGAGGGGTGGAGCGTAGAGGGGAAGGGGGTGAGATTCAATTTTTGCGTCTGTGTTGTTGCTTGAGAGGCGTTACTCGGATTGGATTGGGTGGGCTCAGCACTAGGCGAGGCTATTGGAGCGCATGCATACTGTGATTTAAACATACTGGGGACTTTATTCTGATTTACCGCCTGGATTAACCTTTGAGTTGCCTGATATAACTGATTTTTGTTGTCAATGGCGTCGTTAAGATTATGATGTTTGTTTTTGATTTTTTGAAGTAAAGGAACTTGGTGCCTTGAGTACTTTATTGAATTCGATACGTCTTAATGATGCGATATCACAACTTGATGACGGACATGACTGTTGCTTGCGTAACCATTTTCAACAATACATCATCATCTGACCAATCGGAAATAAGCTTGGAAATTGCCAACTTCAATTAATGAAATAAATTTATAAAAATTAAAAGTCTTATCTAGACTCACAGAGCGCGCTGATGCTATGCGGAATATTGAACACTTTCGCGCATCGCCATGTTGCGGGCGCTTCAGCTTCGAATGCATGGGTAGCACGTGATGATGTTTACAGTCCCGTGCATGTTTTCGATTTTAATCATGTCTGTTAGTGGATCTGTTTTAGTATTATATATGACGGAGTGACAATATATTGTCAAATATTTTCAAGAAATGTGGGAGCTGATACATTACGGCACGTGTCCGGGAAATGGAGAGCTTCATGTTGGCGAGGAAGTGAGATGTGATATCAGAGTGAAATAAAAGCTAATTCGAGTGAGGGTGTAAGATTAGGACGACTCGCGAGATGCAGTCAAACGTTCTGAATATGAGGATGTGTTAGCAAGTGCTACAGAGTGGATTAAGTGGGGTAAGAATCGAAATAGTGGTTACACGTTCATACGGACAAACTATGAGGTTAAGCACCTCAACAGAGATCCTGATAATGGCTAGCAATTCACTTATGTGATACCAGCAAATGTCTTACCGCACACATTACAACTGTGGATCTTCTCTCCAGGATGAACGTCTGCCTGCTAACATTGCACCTGTTTATCTCCTTTCCAAAGTGTGTCATCGCATGCAATATCGATGAAAGTCTATCAGCACTTACTACAACTCAGTCCAACTCAAACTACGGAAGGAAGCGGAAGTGCTGAGTGAAGTGTGCAGAACAATGACTGGCGTGGAGCAGTACCGACCAGTGATAGGAAGGTGGCTTAGGAGAATGAAATGGAGAAAAACTGAGAAGAGAGTGCATAAGACTGACTTATGGAAGATAGGAGAGATGATCCTGGTGGCTGTGGTGGTTTCGACGCTGTTAATGGTTGGGGGCGTGGAACTTAACCCAGGTGCGAATGAGAACGGCAATATGACTTGGGACGACATAGAGGTTATTATTATTAAGAGAAGAGGTGAAGGATATCTGTACAACAGAACAACAAAGTTGAACTTATATACAAGGCGGTCGTTGTAATTCAGGCTAAGATGATCAACTTTAGCGAAGCCGATATCGACGATGTGGAAAGGGTTGGAAAAGTGAGAGGGAGCAGACCGATCAGAGTGAAATTGATATCAACACTCATGGCGGAAATTATAGTAAGAAATGCGAACAATCTTCAAGGTGAGAAAGTATGGGTGAGAAGAGACATGGGAAGTGAAGGTAGTAAGTGCTTCAATACATTAAGATCCCACCTATTTAGAGCTAGAAGGCAAGGGCTCAGAGCACACATCAGGGGACAGCAGTTGATAGTTTCTAACGGAAAATGGGTAAGGCGATGGACAGTGGAGAAGCTACAGGAGATTGACGAAAATCTAAAACGAGAAGAAAATATGTCAACAGACAGGAAGCCGAAACAGCGCGGGGCAGGGAAGCAAGTAAGGAACGTAAGTCTGGGGTCAGTGTACCGAGCAGTCCAGTACGCAGTGCGGAAGCCGAAATGGGAAGTCAGCAAGTGCCGGCAGAACTCGACTTACAAGATCAAGGCAGTTTAAATATAAATAGACAAGTGCCCAATAAAGAACAAGGAACTCGCGAGGAATCAAAAGGTAGAGATGTCTTGAATAGAGGGAGAAGTTTAAGCCTAAAAGATTTATGGGGTAAAAAAATAGACTTGCAGAAGACAAAGATGACAGGCTGCGTGCCAAAGGGCAAAAGAAAAATGGAATGGGAACAGATGAGGAAAAGGCCATAATAACAAGAAGCAAAAATAAAGGAGATACTCGAGAGGGGCGGGAGGGGAAGTCAGAGCTAGACTGGAAGGTAGGATTTATAAATATTGAAGGGCTATTAAATAAACTGGGTAATGAGGCAGTTATTAAAACGATAGAAAGTTTTGACATTGTGGCCCTATTAGAGACCTGGCTTGAGTTTGGGAAAGTGATAAAATGGAAAGGGTACGAGGTAAAGTATAAATCTAGGGTAAAAAAAGAGCAACAAAGGGAGAGTTCCAGGAGGAATAGCGCTATTAATAAAAGAAGAGATTAGCGAGCTAGTAGAAGTGATTGACAATCAGATGGAAGAAGTAATCTGGGTCAGGTTTAGCAGGGGGAAGGAAAGGAAGATATGTATGGCCTTTGCTTATTGCCACCCACAGAACTCTGCCTACGCGAACGAAAATTTCTATGAGGAATTAGTTATAGAAGTGAATACCATAAGAGGGAAATTTGATGAAGAGGGGTTGTTATTCGGGGATTGGAATGCTAGGATAGGAGAATTGTGCCCTGTATACAGTAAAGAAGACGAGATGACGATGAGAGTAAGAAGGCAAAGTGCAGACAAAGAAAGGAATGGGTATGGATCAAAACTATTGGAGCTATGGCTGGTGGGAAGGAGATCGACGGGGTAAGCTAACCTTCATTACGGAACAGGGGGAGAATGTGATTGATTTAATATTGTGCTCCGAGGACATGTTAGAGTATATAAAAAAGATACAGATTGGAGACTGTCATGCAGCAGTATGGGTAATGTTAGAAAGAAGCGAGGGGAAAATAGAGGACAAGAAGGAGGTAAAGGGATGCATGGGGAACGGCATTAGTCTCACTAAGTACAGGTGGACGGAAAAGACATCACAGGAGCTAAATGCCCTTTTAGAAAAGGTGCTGGATATAATTAGGTTTGGATGGGAAGAGGCACTGAGAGAAGGTAAGACTGATGAAGCGCTTGAATTAATCGAATATCTAATTAAAAGAGTGGCAAAGGTGAACAGAGTCCCAAAAAAGATCGAAGAACAATGAAGAGTGCTGGTATAACAATGAATGTAAAAAAAAAGAAAAGCAGTAATAGTGGCACTAAAAGAGTTTAGAAAGAAGGAAGGGTGCCAAGAAAGAATAGCATTCTGCAACCTAAGAAAAGAATACAAATTAATAATCGCAGAGAGAAAAAGAATATGGATGAAAGAGCAAACAGAGCTAATAAGCAAGGAATGTAAAATGAATCAAGTGGAAAGAGTATGGGACAGAATAATAATAATAATAATAATAATAATAATAATAATAATAAATTATTATTATTATTATTATTATTATTATGTTATTTGCTTTCCGTCCCACTAACTACTTTTACGGTCCTCGGAGACGCCGAGGTGCCGGAATTTAGTCCCGCAGGAGTTCTTTTACGTGCCAGTAAATCTACCGACACGAGGCTGTCGTATTTGAGCACCTTCAAATACCACCGGACTGAGCCAGGATCGAACCTGCCAAGTTGGGGTTAGAAGGCCAGCGCCTTAACCGTCTGAGCCACTCAGCCCGGCATGGGACAGAATTAATAAAATCAACAAAGGAGGGAAAAAGGTTAGCAAACCGAATATAGTGGAGGAGCAATGGTTGGATTATTTTCGGGAGCTGTTAGGTGGTGAAGGTAAATGGGAAAAGGCAGATATGGAAATGGCAGGAGGACAAAATCAAGAGGTACGCATCCAGGAACTGGATAAAGAGATCTCGAGGGAAGAAGTGATGAGGGTACTGAGTAAATCTTAAGAGTAAATCAACAGGAGGATGTAATGGAATAAATAACGTTTTTTGGAAGGAAATAGGTAAGCACGTTCAGATAGTAGATGGTATAGTTAAACTTTTTAACAAGATTTTCGAAGGAGGGAACTACCCAAAAGAATGGGAAGTTGGTGTAGTATGTCCTATTTACAAACAGAAAGGACACAGAAATCTACCAAAGAATTATAGAGGAATAACACTGCTAGACTCGTTAAGTAAGGTGTACACAGGGATACTAGGGAATAGGCTAAGCGACTGTGCGGAGAGTCAGTCGATATTGTCAATCTACCAAGGGGGATTTAGGAGACGTCGCAGAACCGTCAAGATGATCATAGAAAAATATCTGGATAGAAAAGGAGAAAAGTGCACCTAGCTGCAATAGACTTTGAGAAAGCATTCGATACGGTTAGTAAAAGAGCTTTAAGGGAAAAATTAGGGAACGTAGGGGTATCTAGGAAAATTATCTTAGCGATTGAAGCTATATATAGGAAGGGTTAGATTGGAGGACAATCGGTTGAGCAAACTAATAGAGTGTAAGGTAGGTCTGAAACAGGGCTGTAAATTATCGCCCATATTATTTCTCCTGTTCATTAATGACATCCTCCAGGGCCACGGTAGAGATAGCTAGGCGGTGCCAGCGGTAAATGGGCTTGAGGTACCAGGCTTAATATTTGCAGATGGTGTGATCTTACTAGCCCTGACAGGGGGACGCTTACAAAAAAGCCTCAACATGGTTGATACATTACAGTAGGTAAATTGATCGGCAATATTAAGCATAAAGTTAGGCCTTACGTGTGGAACAGAAACGTATTCACGAATGTGAATTCGTTTGCAGCCTTCATTTGTACAGATTACTATCAGAAGGGATCAGGTATTTCTTTTCACATGGGAGGAGAAATTGAACTGTTAAAAAATAACTTTCAATTACCATAATCGAGAACTGAACAGGTGATTCAGATAGCAGGAGGACATGAAATTAGAATTTTTAGGCTGCTTTTTTTTCTTGTTTGTCCTTTTCCAATTCATCGGGGATAATGGTTTAGAACTAAACAGCTGTTCTGAAAAATACTACGTGATTTTCATACAGACTGTGTAGACCTACCGTTATTACAAATTTGATAAACCTGAGCCTAGAATCCGTAAGACATGATTGACAAAGCTTTAATATTAGGGTAAAGTGCTGCTTCAATTATATGAAAAATGATATATTAGTATCGTACGTCTTAAGTTCTCAAATTTTTTACACTTGCTCTTTAATAAAAGAATACAATTGTTAATAAGCTATTCCGTAAAAATTTGACAATGAAAATAAAAATGAAGATCCACAGCGGGTCAGGAATGGAATGACAATATAAAGTCTAAATAAATTTGTCAGTCCTAGTCTGCATTAGAAAACGCTTATCAAAATAACTGTTTAACTATGATATTAATCTTCTTGCAAGAGTTTTACATTCAACTTCATTTTTTTTCTGGTGTAAATCATGGTGCCCATATTCGAGAAAAATTAGAATGCACTTACAAATTTTTATTTGTGCTCACATAATGTTAATTCGGACAGTTTGTAAAAGCAGTAATACGGGTATTTAAAAATATAATATTATGAGGAGGGTTTCACATCTTAAATTATAACTTTCTTACTTAAGCCTAAACGACTCAGAGAAACTCAGACTAACCCTAGACATTCACACAATAGAGGTAGACTAGCGCCAGGCAGCATTTACCTAAGTCCAAATTACACAGAAATGACAATTTAACTTCTACTATTCCAATTAAGTTATTTCATGTCCGAACCGTACCAAACCAAACCCCATGGCCTACGAAACGACCACTGCTCAGCCTGAAGGCCTGAACGAGGTGTCGTGTGGACAGCACGACGAATCCTCTCGGCCGTTATCTCACCGTCAGATAGTTACGCAATTGTAATCACGTAGGCTGAGTGGAATTCGAACCAGCTCGCAGATCCTGGTAAAAATCTCTGACCTGACCGGGGATTGAACCCCGGGCCACAGGGTAAGAGGTAGACACGCTACGCCTACACAGCGAAGCCGGCATTTCATATTCAGAAAATGTATCTGATCGTTTTAGAAATATTTCTGCAGTCATGCACTTTTTAAACAATATGTTCAAAGAATTGAGTAAAATTTGCTGTAATGACTTATAAAAGAGGAATCATAGCCTATGTACCTTTCATAGAAAGATTTTATTTCATAGGTTTCTTTTTGGTTGATATTGAAGATTATAGCTATATGTACAGGAGTTTTTAAATATTTAATGTGCCCTCCAATCTGCTAAAAGACAGGCAATTTTTATCTCACGATATGTAATTGTACTTAAGTTGTAGACTGCTGACATTTGAACATGTCTTCGTCTTTTTGAATAAATCAAAAGTGTAGAGCGTAGGTTTCAATTACATGTATCTGTTCCGAATATTCAAACAAAACAGTTACAACATGACCCTTATATTAAAATGAGCGACATTATGATTTATGAGGTACCCGTAGGCCTGAATAGTGTTTTTTCTGTTTTCCGGGACTGAAATTCAAATACGTGTTTATTTATATATATTTTTGTAGTAGAGTATTTTTCAGACTTCTTATTCAGTCTCCTAAAGAGTTTAATATTTTATGTGCGCCATCTATGGGCTATCTACAGGATTTGTGTAGACTGTTCAGATTTTTTATACAGAAGTACCTTTTAATAATACCACAGTCTTGATATTATGTATACTTATTGCGTGTGTACAACACAGTAGTCGGTATAGGCTGTCATTAATTTACTAGGGCGGGTGATGTGCGAAATGTAAGTTCATGCATGAATTCCATACGATCTCCTCGTCAAGCTGAGGAGCGCCCGCAAACATGGCGGTACTTCCCCCGTCACAGCGGCGTGGGGCCTTGGTCATGGTAGCACATCCATGAGTTTGGCTCCACTATACAGTCAGGCGCTCAGCGGCGCACAAACACAGGGCAGCATAATGATTTTAATTACAACCCGCTGACAGTTGAAGGGAACGGAAACATGCAGAATAATGCTCCTTGTGACATTTTAAAGTATGCTTGGGGGGCAAAACACCTCTAAATTTAGTATAATCGCCGTAAGGGAAAAAGGTATCAATAGACTGTAGCGAGCTGCTCAAGGAGTCAGTACACAGAAGAAAGTGTCGGCGCTCATCGGACAGTGCATGCCGCAGAGCTTCACACATGGCATAGCACTCTGCTGTGTACACACTACAAGTTTCCCGGAGAGCAAAACTAAACCTATCACTGTCAACGAACGCACAGCCCACTTTTGCGCCTGTTCCCGAGACTGAACCTGGACACCGGCCAACAACGGACAGGAAGAGCCTCCGATAATTCTAAGGGTCCGTGTTTTCCTTCGGGCCAGTGTGCAGATCCAGGATTATTTCAGGTCGTCGTACTACCCACGGAGTACCCCACTTGGTTGTCGGAGAAGGCAAGGAACTGAAGGTATGTGAAACAATCTGTGACTGCTATCCAAGCGTAATCCAACCGGCCGTGTTACTCGAGGACAAGCAGCGTACAGCCAACGGTTTCCATTGTTAAATACGCAAGGATAGCTTGGGTGAAGTGGCATCTCGCATATTTGCAGCATACAATAGAAGCATTTGCTGGCGCCCCATGTGTAAAGGCGGCACACCAGACTCAGCGAGCAGGCTAGCAGTGGGGCTTGTACGAAAAGCTCCAGTCGCCAACCTAACTCCGCTGTGGTGGATGGTGTTCAGCTTCACAAGGACGCTTGGTCTTGCTGAGCCACATGCTGCACTGCCGTAGTCTAGCCGGGATAAAATATGTGCCCTATAGAATCGTAGGAGCACCGTGCGCTCAGCACCCCTGTTAAGAAACTTCAAGATATTCAGCTTCTTAGTGCACTTAACATTTAACTGCCGCGCACGTGTGACTCCCACGATTATTTGCTATCGAAAAGGACCATAAGAAATGGGTAAGTGACAACAACGGGAAGAACGACATTTCCTAAATAAACCTCAGGTTGTGGGTGAAGAGTACGGAGCCGACAAAAGTGGACAACAGAGGACTTTGCGGTGGAAAACCGATAGCCATGTTTTAAGGCCCACTGTTCCACTCTCCTAATAACTCGTAATTGTCGCTCTGCAACTGCCATATTACACGAGCTATACTGGAGAGCAAAATCATCCACATATAGCGACGGTATTACTGCTGAACCAGCAGCAGCGACAATACCGTTTATGGCAATCGGAAACAGCGTGACATTAAGGACCGATCTCTGTGGGACTCCATTTTCCTGAACGTGGTATTGCGAATATGCCCTTCTGACTCTGACACGGAATAGACGGAGGGACAAAAAATTCGCAATAAATACCGGCAAGTTACCTTGGAATCTCCAATGATGCAGGACTGAAAGGATACCATATCGCCATGTGGTGTGATAGGCCTTTTCTAAGTCAAAGAAAACAGCCACCAAATGCTGTTTGCGAAGAAATGCATCCTGGATAGAACTCTCCACGCGTGCCAGGTGGTCAGTGGTGAGCGAGTGGCTCGAAAACCACATTGGTACTCGAACAGAAGTCCGCGTTTCTCCAGACACCATATCCTCTGAAATAGCTTACACAAGCAGTTTTTGAGACAAATAGGTCTATAGCTTCCTGCATACTTGGGATTTTTGTCAGGTCTGAGGACAGGAATGATTTTGCCCTCTCGCCACTGAGACGGAAACTCACCTATCCTGAGTCGGTTGAACACTTGAAGGAGATATAATAGACTATCCTTATTAAGGTGTTTCGACATCTGGTTATGGACAATGTCTGGCCCGGGGGACGTGTCCTTGCAAAGCGCCAAGGCGCTGCGGAGTTAACACATTAGTCTTCTGACGCTCGAGTGGCAAAACTAGTGATGACGTTCTGCGAGGAGCCAGACATCCGCAAAATGGCTAGCTAGATGGTGATTCAGTGACGATACTGCCTGCAATGGAACCCTGGATACCCGAAATACGTTAAAGTTTAGTCCACACTTGAGATGGAGTATGTGACGTCATAGACGACACACATCTCTCCCATGAAACTTTGTTACTTTGGCGAATAAGAACTCGCGCCTTAGCGCGCAGTTGTTTAAATGTTACCAAGTTGGCCACAGTACGCTGCCTACGATAATGTTTATGAGCGCGACGGCGTTCTTTGATAGCTGCTGCAATTTCTTTGTTCCACCAAGGAACGAGTTTTCGGCGAGGAGTCCCTGAGAAGTAGGGAATGGACCCCTCAGCAGCAGCATGGATAACTTGTTTTTTATAAGTTATATCACAGTCTACAGTCCGCCTGGTCTCGTCGTTAAAGATAGCGAGTGATCTGAACTTTGGCCAATCAGCATGTTTAAGAATCCAACGAGTAGGACCCTCGACGGATTTCTGTTTC
This sequence comes from Anabrus simplex, assembly GCF_040414725.1. Classification (NCBI taxonomy): domain Eukaryota; kingdom Metazoa; phylum Arthropoda; class Insecta; order Orthoptera; family Tettigoniidae; genus Anabrus; species Anabrus simplex. The sequence continues at coordinate 166,898,942 of NC_090273.1, forward strand.
AACAAAGTAAGAAAAATGGGAAAATGGTCACTGTCACAAAGATCGTGGTGTGTATTCCACCGAAACAGCGGAACCAACGCTCGGCTTAGGTCTATGCGAGAGTATGTGCCGTAATGTACACTGAAATGAGTTGGCTCCCCTGTGTTCAAAATTGCATAAATCCAGTTCTGTTACTAATGTAGCCAACTCCCTTCCCCTGGGGCAAGGCGTTTCAGAGCCCCATACGGGGTGATGAGCGTAAAAATTACCCAATAAAAGGAAGGGAGGAGGAAACTGATCTATTAGATCAGTGACATTTATGTTAAGAGGCTGGCCTCTTGGAAAGTAAACCTTAAACACTGTTGTTATAACAGGCAGCGGTATCCACACAGCAACAGCTTTCAGTGGGGTTCTTATAGGAACCTCACCAGTATAGGCATCAGAACGAACAAAAATACCCACGCCACCGGACGCCTGGTGACCATGTTCTGTCGGGTATAGTCTGAAATATTTCAAGACCGTATGATGACCTGGTCTGAAGTTTGTCTCCTGAATAGACTATACTCACCGGAACTGACTAATGAGCTGACGCAGCTCAGCAAGATGCCTGCCATAACCGTTACAATTCCACTGTAACACTGCCATAGTGTGGACTATAAAAAGAGTGTTAGGTTGTGAGCGATAAGATGCTCGTGAACCTCATCCGTAGATGCAGATGACAGCTCGACGTCCATTCCGTCATCGACAGACGGCGGGGTTGACGCTCAGAACTTCGACGCTTTCCGGAGGCGGAAAGTTCCCCTACGAGGGGAGTGCGCAGGTTTTGGAGCAGGAGTATCTGCTGGCGCAGATTCATACCCTCCGGTAGGGGCGTTCTTCTTTGCCTTCTTTTGAGTTTAGACGGGCTGGGAGATGATTTCCCAGTCCTGGTCGACGATGCCGCCTCCGCCGGCTCGGACACGGCTTTCGTCGACCTCTTAGGTGGGGGGAGAGGACTTAGCCTTCCCCCCTTGCTGTGCCGGCTTAGAACTGCCAGCCGGCGCAGACTTCTGGGTTGTCGAAGGTGGGGTAGTCTCCCCTTCGAGCTTTTACTCTTTGCGACTTTGCTCTCAGGAGCAACAGCCGCCTTGGGCGCAGTGTTCATCACGGGTAACGATGTCGTGAAAGATGAACCTGGGAGGGTCTGAGCTATCATGCTGTAGTCGAGGGTACGGGCAGGTGTATTCGTGAAATTAAACTTACGGCGCGCTTCCTGGTAGGAAAGACCATCCAGGGTCGTGATCTCCTGGATCTTCTTTTTACTCAGATATGTCGAGCAGTTCCGATTCGGAGGAGAATCAAGACCAGAGCAGTTAGTGCACTTGTACGGAGTTGTGCACTCCTCCGCGCCATGAGCTACTCGTCCACATATAACACACACAGACTGATTTGAACAACGACATACCATATGTCCGAATCTCTGGTATTGATAGCATCGCATAGGAGGCGGGATGTACGACCTCACATCGCAACGATAAGTTGTTACCTTGACTTTCTCTGGTAACACTGACAACTTGAAAGATACAATGAAGGCACCAGAGGCGACGTCTTCACACCGTTGACCTTGCGCGTAATGCGCCGGACGTGTGTCATGCCATGGTTCTTCATGTCTTCCATCAACTCGTCGTCAGTGTTCAAAATAAGGTCGCAGTGGAAGATGACGCTGCGAACCAGATTCAAGAATTTGTGATCCTCCACGTTGACGGGGATTTCGCTAAAGTGGTCGCACTTAAGCAACTGATCGGCTTGCAGTGCTGTACGAGTCTTCAAAAGCAAACTACCGTTGCACATTTTCTTGAGATCAAGTTCGCCGTAGAAGCCTTCAATATGTCTACTGAAAGGGATCCATCTGACCAGCTTAAAATCATGCCCATCGGTTCTGGTAACAACCAGAAATCTAGGGAAGCTGGATCACATACCTTCACGCTGTACATGTTCCCAGAGAGTTGAACCTCTCAGGGAAGCAAAAGTTAAAGATTTCGGTGGGGGACCACCTTGGGATGGGTGACCGTTTCGAAGCCATGCCTGAAATCATCCTCCCCGAATGCCACACACTCCGATCAGGGGTCTCTGTAGCCGAGCCAAGCTGCCAATTCAATACCCACCTGATCATAGCCGGTACTGCCCGAGGTCCGATGTTGGATGATGCCTAATACGGGATGATTGAGGCAATGAGTGCTAGGACTCCCTTCCTCCAGTCACCCGCAATAGCATGTACCCCACAGCGTGTACAGAGCACTAAATATAGAGAAAAAATAAATAATTAATAATATGTCCTTCTGGCATTCGGCTGTGTGGGGACCTGTGTTGTCAGGCGGATACTAATGCAAGGGCACATGACGCTCCTACCTGCAAGATCCGTGGGTGGTCAAATGCGGGCTTTTGGGCGTAACCACACACATAAGAGGCCCATCTCCGAGCAGCACGCACATCAAAAATTTTGAAATGATCTACAACTAACCCTCAAAATACAATAAAAAATAAAGAGGGGACCATGGCCACATGACCGTTTTAGTTGCCTTCTACGATAAGCAGGGATTACCTGTGAATGTATTCAGCCCCTCCCATTCACAAGAGCATATAAATTATACACAGGAGAGGTTTCCACCTAGTCAATACTAAGTTGCATTTACAATGCCTTAAATGGGACTAGTTTGAACCCTACTTGTCCCAACCCTCTGTACAAACTCCGTACTTACAGTAACTTCCTTCTTAGTAATAACTAACAGCTGACTTTAACCTTTTCCTGTAATCGCCAGAATAGGTCTAGAAGATGATTATGTAACATACCAACCTCTTTCAGAGACGAGAAGGGACATCAAAGATTGCACGAGTAGACTGCAGAAGCATGCGGAAGGGAAAAGTACATAACAAATTTTTCATACTAATATTAGAAGCATAAGGAAAAATAAGAACATTTTAGACGTTGTTTTGAAAGCATATGATCATAGGTTTGATGTCGTAATTTTAACAGAAAGTTGGTCACTGAGTAATGTAAATATAAGTAACCATGCCTTGTATAAATCTTATTACAATGAGGGTTCAGTTAACAAATGTGATGGTGTTGTATTAATGGTAAAAAATGGTTTGGAGCACGAAATGGAAATTATTGAGTACGATGACTTTAAATTTCTCAGAGTAGTAATTAACTATGACAACAATAAAGTAGCTATTACAGGAGTATATCGGTCACATGAATATCACAAACAGCGGTTTCTCAGTGCGTTAGATCATTATATCCAAGATAGATGCCATGTTGAAACCGAACTGATAATAGGGGACACAAATATAGACCTTTTAAATGAACACGACTGTGACGAATATCTCAACATGGTACAAGAAAGAAATTTTCAGTCCTTAATAAACAATCCTACTAGAGTATCTGGTACAAGTAAATCCTGTATTGATCATGCTTTGATTAAAAGTAGGTTGAGAAATGACGACATTCTGTCTATCATCTCTCAAAGTAAAATTTCGGATCATTATCCTATAATAGTAAGTCTCAACATTCAAAATGCCTCGGTCCCTAATAATATACCAAATTTTCGACGTAACTGTTTTCAAATAGATCATTTTGAGCTTAAAAATCATTTAAGTAAAATAAATTGGGGAGTCATCTTAAACAGCAGTGATTTAGATATCAAACTTGATAAATTCGTGAATACAATTAAAAGCTGCATGAGCCTGTCCACTGTTAAAATGAAATCAAAGGAAGTCAAAAGAACAGAATGGATTTCTTACGGTTTGGTAAAATCTATTCACACAAGAGACCGACTTTATCAACAATATTTAAAAAATAAGGATAACTTGGAAATTAAAGAACAGTACAGGAAATATAGGAACAAACTAAATGATCCAATTATGAAAACGAAAACTGAGTACTATAGGAATCTGATCAATCGCAATTCAAATAACCGGGGTAAGGTCTGGGGCATAGTCAATGAAATAACACAAAGGTCAGTTAGAAAAGAAGAGATCAAGGAAATCAGATATAAAGGTGAAATCTGGAAAGATGACATAAATATCTCTAATAAATTTAACAATTATTTCATTAACGAAACCACTGAGAAAGCAAAGCATCACAGACAGATTTCCGACTCCACATTAAATATCGCTCGCAACCCTCATACTTGCTTCCTTGCACCGGTAACAGAATACGATCTGAAGAGATGTTTGAGTGAAGTACATGAAAACAAAGCTGTAGGAATAGACAATATTTCGGCTCGAATTATTAAAGAAAATATAGAGTCATTAAAGGAACCGTTGCTGAATATTATCAATGATTCCTTCACCTTAGGTTACTTTCCAAAACAGCTTAAAACAACAATAGTAAAACCTCTTCACAAGTCTGGAAATATTTATGACATTAGAAATTACAGACCCATTTCGATAACTACAACAATATCAAAAATATTCGAGAAATGCTTAAAGAACAATATTTACCAATTTTTAGAAAAACACCAAATACTTTCGCCCAGACAGTTTGGATTCATTAAAAATCTCGGAACGACTGATGCTATATCCGCCTTAACAAATAGAATATACGAAAATCTTAATTCTTCTCTGCTCTCCACAGGGATATTTCTCGACCTTGAAAAGGCATTCGATAGTGTGTCACACCGCTTGCTCCTCCAGAAATTGGAAAAATACGGCTTTAGGGGTAATGTGCTGGATTTGCTTGAGAGTTATTTGACAGATCGAGTACAGTATGTCAAAATTAATCAACATCTAAGCACACCAATGAGGATAATAAAGGGTGTCCCACAAGGCACAGTATTAGGTCCTTTATTGTTTATTCTATTTATTAACGATCTAGAGAAAACAATAGCAAATGCCGAACATACGCACATCGTAACATATGCAGATGATACAGTCATTTATGTTGAGGGTGATAGCTGGAATCTCGTCAGACAGAGAGCAACTCGAGCACTGCTTAAAGTTAAAGCATGGTTAGATAATAATGAATTATTTCTAAACATTAAAAAGACAAAATTTATGAATTTTTCTGTAACAGATACACGAAACGATTTTAATGAATTAATTGTACACAACATCAACTGTAAATTTAATTGTAACTGCTACAAAATTTATAAAGTAAATAATGTTAAGTATTTGGGATTATTAATTGATTCGAACATGAAATGGAAAAGTCACATTACCGATTTAAGAAAGAAAATCAGAAGAACTGTTTATATATTTCATAATTTAAAATACATATCCAGTATAAAATTGTTAAGAGAGGTTTATTACGCTTTAGTTCAGTCTATTCTTAGCTACGGAATTTTGGCATGGGGAGGAGCCTACAAAAATGTAATCAATAAAATACAGGTTGTTCAAAACCTTATATTACGAATAATGTACCAGAAAGGAAGATTATACCCAAGTAGTCAATTATATGCTGAAGCAAATATATTTAATGTAAAACAGCTGTATGCCCTTGAAATATACAAATATATTAACAAAAACAAAAATATAATTGAGAACATTAAACATGAATATTCAACACGCAGTAAGATGAACCACCGTTGTATGTTATACAAACCCAAACTTAGCATAACAAAGCGCAATTTGTTGTACTTCATTCCAAAATTCTTTAATGTCCTTCCCGGTTCTTTACAAACTACTTTATTAGGTCAGAAAATGAGTCTGAAGTGTCTTAAATCCTTTGTCAGGGATAATAAAACTGTTATGGAAGAAATAACTAAATGAGAATATCACGTCACCATATCCAATTTCTATTCAATGCTCCACCATGTGCTGTTGATCATATCCGTCATTCACTCATACCCATACTCGTATTTCAGGCATCATTTAAAATATATTTCTCACTATGTAATTAATATTCTAAATTACCACACACAAGGTTTCACCTTACGCGGTATTTTACTGATATCTACTCGACTCTGATGAGGTTGGTGTGATTTTGTATAATAATAATAATAATAATAATAATAATAATAATAATAATAATAATAATAATAATAATAATAATAATAATTTATTTATTTAATGTGTGCAAGAGATAGTTAGTAGTTCAATTTATTTTAAGTATTAATATGTTGATAATATGTCCTACTACTTCTGTAATATATGTGGTTTAGTTATAAGATTAATATTTCTCAAGTAATAATGTTATTAGAAGAGTTATGTATATATAAAACAGAGTCCTGTAAATATGTAAACGACATGATGAATGAATAAATACTACTACTACTACTACTCGGGGTCATCGTCAGCCATATCAAACATACACAATATTTGGCGAAATCTTAAAACATGTTTCTAAGCAGTAAGAATCTTATGAATATAGATTTTACAATATGAAGTGTGGTTGAATTAGGCAATGTCTGAGTAACAAAATGTGTAGTTGATACTCTCTGCTTAAGCTGATATAGTCAACTTTTGTTACTCAGATATTGTACATACTTGTATATTTTTATATATGTGTCAGCTTACATTGTGTTCATTCTTAGTACCATAACACTCAGTCCAGTACCGTTATGTATTTCCAGGACCTACTGAATTCCATCAGTCTAAATTCATACTAAACATTTTAAATCTACAACACAGAGTACCTCATTTATACTTTTATTCCAGACTTTTTATCATGTTTAGTGTACTTGTATTATTTATTGCTCACCTATGTCACACACAATATTTCAATTTCATTTGCAACATTTTGAGCGCAATAGCCCTTGCCTAATTCAACCCTATTCAACCTAATTCACATTGTAAATTATATATTCATTCCTTACTGCTTAGAAACATGTTTTTGGATTTCGCCAAATATTGTGTATGTTTAATATGGCTGATGATGACCCCAAGTAGGGTTGAAACTAGTCCCATGTAATGTAAATAACATAGTAAATACAACTTAGCATTGAATACGTGGAAAACTCTCCTGTGTATAATTTATATGTTATCTCAGTTCAATACGGACCAACAACATGAAGTTCATAACCCTTGATCATCCACAGGAGGTCCAACACATTATACCAAACGGCAATCCATATCTACGCCTAGGTCACCCCTTTTAGTCACCTCGTACAACAGACAGGGGATACCGCGGGTGTATTCTACATGTGCGTCCCCCACCCGCACGAGGTTCCGTGTAAAGTGTTCTTTCAACAGCATTTATATGATAAGAGGAGGGTATACAGATAAATACCACGCTATTAGTGTGCACACCATCACTTCCATGGCTGACGATTCTGGGTGACTTTCTGTTTAATGAGTCTCCATAATGCATTATACCATCACTTCCATGGCTGACGATTCTGGGTGACTTTCTGTTTAATGAGTCTCCATAATGCATTATCACAGGATGCGAGATAAAAAATTCGGGGTGGCCACTTGAAAGGCGACGGTAAAATTCGCGATCCTCTTCCAATCCATTTTTTGGAAGACTCCGAGACTCGTGACACCGTGCAAGTGAATCAGGTAACTTATGCTACGTGACTGGTTTATACCGCAATTGGAACGTGTGTAGAAGAAACAAACTGGTTCAGTGTAGAAAGAGGACTTCTAGAAGGAACAACAACAATGGTAACACAGAAGGAAGCGCTACAGAGTGCAGCCATTAACAGAGCAACACCTCGCAGTAAATGCCGAGGGAGGACAACAGTAGGATAAGTTCCAGATTTCAAATTCCTATTTATTTCTAAATATTAGAGTGTGATTTGGAGCCTCTGTGGCTCAGGCGGCAGTGTGCCAGCCTCTCACCACCGGGTTCTGTGGTTCAAATCCCAGTCACTCCATGTGAGATTTGTGCTGGACAAAGCGGAGACGGGACAGGTTTTACCCCGGGTATTCCGGTTTTCCCTGTCATCTTTCATTGCAGCAACATTCTCCATTACCATTACACTTCATCTGTCATTCATTAATCATTGCTCCAAAGGAGTGTAACTGGCACAGCTCCTATCCTGGTCACTAGATGGGGGCTTCATTCATTCCATTCCTGACCCGGCCGAATGACTGGTGGATTTTCATTTTCAGACTATGATTTGATAGAATGTGATTATGTTCTTTCGAGAACGAAACATTTTAAGTAAGTTTTTTGCAGTTGTGATACTATTACCATATGTTTTCTCTTACAAGCGGTTTATAAATGTATTACTCAAAATTAGTTTTGACAGACTGAAAAACTAAACCATTATAAATTAACTCAATCAAAACTGAAAAGAGAAGAATTCGGATATTTAAAAAACTACCTATCATTAAAGGAAAACAATTCAAACTGCAATAAATATCATTAAAACATGAAAGCTGATAAATACATTGTATTTAAGAAGAAATGAGAGTTAAATATCATCCCTAAATACATCCCCATAAAAACAAAACCCATCACATTTTCTGGTAAAATCTTATGAGGGCAGATCAAATATAAACATGAATTATATTTTAAAATTTATTACACGAAACAAAAAACACACACATGTATAGAAATCACTTTTCTACATAGTGTCCTGCCTTCGATACATATTTTCTCCATCGGAATGGTAAGTTTTTGATGCCGCGCTGATAGAAGGAAGAGGAACATGTGCGGAGCCAGTTGCACACGAACTGTTCTACACTTACATCTTCAAACCGTTGTCCTCCTACGTCTTGAGTGGTCCAAACAAATAGCAGTCGCAGAGCAATAAATCTGGACTGTGTTCCAGAGCTGTCCAATGAATTTCCTCTCCAGTTTTTCCCACATTAAAGCGGTACTATGCAGCCTTGCATTGTCATGGAGAAGAATGACGTTTCGGATTGTTGTCAGCGTCGTTGGTTGCGATTCGCAGCTTTTCTTTCATCCAAAAGGCGACAGTAATCGGCTGCATTAATTGTCCTTTCTTCGTAAAGAAAATCCACAAGCAAAACGCCTGCGCAGTTCCAGGAAACGGTTGAAAGCACCTTTCCAGCAGATGGGCGTGTTTTGTTCTTGACCGCTCCTGCTTCGTCTCTTAGCCACCACTCCACGCTCGCTTGCTTCAGACTCTGGGGTGTAATGATGCACCACAACACAAGAAATGCTCTCCTTCCTCATCGTAGCGACGCAGGAGTCTCTGACAAACTTCCTGGCGTAAATTTTTTCCTGGTTGAGGAGACGAGGAACCCACTTGGCAGACAATTTTCCGAAATGCAGTGCATCTGCAATGACGGTTTGAACACTTCTGTAACTTATTTCTATGGCTACAACAATCTGCGAAATTTTATTCTCCGATCTTCATCAATAATGTCACACACAAATGGCAACAATGTTGTCTGCAGTGATGCTTGTCTGTGGTCTCCTTTCATGAGGTTCATTTCCCACAGCGTCTCTTCCTGCCACAAATTTTTCAGCCCACTCAATACACTCGAGTCTGCGAAAGTGTTCCTTCCCCAAACTGTGCGAGGAGCCGTCTCAGAATTCTGAAAGGGATCGTGCCCTCTTTTGATGATGCGTTGGGCAACAGATGTACGCATCTCTTGATCAATCGTGGCGTACTGAAGCCGCCCAGCTCTCCACCGTCGTTCGTGCGCGCAAAACCCTTCTCCAGACACCCCCACCAACATCCTGGCAAAGCCCCGCCTCAGAATTATTACTAACAGCATCGGTACATTCAAATTCTTGCTTATATTTAATCCGCTTTCGTAACAACTCAATCATAAAATTTATATATTTTTTTCCTTTGTCTAGCGTATCGCTATACAGAAACAACTGTTGATAAATTGAACCATAATATGTATTTCATTTGATCCTGTACTGACTTGTCTATATCTATTAAAGAAACTATTGGAAATAGTGATGAAGGGAATGCATATTGCTCTTGAAACATGTATGATAGAATAAAGTGTATTGACAAGGTTTAAATAGTTTCTTTAATAGATTTATTACAGATACAATACATATGCACATGGAAAGCAAACCATACCTTTATGTCCAGGTTGTTCATGTAACTAACTGTCTCTGGAAATGTATTAGCAAAATCACTGATGTCGCCACTGTACTTTGATTTTGGACACTCGATAATATGTTGGATGGTCTGCTTAGAGGCACCACAATCGCAGTTATGTTCAGAAATTATTTCCTATTTGTAGTGCAAATCGTGCATGACCTGATCATATCCTGTTAAGAGTAGAGCAGGTTTTACGTGGAAGCTCAAATCCAGATGGCAGCGATGAACCAATTTGTGGCAGAGTTGACTTGGGCCTAGTATCTTGTCTTCCCTGCCATTCTTTAGTTATATGGAAGTTGGTATTCTTCAATTCTACAGCAGTTCTTATCGGTGGATTTCGAGACCTTAGATGATTCAGATGGACATTAGCGATGTTGCCAAGTATTGGTAATTGGGGATTAATAATACCGGTATAAATGGTCCGTCATTGGACATTATACATTTTCCAGCTAACTCATTCCTGGTTGCCAGCGTTTTGCCGCAGTGTGCTAAGTTGGGCTCATCAGTTGGTAAATAGCACACCCACCAAGACGCATGGGAGTACATACCGTGGAGGCCACTGCGTAGGCTACCTGATGCCACCGGCAGTGCCAATGCACTATGAGAGACTTAGTCTCATTACCAAAATTTGACGCCTGCCTGGCCATGGTATGCACGAGCCATGCGTCTTGGTGGGTGTGCTATTTACCAACTGATGAACCCAACTTAGCACACTGAGGCGAAACGCTGGCAACCAGGAATGAGTTAGCTGGAAAATGTATAATGTCCAATGACGGACCATTTATATTGGTATTATAAATTTACTCATTCGGGACAAATATTTCAGGTTCCCTATGAGAATCAACATCTGTATCAATTATTCATTACTTTTTCGAATTCCCTGAGGAGAGTGTTTTTGCATTGAACAAGCAGATGATATGTGGGTGTAGACCGTACTGTGCCAGTAATGAGACGAATCGTGGTGTTGAGCTGGTGAGAGGGCTGTTCAACCAAACAGGAGCACAGCATTCAGCAGGCGAAAACACAAGTCTCAAAGCTATGCATCAAAATAAAGTTACTGTTGAACCCCATGTTGCACTACATAAGTTATGGTTACATTGTTGAGTTCTTACTTTGGATTGATGTTACGAAGGTATTGTCGAAACGAGAGTGTTCTAGGTAAGGTGACTCCTGGATATTTAGGGAACCTGTAATGTTTTAATATCATATCTGATTTCCAATGTAGCCTACACTGCAATTATTTATTAGCCATCTTGTTGTTTAGATGGGAACATCTGTTTTTATGGCAATGGTATAATTCTCCACAACTTCAAGTACTGTGTCAACTTTTTAAGGTATCCGTTAGGGTCATCTCGGATTGCTCGAATGATTTACCTCTGGTAGCAATCGCCCAATCATTAGCATGATAATTTTCTTGAAAGCATGACAGGCATATCTGAGATATATATGCTATATAAGATTGGTGCTCACAGTATTCCCCATATGCACTTGGAAAAGTTTTTGGCTCAACATGTTATTCAAGAACCACGTACATAGTATCACTTTCATAAACTTGAAGAGTAGACTGTATCAAGGCTGCTTTCTCTGATGGCCTGCTTCTATGGAAGTTGTCTGTAGAGCTTCTGTGCGGTCTGAATCCTGCCTGCTCCACCCAGGGCCAATTCTATTCAGAAGGAACCTTTCTAGTAATGTATGCGTCACACTGAGCTCTCCGGTTTATCACTAGCATTGCCCTTCTACAAGACGGCTATGATTTTTGTTCGAATAACTTTGGCACTGCCCACTCTGTAAGATGTTTGTGAAGAAGGTGGACAGCCATACTCTACCGTATTTACTCGCATATTAGAGCCCTTTTTTCACTACATTTACAGCCAAAAAAGTAAAGGGGGTCCAATATGCAATAACCTCAAATTTTGTACAGTGAACATATGACTTCTAGGTTATTGAGTACTATAAATTTTACACGTGAACATTGTACGAAAAGCTGTGTTCGTTGCGCATGTGATTACTACTGAACGCGGCAACACTGCGCCAGATTTCACCATCCGGCCTGTTGTTAATCGCACGGTCCGGCGTGCACAAAACCTCCCTTCAATATTACTCTTCATAAATTCAGGACCACACTGTACGGTTACAGTTGTTATAGTTCCTGATAACCATGACTGAGTGCTTCAAAACAGGCCCAAGTTTGCTGCTGTGCGTTTATCCTGGGCTGAGAAAGAGTTGCTTTAGGAAAATAATAAGAACTTTTTTCGGGGTGGTTGAAAAAAATTGTAACTTGAACATTACACTACAAATACATGTGGTTATAAGATATAAAAATTTCATTACCGTCAGACAAGTAGTTTTCCTTATATATATTCCTAAGTGAGCGCTTCCTAGAGAAGAAGCCAAAAACCAGGGCAATATTTATTACAACCACAAATAAAAAATATTTAATGCACATCAAAAACAATGTGTCTTATATACACTAATGTAGAATTAAACAAGGAAAATATTGGTATAACTCCAACTGCAATAGGCCTATTGGTTCATTTGTAATTAAAGCCTAAACTCTAGTGACCATAATAAAAAATCCGACAGTAGTTGATAAATGCGTTCTGAAGCTCTTACGTGTTTTGAAAGCAACTACAAATAAGCTCTTTTACTGGCTTGCTAGGCCCTACGTAACTGAGGATTTTCTTTCGGGGTTTACTCCCTTAGCCGTTGAGGATCCCTCCTCATTCCACAAGGCAGTTGGTTCCATCTGTACTACCCCCAGAGGAATGGGTTGCCTCCTCTGCCAGCTCCACCATACAGAATTATATTCTCCACCTTTGCTGCCGTTGAGGTGTTCACTCGTTACCCTGAGCTGGGACCCTTTAGCAGTGTTACATACCGGGTCAGTGTGCACTGGGACTGACACAGGCAGGCGCGCCACTTCCTGGGCAGGACTGCCTCTAAGAGGGTCTCTACATCTACATCGCGCTAAAATCCTGATGTATTTCAACTTATTTTTTACAAGTTGCTTTATGTCACATTGACACAGATAGGTCTTATCTCAATGAAGGGCTACAACCGGGAAGGAAGCGGCCGTGGCCTTAACTAGGGTACAGCCCCAGCATTTGCCTGGTGTGAAAGTGGGAAACCATCTTCAGGGCTGCCAACAGTGTGTGCAAGCTCACAGCTGCCCGGCCAACTCATTGCCAGCAGTAATATTTGCTGCTCTAGTACTCTATAGCAAAAAATGTACTTCCATATATGATGGATACTCCGTACGTGGACTGAACATCCCTCTCTCATAGTACTGGGAGTGCAGTAATAACGCGGCGCTGTCAACAGTAGCCCACACCCCGAGACTATATGCATACAACTTTCCACCGCTGTTTTTTTTATTTATTTTATTTTTTGCTAGGGGCTTTACGTCGCACCGAAACAGATAGTTCTTATGGCGACGATGGGATAGGAAAGGCCTAGGAGTTGGAAGGAAGCGGCCGTGGCCTTAATTAAGGTACAGCCCCAGCATTTGCCTGGTGTGAAAATGGGAAACCACGGAAAACCATCTTCAGGGCTGCCGATAGTGGGATTCGAACCTACTATCTCCCGGATGCAAGCTCACAGCCGCGCGCCTCTACGCGCACGGCCAACTCGCCCGGTCTGTTTTAATTTCTGATGATGGAATGTTAAATAAAGTGAACCTGAAAATTATCTTATAAGTAAAGAATTTTCACACGATTGCAAATTTTGTCAAGAATCGGAACAAAGGTCTGTGACACGTAGAAGAGGCCTCCCCTAGAGTTAGACTACACTTTGGACTTTTGCTACAGTGGCATCTAGTGGTGAACCGCTGAACTCTGTCCTACTACCAGTATTCTTAATTCTGTTTTTGTACGTGCCCCATAGGCATATGCCTGGTGTGAAAATGGGAAACCATGCAAAGCAATCTTGAGGGCTGCACGGCCAACTCGCTGCCAGCTCGGCGCACTTGCCTACTAAATGTTTACTCATTATCGTGTGATGGACTATGGGTGGCTGCTCTTGCCATAAAGTAACCGTTAAAATCTATTGGCTGACGTAGAGCAATCTTCTTTTCTCAGAACAAATGTAGATGACAAATTATGGCTTCTAAAGGAAGATGATATATGGAACCTGTCCTGAATGAGTAAATTCTAATATAATTGGTCTGTAATCCACAGTTAGCTGGAAAATGTAAGGACCCATTATATTGGAATTCTGAAGGAAGCACAAGTGTTTCCCTTTATCGACTTTTTCTCGTTGCATCTAGAGTATTAGTTTTCTAGTACTTTCTCCCTCCTTCCTAGTCGCAGTTTAGCACGTCACCGGGCTTTTGTCCCCGGTTAGGTTTTGTTGTCATGGTTGTGTCACTGGCCTTTTCTAAATATAAATTACTGCTCTGATACTGGATTTAATTTATTATTGCCTGCTTAGCCTTCCTTATCTTGTAGAACAGGTAAAAGTACCTGAAGGCATCAGGGCCTTGTTTCTCTTATAAAAAGGTGGGAACTTAAACTCTTCCTTAGAATCTTCTGGTGTTCTGAGAACACCGAGCCTGTTATTCGTTTTAAAGATTTACGACTATTGCTATTTATTATTATCAAATTACAAATTCATTTTTTGGTATCTGTGACAACAAAATGCCAATTAATTAATTTCGACCACTCAAAGGCCCCGTTTTCAAGAAAACTGAAATAAGAGGTTACAGGAAGATTTCTGGGAAATACGCTAAAGAAACAAGATTCATTACCCATCGAATGAAACAGTGGTGAGAGAGCCACTACATACCAGTGTTTTGCCCCAGTGTGCCGACTGGAAACATGTGAATTCTGCTTTGATTACTTTCTAAAATCAACAATAAAATTTAATATTGCCATAAAACTAAACAGAAGGTTAGATAGTTAGCATATTTACTCCCGTATTAGACACTTTTCTCCCCCACTCTTACATCAAAAATATCTTAAGGGGGGTCCAATACGTGATAACCTCAAACTTTGTTCGGTGTACATGACTTCTAAGCTATAAAGAACTATAAATTGTACATGTAAACATTCTACACTATTCTTTAACAAACTCAAACTGGCTATTTTCGTTGGACGTCAGTATTTCTAAATTTTAAATGACAATAAAAGATTAATACATGACTTTCAGGCATACATATGAACTAAATATAGTCCGTTTTAGTTACTCTTATATCACGTCATTCATTTCATCTCATTAACTCCTCTGAGGAGGTTGACGTCAGGAAGGGCATCCAGTCGTAAAAACTCGCTACGGAGATTCGCCTCGCTTCTCACTTAACCCCATAGAGAAAAGGGATAAGGGTAATGCATATGCAATATTAATCAAAAGGACTTAATGGCCAGTCATTTGTCTCTTATCAGTTGACCAGTAGGCACTGTTTTCATTTGAATTATACTCATCTTGTACAGCCTGCTACTGGAGTGTTATCATTCCAAACGACGTCATCTTCACTATCTTTTAAAGTTAAAAACTTAATAATTGTTCCGTATTAAACTGAGAATCACAATACTAAAAAGAAAGTATAGAGGTTCCACTTTTTCAATACACTGTTATTAAGTAGTACCAATATTAAGTTACAACATAATTTTGGGACCGGTTTTGACACATTTAAATTGTCATCATCAGCTGATTAAGAGAACAGGGCAAAAGGATTAAATCATAAACAATTATAAACACACATAACAAATACAAGACGTTATTCACAGTCAAAAGGGTGTACGTAGAAAAATCAACACTTTATATGAAGACGTAAATTCAGTTGAAGTTCATTTGTAACGTGACAGTCGTGTATATTCCTGCTCTGCTGTAATCATGTAAAAAGACGTCGAATTGATAGTAAATAATGAGTTAAAAAGCTTGATCCAACATAAAATCTTGGGGGATGACTCGTTAAAAGATTGATCTTGAGAGATGCAGCTTGTGTACAGTTGTTGCTAAGCAAGGTCTTATAGGCATTTGTTTTATCGGCATGTTGAAGACTGGAAAGCGACATCCATGAAGTCCTAGGATACAGTGTAGCACTTAAGTTCAAGTTTGAAGCTAATATATGAAGCCTAAAGAAAAGGAGACTTAAATAGAAATGAAACAAGGGGTAAGAAATTTAGAACAAATTAAATTATGAGGTTCACCTTTATCAGCGTGCCGTGATTATTGACGTGTAGGGGAGGCAAAATGTGAAGCAAATATGGAAGTAAGGAAGAAGTAGAGGTAGGGGAGGGAAAAAGGAGAGTTTGTGAGGGGGTGGCGGGGAGGAGGCGCAGTGTCTAAAGCTGGGTATCGACTGCGCGCGGCTGCCGCGCGTATCTGTTCGAGCACGGCAAACTCTTTCGTTTGTGCTAAGCGTAACACCATGTTTGTGATACCGAAGTTAAGCGCGGCAGGTGATCGACACTGATTCCTCAGTTCTCGCGCGAATACTATGAGTACTGCACGTGCATACGTATTGTAATGAAAAATATACGTACATCACACACATTATCTACAGTATCGTTGGGTGTATTTTTGTCGGTCGTGAAGTCGAATTCCTTGAAAGCAAATCACTTGGATACGTAAACAGTACCTGCATCTGTTAATAAACAAGGCAGGATTACAGCATTAGCATAATTGCATATAATAAGAGTGGTATACGTAAGTCATTTTAATAAATATGTACGTACCAGAACCAGTCATGAGAGACTTCTTAATCCGAGACTTTTCTCTTCTGTATCACGCCAATAAAGTTGTCATTTTCTTTTTAAACTCTTGAACTGGTATTTTCATTTCCTCACCCATGTCCTTCCAGGCGTCATCGCGCATACCTTTGTTGTAATAACTAACACTTTTAGGATTCCACAAGATCTCTTTACATTTATACAGTTGTATCAGAGCTATACAAATTTCATTGTCCAGTTCGCCGCGGTAGAACCACCGCAACACCCGTCTCAACAGAACGAACACAGCGCACTGAAATCCCTTTGCCGCGGGACAAAATACCGCTCCGATTTGGCTCGACCCGCGCCAAGTTCGAGCGCGGCAGAATTCGTCTTGCCGCGCGAGGCAAAGCAACGAACATTGCCGCGCGCAGTCGATACTACTTTCAAGAACTCAATGGGACTTATTTCAAACCCATGTTGATAAGTTGCTCAATGTATAATCCAGGAAACAGATAACTTGACATAGAAACCTCAACATATAAAAACAACTCTATGTCAAGAAAAATTGTTGAAAAAGTATCCAAAGAACCGAATAATCCTGACAGTATAATAAAACAATTCCACTCCCCTGTAGTCAACTTATCAAAAACAACCCTAGAAAAAAATGATAGGTATGCTGAAGTTGAAGAAATTGAAGAAAGGAAAGAATGCAAAAAGATGGCATCTAGACAAGTTGAAAGAAAAGAGTGTGAGGGATTGTTTCAAGGAACATGTTGCACAGGGACTAAATGAAAAGGCTGAAGGAAAGACTATAGAGGAAGAGTGGAGAGTCATGAAAAATGAAGTCAGTAGGGCGGCTGAAGAAATGTTAGGAAGGAAGAAAAGATCAACTAAGAATCAGTGGATAACTCATGAGATACTAGACCTGATTGATGAACGACGAAAATACAAGAATGCTAGAAATGAAGAGGGCAGAAAAGAATACAGGCGATTAAAGAATCAAGTGGATAGAAAGTGCAAGATAGCTAAGGAAGAATGGCTGAAGGAGAAGTGCAAGGATGTCGAAGGCTGTATGGTCCTGGGAAAGGTAGATGCTGCATACAGGAAAATCAAGGAAACCTTTGGAGAAAGGAAATCTAGGTGTATGAATATTAAGAGCTCAGATGGAAAACCACTTCTAGGGAAAGAAGACAAAGCAGAAAGATGGCAGGAGCATATCCAACAGTTGTATCAAGGTAAAGATGTAGATAATTTGGTTCTGGAACATGAAGAGGCTGTTGATGCTGATGAAATGGGAGCCCCAATTTTGAGGTCAGAGTTTGACAGAGCTGTGAGTGACCTCAATAGGAACAAGGCACCTGGAATTGATGACATTCCCTCTGAATTACTGACTGCCTTAGGAGACACCAGCATGGCAAGGTTATTTCATTTAGTGTGCAAGATGTATGAGACAGGAGAAGTCCCATCCGATTTTCAGAAGAATGTTGTTATACCTATTCCCAAGAAAGCCGGTGCTGACAGGTGTGAAAACTACCGCACCATTAGTTTAGTATCTCATGCCTGCAAAATTTTAACACGTATTATTTACAGAAGAATGGAAAAACAAGTTGAAGCTGAGTTGGAAGAAGATCAATTTGGCTTCAGAAGAACTGTAGGAACACGTGAAGCAATCCTGACTTTACGTCTGATCTTAGAGGATCGAATCAAGAAGGACAAGCCCACGTACATGGCATTCGTAGATCTAGAAAAGGCATTCGATAATGTTGATTGGACCAAGCTATTTATGATTCTGAAGATGATGGGGATCAGATACCGAGAACGAAGAATTATCTACAATCTGTATAAAAATCAGTCTGCAGTGATAAGAATCGAGGGCTTTGAAAAAGAAGCAGCAATCCAGAAAGGAGTGAGGCAAGGCTGCAGTTTGTCCCCTCTCCTTTTCAATGTTTACATAGAACAGGCAGTAAGGGAAATCAAAGAGAAATTTGGAAAGGGAATCACAGTCCAAGGAGAAGAAATCAAAACCTTGAGATTTGCCGATGATATTGTTATTTTATCTGAGACTGCAGAGGATCTCGAGAAGTTGCTGAATGGTATGGATGAAGTCTTGGGTAAGGAGTACAAGATGAAAATAAATAAGTCCAAAACAAAAGTAATGGAGTGCAGTCGAACGAAGGCAGGTGATGCAGGAAATATTAAATTAGGAAATGAAGTCTTAAAGGAAGTAGATGAATATTGTTACTTGGGTAGTAAAATAACTAACGATGGCAGAAGTAAGAAGGACATAAAATGCAGACTAGCACAAGCAAGGAAGAGCTTTCTTAAGAAAAGAAATTTGCTCACTTCAAACATTGATATCGGAATTAGAAAGATGTTTTTGAAGACTTTCGTGTGGAGCGTGGCATTGTATGGAAGTGAAACATGGACAATAACTGGCTCAGAAAGAAAGAGAATAGAAGCTTTTGAAATGTGGTGTTACAGAAGAATGCTGAAGGTGAGATGGATAGATCGAATCACGAATGAAGAGATACTGAAACGAATTGGTGAGAGGAGATCGATTTGGCTAAATTTGATGAGAAGAAGAGTTAGAATGATAGGACACATATTAAGACACCCAGGACTTGTTCAGTTGGTTTTTGAAGGAAGTGTAGTTGGAATGAACGGTAGGGGTAGACCAAGGTATGAATATGACAAGCAGATTAGAGCAGATGTAGGATGCAATAGTTACGTAGAAATGAAAAGGTTAGCACAGGATAGGGTGGCATGGAGAGCTGCATCAAACCAGTCCATGGACTGATGACTCAAACACACACATGCTCTAGAAATCTCGACAAGTCAGTACTTTCATATATATCACATGCAGTTATTTTAGTTTTTGGTGACGCGACCCTTGACAGTGGTGTGGAAGAATTATGGTATACAAAGAGCAACATTCCTAAGAACGATGAATGAATGTGTATTCATTTTATAATGCTCAATTTTTTTAGGAGCCCATGAGTAGAGCCTTGAACGGACTATAAAGCTGTAAATCTGACCTAAGGCTAACTGGCTCCTGCCCGCAATTTATGGAAGGAAGGAACAAAGGTTAATACGTCGGTAGTTGTCGCAAGAGAAAATCCCTCATAAAACTGTGACTGTAGGGGTTCTGGTGCCAGGTGTCGGGCCTAGTATACTATATTGAAAGATCTGTCTGTTTCAATACCTTGAGTAGTTGAATATTTACAATATCCGCTGTAGTGATTACTTGGATTTGATTATTTGGACTCGGAAGACGGCGATGAATTGTATATGTAATGTATTTATTCATTTGGTTTTTTTGTCTCTCCTCAGTATGTGAATTTTGAGATTGTTTGATTTTATTATGGCTTTAAGTTTGGTTCTTTATCATGTAAAGTAAGATGTATTAGGAAACACCACTTCCTGTTGTGTACACGTGCCAGATTGGCGTGGATATGTCCGGATATTGCATCAGTTTCATAATTTCTTGAGGCTTCCCAAATGTTCTTGGTCAGCACTAATTTCTGCGCTCGTATTGGAGAAAATAAAAGTAAATGTGATTTGGAAGCTGAAGGAAAACACGGGTAAGCTCCGGCAAAATAAATTAAATGAAACACTACATTTGAAACTAAATATCTGAAAGGTGAAAAACAATTAAGTGCTTACCTGATGGCGGGGCCAAGAAGACCCGTACCCTTGAAGGCAACCTTTCCCTTCACTGGTCAAACAGAAAAGACGCCTTGGCAGAGCAAGGCTCTAGCGGCAACGCTTCTCCCCGGAAATTAGGAAATCTTACAACGGCCAATGAGCGTCCGATCTTTTTCCTTCACCTATCAATCACATTTACTTCTATTTTCTCCAATACAAGCGCAGAAATTAGTGCTGACAAAGAACATTTGGGAAGCCTCGAGAAATTACGAAACTGATGCAATATCCGGATATATCCACGCCAATCTGGCGCGTGTACACAACAGGAAGTGGTGTTTCCTAATACATCTTACTTTACATGATAAAGAACCAAACTTAAAGCCATAATAAAATCATGCAATCTCAAAATTCACATACTGGGGAGAGACAAAAAAACCAAATGAATAAATACATTACATATACAATTCATCGCCGTCTTCCGAGTCCAAGTAATCACTACACCCCGGATAACCATTTGCGGATGCGGATAATATTTTGTACATCCGCGCAGGGCTTATGCCGTGTCCACAAAATAAGGTGAAATTCTTTACGTTTTGCAGAGAACTGTGCTCTGCGTCATCACAAGAAATCAATCAATGAAACTTAAATATTATAATTAAGCGGTCCGCCTACTCAACACAATATATAATTTATTAAAATCTAGGACATGTTTCGTCCCCTAAGGGACATCATCAGCTAATAATAAATTGATATTAATATATCAGAAATAAATATTAAAATTGGAAAGACACATTAAAATTTTTGACAATTTAAAGTACGATCTTCAAATTTTGTTAAAATTGTAAGTCATAAGACACGTAAAACAGTCAAATTGTCCATATTTCTCTTGTTGATGTTCTTGAAAAATACCAGTTTTGCTTATAAAATCTTAAAATATCATTTGTTGTAAAAAGCACACTTGATTTGTATTCCTTGGTGAAAGATTTGTTGCAAACTTAATAAGCCTTCGTTAGATGGTATACTAAAATTTAAATGCTTCAGAATTTAAAGTCAGATGGGGCCGTGATGGTAAAGTTCTGTGTGGTAATGGATATAATTTTATCTGAAATAAAATGAAAAAATAAAAAAATTATATACGTGTAAGTAACGTGAAATGGAAGATAAAATAAAGATAATGTAATGTAATAAAATCGTATTACTTACTCCTCATTATTGGCCCCGATGTGCGGAGAAGGACTCACTTCTACCGAGGTAATTGTGCATCTGCTTTAAAACAAGTACTGGTAGTTGCTACGCTGAGCGGGGGGTGTGGAGGGGAAGTAGGAGAGTGTGTCCTAAGTTGAATAACCTGAGTGTCACTGAGCGTGTGACGTGTTAAGAGTCTGGCGTTTCTTCCTAACTTTCGCTTTTAATAGTTCTTCATATAAAATGTTATACTTCTCAGAAAGCTCATTGATATTATTTGTTGGATTGTTTCTCTGGTCCAGATAAATGTAGATTTCCTCATATATGTTTAATAAATGGCCTTTCTTTACGATTTTCAGTATTTTGAGGTCATTACCTATGTTTGTAAACATGTGATTGGAGTCGGTCATGTGTTCGCCCATGGCCGAGTATCTGTTGTATTTCTTGGCTCTGGTGTGTTCCTGATATCTTATAATGAAGTTCCTACCTGTTTGTCCTATGTAACTTTTTAAACAACTAGCACATTTCAGTTTATAAACACCCGAATTTTGGAATTTATTATTATTATTAACGATACGAGTGTTATAAAACAATTTCGAGTTTGTGTTGTTAGTCCTAAAAGCGATTCTTAAATTACGTTTTTTGAATAGATTCGTAATACTATATATTTTACTGCTATTATATGTAAATAGGGCAAATTTCTTGTTCTCTTTTTCTTTTTGTTCTTGCATTAACGTTGTCTTAGGCTTACTTTTTACTTTATTTATAATCCTGTTTACAAACTGTTTATTATAGCCATTCTTGTATGCTAAATGGTATATAGTATTAATTTTTTTTTTAATCCTGGGTTGAAAGCGGAATATTAAAAGCTCTGCAAATCACGCTAAAGCTCCCGGTGTAAAGAATCATTTTTGATCATGTTGACACTCTGCGTTGGTTTTCTGAAGATGTTAAAGGAAAGGTTTTGACTATTTCTAGTAATTTTCAAGTCTAAATAATTTAAAGTGTTATTTACTTCAGAGTCAAGTGTGAATTTGATATATGGATCAAGGGAGTTAAGTTGGTTTTAAAAAGTCTGGCCATTAGTAATTATTTCATCTAGTATTACAAAGGTGTCATCTACAAATCTAGACCAATGGTACAAACCATCAAGTTTGTTGATAATTTTAGTTTTTTCCATGTGATAAATATAAATTTCGGCTAGGATGCCTGATGTTGGGCACCCATCGGGAGACCTTTTCGTTGGTAGATTTTGTTGTTAAACATAAAATAGTTATTGTTTAAAACAAAATCTAGGACTATTAAAAATTCACTTATTTCTTGTTGGCTCAAGTGGCTAAACTGGATCAAATTCTCTTTAATAATGTTGATGGTTTCTTTTATTGGAATACTAGGATACATATTTTTAATATCATACGAGTGTAAATTCTGATATATGTGAGCGTATTTATATACTTGGCTAGCATCTACATTACAAGTGATCAGCTTTAACAGTTTCATTTCAAGTAATACAAATCCCGTATTGACTATAATCAATCAATGAACATTCAAGATAAACTTTATTTGCAATCACACAATAGCGTGATTTACAGAGCTTTTAATATTCCGCTTTCAACCCAGGATTTAAAAAAAGAAATTAATACTATATACCATTTAGCATACAAGAATGGCTATAATAAACAGTTTGTAAACAGGATTATAAATAAAGTAAAAAGTAAGCCTAAGACAACGTTAATGCAAGAACAAAAAGAAAAAGAGAATAAGAAATTTGCCGTATTTACATATAATACATATTGTTACCGTGTTTTAGCGGTAGGTAGAGGTGAAAGAAGGTGCGGGTGTGAACGGGTCTCAAGCTACGAAAGTAAAATTAATTTAAAATTTAACAAGGTTATATTTTCTTTTCAAAAACAAAGAAATAACAAGCATGGCAGGTACAAAGTAGCAAGTCCAAAGGGTAGTTACAATATTTACAGGATTTGGGCTTCGCGCCCTGACTTCACAATGCTTGGGCAATCAGCTCAGTTTTACCCCAAACACAAGTTTCAACAGAGGGGCAGAAAACCCCATTCATGCCTAGGAGCCCTTGCTCCAAATTACACTGAAAAGCCTCCACGAGGCATACAACACTCAATTTTCAAAAGAGCCACTCGCTCTCAACTTTAAGCCTCTCCCAGGCCACACCAAACTCCACCTTCAAGCTGTCCTCAACGGACATAAACACAGGGGTAAAATACCCAATCTACTGAGGCCTATTAAGTGAGAAAAGGTTAATTATATGGCCTCTAAAATACCAACTTGAAAGGAGGCTCTCCGCACTCCTAATACACTTTATTTAAAACCTACTTGGCACTAGGCCGTTAACACGTTGAGTGCCATACGACCCCATATGGGTACGTGAGAGTAGCCAAGGTTTTGAACTTCACGTCCCCATATGGGGTCGTACGTTCGTTCTAAATCGAGAATTGTGCGAACCCATTTGGGTGCGCAGTAAGTATGTGTTTCGAAGATGTATAAAGTCTCTTCCTGTCATCTGCTGGTCGTCTATTTAAAGTACGTGCATAGTCCACCTTCCATTTCTCAATTCCTGTTTTGGCGCGACCCCATATGTGTACGTCAAGAGTGCTTTGTAGGGTGACAAAGTCATTGTCTATCTCACGCACGGGTTGTTTATGTAAGTGTGCAGTGCTGTGAGTTTCCTTTTCTTTTTTAAGTCGTTACGAGTAAATCGAGCAGTAAAAGACTTAGTGCAGACTGTCTGGACGATATGTCGAACAAGTCGGACAATGATGATGTAGACGAAGTATATAGGCTAGTTACAGTGATTTTGAAATCAGTATACAGCAAATACCGATCTCGCACGTTCAACCACATTCATGAATTACAGTCTTCAGCACACACTTCCCCACTGTACTCCAGGTTTCCAAGTCAGCTGTTGCAACAATTATGACCGTCTTCAACGATATAGTCACTGGTTTCCCGTGTGCACAACCAGCGCTGCCAGCTTCTCTTACTCAAATTGAAAGTTATATAAAATTTAAAAAAAAGTATACTTATTCAATATTCCGTAACTACTAATTCTTCTTATAATATTATTGTGTACATCCTAATTTACCAAATTCACATGATTTTCACTACTTTATAACTATATTCTATACGAAAATTTCCTAACCTAAAATCGGAAGATCGTCATTTACAAACATTTCCTGACCTTAAATCGGAGATCGTACTTTTTAACGGCTCCAGTATGAACAAGATAAAATATCTATCATAATCAACAGCATATAACGCGTCCCCACAAAGGAAAATGTAAGTATGACCGAGCGTCGGGACAGTAACTACTGTATAAGTACGACCCCATATGGGGGCGCGTGTACGTGTACAGTTCGTAATGACCAATACGACCCCATATGGGGTCGCAATATTTTACCTAATATACATCATAAGTTAACCTAATATATCATAAATACATCCTCATATCAGCGATCATCTGCTTGGTTAAGCCTGTGAACATTTTGGCACCAGGGAGTAACTCGATGTTATTAGCTCACGGCACTAGACGGCAAGCCTGTGAAAATCGGTCTGGCACTCAACGTGTTAATGCAAGGGCTAATCCCATACTACAGAGGTGACTTCAGAAAAGAACATTATATTAACGAAGAATAGGTTGAGAAAAATAAGTTCACCTCAAAACAATATGATTGGGAGCTCGAGAGGGTTAAGCACTCTCTATCCCGATATGCAGTTTAAAAGATGAAATAGATACAAGTTTCTTTACATTTTAAGGAAGGTTACATAATGGAAAAAGCTTCGGACCCGCCCCGAGAGTTAAACTGCTGAGCTAGCAAAGAAAGAAGTTATTAATTGGCCATTACCTTGTTGTTGACCGCTGCCGAAGAAAGAGGCGCTTCCCGCCCCCTGCTATGTACTTTACACACTGAAAGATGGAACAGAAGTGGCGCAGAGACCCTAAAATCAGCAGTTTATATACTCTCGCGGAAGGTTCTAGGCGTTAGGGGAATGAGAACACCCACCCACAATCACTTTATTGGAGAATAAAGAGAAACCCCTACACAAGATGAAGAAGAAACACATTATTGGTGGAAAATTAATTTCAGAAATTCGGGATTGGCTAGATTTAAAACAAGGGGAAAGAAAGGGGTAATATTGCCAACTTAACCAATGACTGAAAGAAATTTAACAAAGAACAAACTTTTGAAATAAAATTTTCTCCAAGGAACAGTTCTTTTTCTTCGCACTAGGGTGCACTATTGTAGTTTTTCAGTAGTGTCCTCTAGAAGAGAAAGTTCACACTTCTTACTTCAAGCAAAACAAAAACACATCAAAAATGACACAGTTCTAAAACTCCAAAACTTACAGGTAGTGACATCTTCTGAGAAGGTAGAAAATTAATACCGTCAATAAAGTTCAGACTTCCTCCAGCAGAGGATTTTCAACTGGCGCACCTTTTAAATTAGCGGCGTGGAGGTGTACCGCCCGGTACACATATACTATATAGTATTACGAATCTATTCAAAAAACGTAATTTAAGAATCGCTTTTAGGACTAACAACACAAACTCGAAATTGTTTTATAACACTCATATCGTTAATAATAAATTCCAAAATTCGGGTGTTTATAAACTGAAATGTGGTAGTTGTTTAAAACGTTACATAGGACAAACAGGTAGGAACTTCTTATAAGATATCAGGAACACACCAGAGCCAAGAAATACAACAGATACTCGGCCATGGGCGAACACATGACCGACTCCAATCACATGTTTACAAACATAGATAATGACCTCAAAATACTGAAAACCGTAAAGAAAGGCCATTTATTAAACATATATGAGGAAATCTACATTTATCTGGACCAGAGAAACAATCCAACAAATAATATCAATGAGCTTTCTGAGAAGTATAACATTTTACATGAAGAACTATTAAAAGCGAAAGTTAGGAAGAAACGTCAGACACTTAACACGTCACACGCTCAGTGACACTCAGGTTATTCAACTTAGGACACACTCTCCTACTTCCCCTCCACACCCCCCGCTCAGCGTAGCAACTACCAGTACTTGTTTTAAAGCAGATGCACAATTACCTCGGTAGAAGTGAGTCCTTCTCCGCACATCGGGGCCAATAATAAGGAGTAAGTAATACGATTTTATTACATTAAATTATCTTTATTTCATCTTCCATTTCACGTTACTTACACTTATATAATTTTTTATTTTTTCATTTTATTTCAGATGAAATTATATCCATTACCACACAGAACTTTACCATCACGGCACCGATCTGACTTTAAATTCTGAAGCATTTAAATTTTAGTATACCATCTAACGAAGGCTTATTAAGTTTGCAACAAATCTTTCACCAATCAATCAATCAATCAATCCTGATCTGCATTTAGCGCAGTCGCCCAGGTGGCAGATTCCCTATCAGTTGCTTTCCTAGCCTTTTCCTAAATAATTTCAAAGAAATTGGAAATTTAATGAACATCTCCCTTGGTAAGTTATTCCACTCCCTAACTCCCCTTCCTATAAATGAATATTTGCTCCAGCTTGTCCTCTTGAATTCCAACTTTATCTTCATATTGTGATCTTTCCTACTTTTATAAACGCCATTCAAACTTATTCGTCTAAGGAATAGGCAGTTGTGTTTATGTTTCGTAGATCTAGAGAAAGCATATGACAGGGTACCGAGGGAAAAGATGTTCACTATACTGGGGGACTATGGAATTAAAGGTAGATTATTTAAATCAATCAAAGGCATTTATGTTGACAATTGGACTTCAGTGAGAATTGATGGTAGAATGAGTTCTTGGTTCAGGGTACTTACAGGGGTTAGACAAGGCTGTAATCTTTCACCTTTGCTGTTCGTAGTTTACATGGATCATCTGCTGAAAGGTATAAAATGGCAGGGAGAGATTCAGTTAGGTGGAAATGTAGTAAGCAGTTTGGTCTATGCTGACGACTTGGTCTTAATGGGCAGACTGTGCCGAAAGCCTGCAGTCTAATATCTTGGAACTTGAAAATAGGTGCAATGACTATGGTATGAAAATTAGCCTCTCGAAGACTAAATTGATGTCAGTAGGTAAGAAATTCAACAGAATTGAATGTCGGATTGGTGATGCAAAGCTAGAACAGGTCGATAATTTCAAGTATTTAGGTTGTGTGTTCTCCGAGGATGGTAATATAGTCAGATTGAATCAAGGTGTCGTAAAGCTAATGCAGTGAGCTCGCAGTTGCGATTAGCAGTATTCTGTAAGAAGGAAGTCAGCCCCCAGACGAAACTATCTTTACACCGGTCTGTTTTCGGAGCAACTTAGCTTTACGGGAGCGAAAGCTGGGTGGACTCAGGATCTCTTATTCATAAGTTAGAAGTAACAGGCATGAAAGTAGCAAGAATGATTGCTGGTACAAACAGGTGGGAACAATGGCAGGAGGGTACTCGGAATGACGAGATAAAGGCTAATTTAGAAATGAACTCGATGGATGAAACTGTACGCATAAGCCGGCTTCGGTGGTGTGGTCATGTGAGGCGAATGGAGGAGGATAGGTTACCTAGGAGAATAATGGAATCTGCTATGGAGGGTAAGAGAAGTCGAGGGAGACCAAGACGATGATGGTTAGACTCAGTTTCTAACGATTTAATGATAAGAGGTATAGAACTAAATGAGGCCACAACGCTAGTTGCAAATCGAGTATTATGGCGACGTTTAGTAAATTCACAGAGGCTTGCAGACTGAACGCTGAAAGGCATAACAGTCTATAATCATAATGTATGCATGTATGTATGTATGTATGTATGTATGTATGTATGTATGTATGTATGTAGACGACACATTAGCGATCCTAGATGATAGAATTGTTAATGCAACCTCCACTCTGAATAACCTCAACAAGATCAATCCACATATTAAATTCACCCTAGAAACCGAGTCTAACAAATCAATCAACTTTCTTGATATAACGATTAACAGGCTACCTTCCTCATTATCATATATGATTTACAGAAAACTTACACAAACAGCTAATACCGCAAGACAAGATTCTTCACACCCACAAACCCATAAATGCGCCTCTTATAACAGTAGGCCGGGCTGAGTGGCTCAGACGGTTAAGGCGCTGGCCTTCTAACCCCAACTTGGCAAGTTAGATCCTTTCTCAGTCCGGTGGTACTTGAAGGTGTTCAAATACGACAGCCTCGTGTCGGTAGATTTACTGGCACGTAAAAGAACTCCCGCGGGACTAAATTCCGGCACCTCGGCGTCTCCGAAGACCGTAAAAGTAGTTAGTGGGACGTAAAACAATTATTATTATTATTATTATTATTATTATTATCATTATAACAGTAGGGTTAACCACGCTTTCAAAATACCGCTGTCCAATGATAACTTAAATAAAGAACTGAATATCATCTACTCCATCGCCAAATTAAATGATCTATTCTCATTTTAGATCCTGTATTGAAAATCAATTGAAAGCAGAATTATAAAACTTTGATTTCCATCTATTCAATACTTAACCCTTCGTATTTTAAACTTGAGATTTATGGATCTGTTTTTAATGTTTACCTAAGCATGGTTGGCCATTACATTGCAAGAGACTATTCTCATTTTAGATCCCAAATTTTAAGTGGAAAACAAAGTTTTATTATTCTCCTTTCAAGTTCAATGGTTATAACAGATTTAAACATCGTCCAATAACAACACTCTTAATTGATGTTGCTTACTCCACCTTAACTTTCAGTATCTTCAAAAAACAATACCAAACTAACAATGGAAGTATTACATAACTCCAATTCAATAATTCTGGCATATACCGATTTAAACGCAGTAACTGCAACTCTTCTTACATATGGCAAACTGGTCGCAACTTCTAAATTAGATACTCTGAACACGTTAATGCAATAAAATATAACAGCAGTAGGGCAACATATGCATGACGTAAAACATAGTTTCACTACGATAGACCAAGATATCGAAATTCTCAGCACCCTAAACGAAGGCCCTCTCCTTGACATCACTGAAAACTGTTTTATACATCTTGATCAGTTTTTCAATCCCAAACTTAACATGAATGATATTTCTGAGAAGCCAAACACCCTTTTCGATTTCCTCATCTCAATTTTCAATAACCTCAAGTTGACAAGTAGTCGATCGATCTTTCACGTCTTACACAACACTTTTTCATGCTACTTGCCCCTAATAGTTACAAATTCTTATTTTTATATCCACCTTATTCACTTATGCACTACTTGCCCCTTACAAAAAGCCCCCGCCCCCCCCGTGACCTACCTTAGACGGCCCACCAGCCCCTCACAAACTCTCCTTTATCCCTCCCCTGCTTACTCCTTACTTCCTTATTTCTTCACATTTTACCTCCCCTGCACATGTCAATCATCACGGCATCCTGATAAATGTGAGCCTCATAATTTAACTTGTTCTAAATTTATTACCACTTGTTTAATTTCTTTTTAAATCTCCTTTTCTTTATGTCGCTTTCCAGTCTTCAATGTGCCGATAAAACAAATGCCTATAAGACCTTGCTTAGCAACAACTGTACACAAGCTGCATCTCTCAAGATCAATCTTTTAACGAGTCATCCCTCAAGATTTTATGCTGGATCAAGCTTTTTAACTCGTTATTTACCATCAATGCAATGTCTTTTTACGTGATTATAGCACAGCAGGAACATACAAGACTGTCACGTTACAAATGAACTTCAACTGAATTTACTTCTTCATAAGAAGTGTTGATTTTTCTACGTACACCCTTTTTTCTGTGAATAACGTCTTATATCAAATCAAAATCTCTTTATTTGCAAATGAGGTGTCTACCTCTGTGGCAAATGGTACACTAAAATACATTATTGTCAAGCACTAAATATTAAATTAACAAGAGAAGAAAATTTTCCTATAATACAATATTACGGTATACAATTTACGCTAACAATGTTTCTATTAAACACACAGCTCACCCTTACTAAATTTATATTGTTTACAAAATTCTACTTATAATATCTCCTGTACTACTTACAAATATAGTTAACTCATATACAGTATGTGGAATTACTTCAAATGATACTATACAACTGGTATAAGATTAAACTTTACATTGCATTTATTTATTTACTATTTTTTTTACCCATTCTGGATCCTAAGTAGCATAACGACCTGCTGAATCTTAACCAGAGCCCCTTTTGCCACCACTTTGCAGAGTTCCTGAAGGGCCTTCACAGCTACCGTAGCGGTCCCAGGGCCCTCGAAGTCCCCACTGTACTTCACCCCTACAGGCAGTCCCCTACTTTAGCTGTCCAAACTACCTAGACCAGGGGATGGAATTAATTTATTCACACACATTTTTTTAAATTTACAATAACCTGCACTGGTCGAATGCCCTCTAACACTTAATTTATTTTCTCTGTTGCTGTTCATTCTCTTCTTGAATATCTGTACAGATTTTGGAAAAGGATCAAACACTACCCCTGGTAATCTGTTCCACTCCTTCACACCCTTCCCAATGAATGAAAATTTACCCCAATCCCTTCTGCTAAAATTCCTTCTAATTTTATATTTGTGGTCAGTCCTGCCGATATAATTATTTTCTAACTGAAGCCTCTCACGGATATCTCCCCATGCTTCTTCTCCTATATAATCCTATAAGTCTAGTTTTCTCCCTTCTCTTACTTAAAGTTTCCCACCCAAGTTCCTTTAACATTTTTGATACACTACTCTTTCTCCTGAAATCCCCTGTTACAAATCTTGCTGCTTTCCTCTGCACACTACCTATTTCTTTTATTAGGTATTCTTGGTGAGGATCCCAAACACTGTTTGCATATTCCAATAATGGACGAACCATACTCAAGTATTTGTTGCATCCTTTAAGTAGCCTCATTATGACATGTAATTATCTGTATGCTTTCCCAACAATGTCATCAATATGACCCTTCCAGTGCAAATTACTTTCAAATCTCACACCTAAGTATTTGCACCTGCCATCTTTTGGGATAACTACCTCATCCAAAGTATATTCAAATTCAGTTTTAAAACTCCTGTTTGTAAATGTTCTAACAGTTGATTTGCCTCCATTAACCTTCATATTATTTTCTTCAACCCATTGTTGGATACTTTCAAGGTCCCTTTGTAATTCTGAACAATCCTCAGTGTTGTTTATTTCCCTATAAACAATTATGTCATCTGCATACAATCTTATTTTTGATGTTATATTGTTCCCTAAATCATTTGCGTATATTAAGAAAAGTAACGGACCGATTATACTACCCTGTGCAATTCCCTTCCAAACTTTCTCTTCCTGAGATACATTATTTCCTACTTTGACTTTCTGAACCCTTGAATTTAGAAATGTTTTTATCCAACGTGTAACCCTTACGTCCAATCCTATTCCCTCCAATTTATTTAATAATATTCAATGTTCCACTCTATCATAGGCTTTGGAAAGATCTATGGCTATGCAATCTAACTGACCTCCTGAATCCAACTGATCTGATATGTCCTGCTGAAATCCCACCAGTTGTGCCTCACAAGAAAATTTCTTTCTAAATCCATACTGGCTCCTCATAAACCAATTTTTATCATCACATATCCCTCTGATGTACTTCGATATTAAACTCTCCAGTATTTTACAAACTATACTGGTCAGGCTGATTGGTCTGTAGTTCTCTGGTTTCCTTTTATCACCCTTTCCTTTATAAATTGGTATTATTATAGATTCCTTCCATTCCTTTGGTATTACACTATTATTTATGACATAGTCAAAGAAATTTTAAATAAGGCACTATGTACCACCCCATTGTCTTTAATACCTCCCCAATAATTTGATCACTTCCTGTTGCTTTTCCTTGCTGAAGCAGTTGGATTTCTCTGAAAATATCTTCGTTTGTGAATGAGAAGCTTCTTGTTTCCCCTCTGTCTCTCTCTCCATCTTCTGTTTCGGTTTCCAACTCTTGACAATCATCTACTGAATCTCTAAATTCCCTACTAAATAGGTTTGCTTTCTCAGTATCTGTTAAATAGTGTTCACCCCCTTCTCCCACCATTGTAGGAATTTGCATTCCTTTTCCTTTTTGATTACTGATATATGAATACAGCTTTCTCCATTTCCCTTTGTGGTCATTACCCTCTTGAAGTATGCCATTCATATAATTCTCTTTTGCTTCCTTTTTCACTCTATTCAGTTTCCTCATTAGCTGTTTTCTAGTTTCTCTACTCTCCCTACCCTCTTTGATTTTCCTGTTTACTATTCTACATTTTCTTTTTAATTTTATTTCCCTTGTATAATAAACAGGGTCTGAGGTCATTTTACCCTTCTTAACAGGTACAAATCTCTTCTCTCCTTCCCATATGATTTCTTTAAATTTAGCCCAAAGTGTATCCACATTACTCCCTTCACTTATCCAACAAGTGAATTGTGATTTAAGGTAAGTCCCAAATTCATCAACTTTAGTTTTTCTGTACAATTTCTTGTCTTGTGTAACCCTCTTATTAAGCCTTTTTGGTACGAGTCCTACATCCATTATTACAGCCTTATGGTCTCCTATTCCTTCAATTACCTCAGTTTTATCAACAATTTCCCATGGTTTAACCAAGAATACATCTAGTAAGTTATTGAGACGAGTCGGTTCTTGTACTACTTGTGTAAATCCTCCCTCCCAAATTATCTTATTTGCCAGTTTCTGTTCATAGGCTTCACTTGCAGCTCCATTCCATTCAACTTCAGGCAAATTTAGATCTCCCCCAATTATTACCATATCATTATTATTGTTTTTACAAGTATAATCTATTATTTTCTCAAAGATTTCCATGTCTCTTTCCTCTCTTCCAGGCCTGTATGTTCCTATAATTCCCACCTCCTTCATATTATCAGAAACTAATTTTATCCCTAATATTTCATCCCTTTCATCGGTAAACCATTCATGTGAACAGTAAGTTTCCTCCACCAGAATAAACACACACCCCCTCCCTTTTTATCTCCTCGGTCTCTAGGATAGACTGTGTACCCTTCTGGAAATACTTCTCTATTACCCACCCCTTCTTTCAACCACGATTCCACTCCTATCACCACATCAGTCTCATAAGATTCCATCAATGTACCGAATTTTAATTGTTTATTTACTACACTTTGACAGTTTACCAAGAGCAATCTCAGACCCCCTTCCTCCCTAAAACTTGACTGTTGCAAGTCCTTACTATCCTGAGTTTCTTTTTCTAGTTGACTGAGTCAGCTTGAAGTACAGCTGGCTCCTTCTACTAGTTTTCCTGGTCAGTATTATAACTCAAGGGAGTTGCCTGTTTTACAGTACATATCTTAAGATTAATAAAATCTAGAACAATATTTGCTATCTTTCGTTTACCTGAATTGTTTAGATGGAGGCCATGTTTTGTATAACAGTATCTCTCAAAACTGCTGCATTCAATAACCTGAGTATTCCGAAAATGTTTACAAATTTTAACAATATCTGTATTGACCTTGTCCACTTCAATGTTCACACATGAGGCTCTACTCAAATCATGCCTGTGGGGCACGTTCACTACAAAAACGTTAGTGTGGGTCAGCTTCCCTAGTGTATGTTTAAGTTGTGATCTTACATTCTTGGCGTCGTCGCGAGCTACGTCGTTCGTCCCACCGATGATAAGCACTGCATCGCCGCTCCCGAAGTTCCTAGTTGCTGCTTCTACGTTTTCCAGAACACTGCTGATAGAAGCTCCTGGATATATTTCTCCGGTTGCTGCTATATTCTCGTCGTTAATCACTCCCGCAATTCCCCTTTCTTGCCTATCACCAAACACAGCTACCTTTGCTGATTTAGGCCTAACTGGGTCTTCAATCTGAATTCTAGGCCTAAATTTTAAACTCGGCACGGCAACGCATCGCGATGATTTGGTTTCACGCGCGCGATCACTTTCTTCCAGAATTAAATTATTTAGGGCAGAAAACCTATTTGTGATGTTTATTTCCGGAAATTCAGTTGTAGATTTCTTCTTAGCCGGCCATCCACGAACTACTTGACACCACGTGCTCGAGTTTGTTACTTGTATCGGTATATCACTCGAAGAATGGTCAGTCCCAAATTCTAGCGATCGCAGTCTTTCTTTTAATTCTTGATTTTCAACTTTGAGAGTCTCATTGTCCTTTTTTAGAATGTTTATAATTTCTAATGCACTTTTATATTCCTCACCGACTGTTTTCGGTGCTTCGTCAACGCCGTCCCCAACAACAACATTCCGAACACACTGCTCACAAATCCAGTCAACATTTTCATTAGTTTTTACGTCTCTACGGCAATTTCCGCACTTATAATGCTACCATTGATCACATGAATCACACAACATTCCATTTTTCACTAATCTTCGACATTTTCCGCACTTTTCGTCACATTTTACGGTTAATTTACTCGGAGAATAAAACACTACGTCGTCATTACCGGGCGCCATTTTGAAAAAAAATTGTTATGTGTGTTTATAATTGTTTATGGTTTAGTCCTTTTGCCCTGTTCTCCTAATCGGCTGATGATGACACTTTAAATGTGTCAAAACCAATCCCAAAGTTAACATGTTGTAACTTAATATTGGTACCACTTAATAACAGTGTGTTGGAAAGGTGGAGCCTCTATACTTTCTTTTTACTATTGTGATCTTCACTACGATCGAGAGCATTCGAGATCTCATTCTTTTGAAAATTGTAGAAATAGTTTTATTCCTGACTACAGAATCCAAACAGTAAGAATCCATTCCCAAATGGTTTTTGGAGATGGTCTCTGTTATTCCCAGTTGGTGTATGTGTAGCAGAAGCCACCCCTTCCAAATAAAGTCGTGCTGTAGAAAGCGTGCCAACCCACGAGCTGGTAACTAGCGTATGTTACAAATTGTCCTTCCGAATATAATACATAGTGACTGGAAGCGTTCTTTGGATAAGTGCGGTTGTTGAAAGCCAGACTTTTATTTTTAAATATATTTCATATTTGTTCTCTACATTTATCACAGCACGATTTACCTAAACAGCTGTAATTGAGATAAGAGAGACTGCATTGTTTAGGTTAGGTATACTATGAAGTACCTGGATAGTGGCAGAAGTTCCACAACAGAAAAAATAAAAATAAATAACAGGAAAGCTTGCTGCATTTATGAATATCTACGAGGGGCGTTTGAAAAGTCCGTGCATAAATAAACTACTTACGTCTTTGGGGTAAACCCTTTTTTATTTTTCAACATAGTCTCCTTTTAGGCTTATACACTTTGTCCAACAATGTTTTAGTTTGCTGATCCCTTCCGAATAATAGGATTTGTCCAAGTCTGCAAAATATCCATTAGTGTTTGCAATCACCTCCTCGTTTGAATAAAATCTTTGTCCCGCCAGCCATTTCTTCAAATTGGGGAACAAATAGTAGTCCGAGGGAGCCAAGTCTGGAGAATAGGGGGATGTGAAATGAGTTGGAATCCTATTTCCATTAATTTTGCAAGCACAACTGCTGAGGTGTGTGCTGATGCATTTTCGTGATGGAAAAGGACTTTCTTGTGGGCCAATCGCGGGCGTTTTTCTTGCAGGTCAGTTTTCAAACGGTCCAATAATGATGAATAATATGCACCTGTAATAGTTTTACCCTTTTCCAGATAGTCTATGAGGATTATCTCTTGCGAATCCGAAAAGACAGTTGCCATAACCTTTCCGGCTGAAGGAACGGTCTTCACCTTTTTTGGTGCAGATTCCCCCTTGGTAACCCATTGTTTAGATTGTTGTTTGGTCTCAGGAGTATAGTAATGTATCCATGTTTCATCCACAGTGACGAAACAACGCTTAAAGTCCTCCGGATTCTTCTGGAACAGCTGCAAACTATCCTTGCAACACTTCACACGATTCCGTTTTTGGTCAAGTGTGAGCAATCGCTGCACCCATCTTGCGGATAGCTTTCTCATATCCAGATGTTTATGCAAAATATTATGTACCCGTTCAGACGAGATGCCCAAAGCACTAGCAATCTTACGTACCTTAACTCTTCTGTCATCCATCACCATATCATGGATTTGATCAATGATTTCTGGATTGGTAACCTCACAGGCAGTCCAGAGCATTCAGTGTCACTTGTGGCCATGTGGCCAGTCCGCAAATTTTGAAACCACTTATAAACTGTTCTAATCGAAGGTGCAGAGTCACCATAATCTTTATCAAGCTTCTTTTTAGTCTCCTGAGGCATTTTGCCTTTCATAAAGTAGGCTAATGTTTAATCACCACACGAAATTCTTTTTCGTCCATTTCTTGAAAATAGCTCGACTTCCTTGATTCACATGAATGCCAAACACAAAGAAATAAGACCAATATGGCTGAAACTTGGGGTGCTTTCATTCAAGAGATGCTACTAACTAAACATGAACTCGATACGCGCCTGTGGTGCCATCTCTCGGACTTTGCACAGACTTTTCAAACCACCTTCGTATAGGTGTGGCGGTAATGCATTTTATTAATCATAATGTTTAATTTCTTATGTTTGTTAAACGCATAGTATGTTTTGTTTGGCGTCTCCGAAAATCATGAAAGCAGTTTGTCAAATCAATAATATTATTTGTTAGGTACGTTGGCGAGTAAAACAATAATATGATTGGATTGTTTTTATCATGTTTTAAATCTACTTCTCTCCAAAAATTATGCACATTGGCCTGAGTCATGAGATAGTTAACAATCACTTTGTTAATGCTATATTAATAGCAATAATGGTGTCACTACAGTAAACTCATTTCCTCATTCCAGGGTGGTGCAGCTCTTTTTAGGCACATGTAGCATTTTTACTGTATATCAACATTCCTGCCGTTCTTAAATCTCTGGCAGTATGCTACCGGGAACATCAGCTAATTGTGCTAACCATTATGCTGGCAGACATTCTTAACTACAAAAAGCAGACATATAACATGACTGATGTGCGCTTGCAATGCGTGAGACGGACACGAAAATATTCAACCTATTTGTACGAGTAATAATAATAATAATAACTTAAATGTTTCCACCTTTTCAATACAATATATTCACAAGATTACAAAATTATACGGTACTAGTTTCGACGCATCTAGGGGTCATCATCAGCCGTATTGGAGCAAAGATCATTTGTGGCGAAATCCTAAGACAATATTATTTTAATGAATAACAAGTGAAATGAGATGTTATGGTAATAGTTAATAATACAAGGAATATACATAATAAGAGGTTTTTAACAAAGAATAAAGTATAAATGGGGTGTTGTAAAAATTATAATCATGGAAATCAGTAAGTTCTTGTATTGAAATGAAATATGGCTTAGGAAGAGGGCTTAAGGTGGGGCTGAAGGGTGCGGGAGAAAGTGTAATTGTCTTGGAAAAGTACCTTTGATTAAATTTAGGATTGAGTTTAGGTTGGCTGCATTATTGTTTCTGAGGAAAGTGATAAATAGATCGAAGAGTATGTTGGGTTTCTCTGAGATTTCATTGAGATTGTGACTGGCATTAAAGTATTGGTCTAGGTGTATGTAGTAATTTTCCATTATGTTCAGTAAAGGGCCCTTGTTTGCTAATACGAGGATGTCCATGTCTTTTTCAATATTGGTGAAATTATGGTTATAATCTTGCATGTGTTGGCCGATGGCTGAAAACTTGTTGTATTTTATTGCGTTAGTGTGCTCGTGGTATCTGATAATGAAGTTTCTCCCGGTTTGCCCGATGTAGGTTTTTTTACAGGTGGTACATTTGATCCTATAAACTCCTGATTTTAAAAAACTGCTGGTCTTGTTGATGTGTGAAGTATTGTATAAAACATTCATGTTCTTATTGTTGGTTTTGAAGGCTATTTTAACGCCTTGTTTCTTAAAGATGTTGGTTAACTTGTAGATATCATTGTTGAACGTGAAGGTGGAAAATGTTAGAGGTTTGGTTATTTCTTTTTTGAGGGTAGTTTTTGGGCGATGTTTGTGTTTATTGATTATCCTTTCTATAAAATGATTGCTGAAGCCGTTGAATTTTGCGATTCCGCGGATTGTGTTGAGTTCGTTTTTTAGATCTTTATTGGACATAGGTATGCTGAAGGCTCGGTGAACTAGGCTGTTGTATGTGGCTCGTTTGTGGGACTGGGGGTGCACTGAATCTTGGCGAATGGTGGAGGCTGTTTGAGTGGGTTTTCTGAAAATTTTATAACTGAAAGAATCTGAGTTTCTAGTGATGGTTAAATCTAGAAAGTTGATTTTTTGATTTGATTCGGATTCTAGTGTGAATTTGATATGAGGATCAATAT
Source organism: Anabrus simplex (assembly GCF_040414725.1). NCBI lineage: Eukaryota > Metazoa > Arthropoda > Insecta > Orthoptera > Tettigoniidae > Anabrus > Anabrus simplex. Next base: position 166,937,637 of record NC_090273.1, read on the forward strand.
TGTTGAGTCTTAAGAGGGTGGTGGGTGCGTTAATTGATTTCTCATTCATGATTACAAAGACATCGTCGACATATCTGGCCCAAAAGAGAATGTTTTCGAATTCGTTGTCAATTTTGGTGTATTCGAGGAAGTCCAGGTATATTTCTGCTAAGATACCTGAGGCCGGTGACCCCATTGCCAAACCATTTTGTTGATATATGACATTGTCAAAAGTGAAGAAGTTATTGTCGATGATAAGTTTTAATATTGTGATAAAGTCTTGTATCTCTAGTTTGCTTAAGTGGCTGTTTTTGTTTAAATTGTTTATAATTATCGGAATTAATTTTGATACTTGTATGCTTGGGTACATGTTTACAATATCGAAAGAGTGGATGGAGTGATCCGGTTGCAAATTGAACTTGTTTAGTTTTTCTACTGGCTCAGATGTGTTTTTAATAGACTTTTTGGATAAGAATTGATAATTTTTTCTTAAGAAACATTGGATGAATTGTGATATTCTGTATAAGGGGCTCGGTCTATAGTTGATAATTGGCCGGATGGGAATTCCGGTTTTGTGAATTTTGGGAAGAGCTTTAGCAGTGGGGAGTCCTGGGTTCATATGTATGAGTTTGGATTTTTCCTGTTCGGTAAATAAAAATGAAGTGTTTTTAAGAGTTTGTTTAAGTAGTTTTTGAATTTTTTGGGTGGGGTCTTTTTTGATTATGGAAAATGAGCTGTCTGTGAAAAAGTTTTTTGTTTTTTCAATATATACTTTTTTATCCATGATAACTGTTGCATTGCCTTTGTCAGCTTTGGTTATGATGAGTTCGTTGTCTTTAATTTTCTTCTTGAGGGCGTATATGCGCTTTTGTTCAGCAATTTTTTCTTTATTATTGAGGTTATTTGCGGGGTTGGTTAAATTGTGGAGGATATCAGTCAGTTTCCTTTTAACATCGGTTCTAACCTCATTTTGCGTGTCTTCCGGTATTTTGCTGATGGCTAGCTCTGATTCTGTGATCATAGTAGCGGCTATGTTGAGGCTGTTCAAGTTTGGCCAGTTGTGTTTCGGTCCTTTGGATAAAGTTAAGTGTTCACTTTCACTTAAGGGCGTGTTAGATAGATTTACAACAGCTGGATGAAACTGCGTACGAACGAACGTGTTACTATTGGAGTTTCTAGTTTGTTGGTTATGTAGTTGGCAGTTTTTTAGCCTGTTGAGTTTATTCTCCAAATTTGACTGTTTTTTGGCTAGTTCGTAGAATAATTTGTTCTCTACTTCTTGATAGAATAGTGTCCATTGTGCGTTTGAAAGTAGTTTAGTCGCTGCGAGGTGAGTGTCGTATAATTTCTGATTCAAAAAATATTTCTTCCTGTACAAGAATTTAATTTCGTCTCTTAACCATATTTTGTTTGTTTTGTTTTGAGTTTTGATGGTTTGAGGTGAAGTCCGATGTTTCTTTTTATTGCTTCTTAGAAAATTAGGTGTCAAGTTAAGTGATATACATTGCTTTAGGAAATCGATGTCTTTGCGTAATTTGGCTATCTTTAATTTTAGGCCTAGATATTGAAAGGCTTTCTGTTTTGCCTGGTAAGCTACATCATTGATGGTTATGAATTTCATGTTTTTGGTCCGTATTGAACAATATATAAGTAATAATAATAATAATAATAACTTAAATGTTTCCACCTTTTCAATACAATATATTCACAAGATTACAAAATTATACGGTACTAGTTTCGACCCATCTAGGGGTCATCATCAGCCGTATTGGAGCAAAGATCATTTGTGGCGAAATCCTAAGACAATATTATTTTAATGAATAACAAGTGAAATGAGATGTTATGGTAATAGTTAATAATACAAGGAATATACATAATAAGAGGTTTTTAACAAAGAATAAAGTATAAATGGGGTGTTGTAAAAATTATAATCATGGAAATCAGTAAGTTCTTGTATTGAAATGAAATATGGCTTAGGAAGAGGGCTTAAGGTGGGGCTGAAGGGTGCGGGAGAAAGTGTAATTGTCTTGGAAAAGTACCTTTGATTAAATTTAGGATTGAGTTTAGGTTGGCTGCATTATTGTTTCTGAGGAAAGTGATAAATAGATCGAAGAGCATGTTGGGTTTCTCTGAGATTTCATTGAGATTGTGACTGGCATTAAAGTATTGGTCTAGGTGTATGTAGTAATTTTCATTATGTTCAGTAAAGGGCCCTTGTTTGCTAATACGAGGATGTCCATGTCTTTTTCAATATTGGTGAAATTATGGTTATAATCTTGCATGTGTTGACCGATGGCTGAAAACTTGTTGTATTTTATTGCGTTAGTGTGCTCGTGGTATCTGATAATGAAGTTTCTCCCGGTTTGCCCGATGTAGGTTTTTTTACAGGTGGTACATTTGATCCTATAAACTCCTGATTTTAAAAAACTGCTGAACAAAAGCGCATATACGCCCTCAAGAAGAAAATTAAAGACAACGAACTCATCATAACCAAAGCTGACAAAGGCAATGCAACAGTTATCATGGATAAAAAAGTATATATTGAAAAAACAAAAAACTTTTTCACAGACAGCTCATTTTCCATAATCAAAAAAGACCCCACCCAAAAAATTCAAAAACTACTTAAACAAACTCTTAGAAACACTTCATTTTTATTTACCGAACAGGAAAAATCCAAACTCATACATATGAACCCAGGACTCCCCACTGCTAAAGCTCTTCCCAAAATTCACAAAACCGGAATTCCCATCCGGCCAATTATCAACTATAGACCGAGCCCCTTATACAGAATATCACAATTCATCCAATGTTTCTTAAGAAAAAATTATCAATTCTTATCCAAAAAGTCTATTAAAAACACATCTGAGCTAGTAGAAAAACTAAACAAGTTCAATTTGCAACCGGATCACTCCATCCACTCTTTCGATATTGTAAACATGTACCCAAGCATACAAGTATCAAAATTAATTCCGATAATTATAAACAATTTAAACAAAAACAGCCACTTAAGCAAACTAGAGATACAAGACTTTATCACAATATTAAAACTTATCATCGACAATAACTTCTTCACTTTTGACAATGTCATATATCAACAAAATGGTTTGGCAATGGGGTCACCGGCCTCAGGTATCTTAGCAGAAATATACCTGGACTTCCTCGAATACACCAAAATTGACAACGAATTCGAAAACATTCTCTTTTGGGCCAGATATGTCGACGATGTCTTTGTAATCATGAATGAGAAATCAATTAACGCACCCACCACCCTTAAGACTCAACAATATTGATCCTCATATCAAATTCACACTAGAATCCGAATCAAATCAAAAAATCAACTTTCTAGATTTAACCATCACTAGAAACTCAGATTCTTTCAGTTATAAAATTTTCAGAAAACCCACTCAAACAGCCTCCACCATTCGCCAAGATTCAGTGCACCCCCAGTCCCACAAACGAGCCACATACAACAGCCTAGTTCACCGAGCCTTCAGCATACCTATGTCCAATAAAGATCTAAAAAACGAACTCAACACAATCCGCGGAATCGCAAAATTCAACGGCTTCAGCAATCATTTTATAGAAAGGATAATCAATAAACACAAACATCGCCCAAAAACTACCCTCAAAAAAGAAATAACCAAACCTCTAACATTTTCCACCTTCACGTTCAACAATGATATCTACAAGTTAACCAACATCTTTAAGAAACAAGGCGTTAAAATAGCCTTCAAAACCAACAATAAGAACATGAATGTTTTATACAATACTTCACACATCAACAAGACCAGCAGTTTTTTAAAATCAGGAGTTTATAGGATCAAATGTACCACCTGTAAAAAAACCTACATCGGGCAAACCGGGAGAAACTTCATTATCAGATACCACGAGCACACTAACGCAATAAAATACAACAAGTTTTCAGCCATCGGCCAACACATGCAAGATTATAACCATAATTTCACCAATATTGAAAAAGACATGGACATCCTCGTATTAGCAAACAAGGGCCCTTTACTGAACATAATGGAAAATTACTACATACACCTAGACCAATACTTTAATGCCAGTCACAATCTCAATGAAATCTCAGAGAAACCCAACATACTCTTCGATCTATTTATCACTTTCCTCAGAAACAATAATGCAGCCAACCTAAACTCAATCCTAAATTTAATCAAAGGTACTTTTCCAAGACAATTACACTTTCTCCCGCACCCTTCAGCCCCACCTTAAGCCCTCTTCCTAAGCCATATTTCATTTCAATACAAGAACTTACTGATTTCCATGATTATAATTTTTACAACACCCCATTTATACTTTATTCTTTGTTAAAAACCTCTTATTATGTATATTCCTTGTATTATTAACTATTACCATAACATCTCATTTCACTTGTTATTCATTAAAATAATATTGTCTTAGGATTTCGCCACAAATGATCTTTGCTCCAATACGGCTGATGATGACCCCTAGATGGGTCGAAACTAGTACCGTATAATTTTGTAATCTTGTGAATATATTGTATTGAAAAGGTGGAAACATTTAAGTTATTATTATTATTATTACTTATATATTGTTCAATACGGACCAAAAACATGAAATTCATAACCATCTATTTGTACGATGTCATCAGAGCTGCAGTAGGCCTATGCCACAGAGACGGATATTTCCTAACTATGAAACACAGATGTACCACATAACTTTGACGTGTGTTTGCGTTGCGTGGGTTGTATGGACGAAACTATTCACAAATTTGTGTGATGTCATCGGAGCTGCACTAAGGTTTGTATGCGCTTCAAAGCGGAATCATTGTTGTTCAATTCTCTGACTAATTACATTGAGGGGTCTTGTATGCAAGATTTTTTAAATCAGTCTCAAAAAGCCAGGGGTGTCTAATATGTGACGGGGTCTAATACATGAGTGAATACGGTATGTTCTTCACTTTCTGTTTCAGTTTGTTAACTCTAAAACCAGGGGAATTACAATTTTTCCAGAAAGCCTGCATTCTTCACAGAAGCCTTGTGGCACTTGCACTGGTGATAATGTTCATACTTGTACTCACCACTCCATGGCAGGCTCCACGCCTTGGTTGCCAGTCACCTGGAGGGCTCTCTCGCTGCAACAAACACAGTGGGATTAGGTACAGACCAGTTCAAAATGTGTCTGTTATCTGAAGTCAGTAATCCTAATTGTCAAATATTCAAGGGGACATTTTCTTTGTTAAAATTTTTAGTGCGTTTCTTTCCTAAAAAATACAGTATGTAGAGTGAAAGAGTCATGTAGATGACAATGACTAAGGTAGTGTACTATCCACTGAATGTCACTGCCTTGATTTAAACTATGGAGCAAGGTGTAATCAGATAACTAAAGAGACTTTATAAGAAATAAGTTCTTTAGCACACACTTATTATTAGCAGACAATGATCCAGAGTGTGGTGTTGCTTTTTCTAAAATGCTGATTGTTAAGGACTGATGCTACATGTTAGCTGAATTGTCAGATTCTATGAGAAAAGATATCAGAATTTTGAAAATGCACAGAATAAATTCTGGTCAACAGAAGAACTGGAAAGATGATCAGCACAGCATTGAATTAACAGACCTGTTTTAGTCAATCTCAGGATTTGAAGACTGTGATGAAGATGCTAATGAGTGGCTACACCCACATTTTCAAACTTCAAATGCAGATGAGATTATAAAATGTGTGCAAGAAACCTCAGATACAAGTGATAATGAAAGACAAACTGAATGATGTTCTGCTCAACTTCTGATGAAGGGCATTAGAAGAAGAAAATGGAGGTTTACTTTCAAAGAACAAAAAACGTAATGTAATAACATACTGTGCCATTTCTTTATGTAACGTACTGTATTGTAAAGACAACATTATCTGGAAGAAAACCTTTAAATTTTATTAACTTTGTGGGCTTAGTTCAGTTACCTATCCAAACAATTGAATAACCAAACTGCAGCTGGTGCAATTACTTCCAATAACTGACATTCCACTGAATTTCAGTATTATGTGAAGTCAGTGAAAACATTGAAGAGGTGAGGTTGCGTGCAGCTACATGCAACACCAGGCAAGGACTATCTGATCTCTGTCAAACTGCAAGTACCAAGGACTGGTGTGTTAATCCATGCATATTGGTAAAAGGAATAGTTTCTTTCCTTTTCTGTGACCGAAAGAAAGTGCAGGTTTCCATAATCTAGTAGCTCATACAAAATTCTACATTGTACCCATATACAGAATTCTAGGTAAAATTCTACACACATTGTGAATAAGATTTAATTACATTGGATTGCTCTTGGAGATTGCCAAGCGTTATTTCTCATGTAAAGTCCAGACTGGAGAGTTTTTATTAGAATGGCAGGCCATTATTTCCTATTGCCAGTCACAATCAATTCTGAGAGTTTTCTGCTTCCAGTCAGACTCAACTTGGGAAGTTTTCATTATAATGTTGCCTACCTCTGGTTACACTCAATTTCTCAATATAATGGCAGGCTCCCTTGCCTACATCCAGTCATGACTGGATTATACTGACATCAAATTATGTTGTCCAAGACGGTTGTTGAAGTCAGACTGTTTTCTAAAACTACATTTTTCGTTCATTCCTGTGGCTGCAATCTGTCAGGAGAGCTTACACGTGAACAGGTTACGTACAACTAGCCATGAGAAAAACATACCATACCAGCAACTTTTAAAGACTGCCCCTGAGCTTTTTTTTTATTTTTATTGCGAAGCATACTTTAACGAGAAATTGCAGTTGTTTGAATGGGAAGTGATACAGGGAATCAAAGGAACACAGGGGATGAAAACTGTTTCTCCCACACCATACCCTGTGAAGATTGTTACTATCCATGCAGTGTTTTCCCTAGGACCTTTATACCAGGTGCACCACCCTCCCGTTGATACAGACCGCTCGGCATGTGCTACATACATAATATTGATACATATTTGAGTCACTGGGTACTCCAAATTAAAAGATGAATATTGGAAATATTGTCAGCATAATTGCATCCATTATAATGGAGTTTAAATGTTTAGCTTGACTATCACATAGTATTGTGTACGATCGGTGTCCGGATTGGCATGCGAACACTCGAATCCGAGAGACGTCAGAAACTCGTATGGCAATGGTGAGCCCCAGTGTTACATGATTAAGAACAAGCAGTAGAACACTCTTATGTCTTGTTCGTGATAACACTAAAATAGTTTAATTTTGTAGTTAACGTTTAGCTAGCTGAGATTGTTAATACCCTGAGGGGAAGAAACTGAAATTTTATCCTATTCATTTTTATGTAGTATTCCCCACCTGGTTACTGATTCCTAGACCCGGCTGACGAGAACACTGTGATGCCATTACAAAACTTTTTTTACCTATTTTGCTTTACGTCGCTCTGACACAGATAGGTCTTATGGTGACGATGGGATAGGAAAGGCCTAGGAATGGGAAGGAAGTGGCCGTGGCCTTAATTAAGGTACAGCCCCTGCATTTGCCTGGTGTGAAAATGGGAAACCACGGAAAACCATTGAGGCTGCAGCAGTTCGGCGCCTCCAGTTGTCGTAGTTGCTATACCACTGGACAAAGGCTCTGTAACTGTCAAGGATCATGTGTCTGTTGGTGTGCAACAACAGTCCCACAATAATAGACTTCATGCACAGGCGTCATCTGAAGAACTGTACCATCTCTTCATGCACGACTGCAAGGCCTGCGGCGATCGGGGAGTTGTGACAGGTGTTATCTGGGAGCTCCTAGCAACAAGCCGGCAAATAGGCGGCAAATGTGTGATCTTTGCTTTGCTCGAGGATGGGCTGTAGAGCAATTTGTACACTAGTGTCAGAAAGTTTAGATTCACCCATGAATTTGCACTTACCAAGAAAGATAGGGGCTATTTATTGAAAATCAACATGGAAATACCTATGGTTTTAGAACTAACTAGTTTTATTAACACATTTCACTACATTTTCCTTTACACTGATCATTCGCAGGAAGCTAGAAACACAATCACAACATCTTAAGCAATCACACTGCCTGTTTATCAATGTGTCTACCCTTTGCTTTGATTACTGCTGTACAGATGCATGGCATTCTAGCTGTTAATTTTTCCAAAGTCTCGGTATTTATATATCCCCAGGTTTCTAACAGACATTGCCACAACCCATTCACACTGCCTGGTGCCTTTCCTTTCCTGTCAAGTTCTTCCCACAAAAGTTCAATAGGTGACAGATAGGGTGATTGAGGAGGCCAGACCATTAATTCCAATTTTCCTTCAGCTTGTTTCCTTTCCAGATACTGCTTGCACAAATGAGAGGTGTGTTTAGGATCACTCTCCTGCTGTAGAACAAATCCTTCACCAATCAGCTTCATTCCAGATGGCACGGCATTGCATGAAAGGATACGGTGATATTGTTTCTTTTCTAGTATTACCTCTACTTTCACTAAATCACCAACCTGATTATTTCCAAAACATTCCCACATCATCACATTTCCTCCTCCATGCTTCACAGACTGAATTATACAGGATTCCATAACCCTTTTGACGGTGTGGCAACGAACGTATTGGCAAAGATTGGAACCAAATTTTTCAAAGTTAGATTCATCCATCCAAAGCACCCTTTTCCATGGTTCAGCAGTCCAGTTAGCATACATTTTGGCCCATTGTAGCCTTTTCTGCTTGTGTACAGTTTTCAAAAATGGTTTCTGTGCTGCTACACGATCAAACAATCCCGCCTCAAGCAGACGATTTTTCACTGTTGTCACAGACATAGGTTGTTCTCGTTTTATTTATCTCTGAGCAAACATATACCGCCATATGACTTCTGTCACGCTTGCTGAGGATTAAAATACGGTTACCTTCAATTTTAGAAGTCTTCCTTGGACGTCCACTGCGTGCTCGTTCCTCATGACTACCCGTTTCCTCTCTGTGTTTCACTGCTCTGCGAACGCTGCACTCTGAAATTTTCAATTCTTCCGCAATGTTTTAGTTCGACCACACAATTTCTTTATAAGCACAAGCCTTGGCTCTGTTTTCTTGGGTTATATTAGCCTTCAAGGGGCCGATGACCTCGATGTTAGGCCCCTTTAAACAAGCATCATCATCGTCATCATCATCATCATCATCATCATATTAGCCTTCTTCTCCATATTCGAATGTTTGATGTGTGTTGTTACCGTAGTTATGCCCAGATAACAACAATGTAGAAAATAAAAAATCTGGTACAGAGATTAACATACAACTGCTCAACTTCTGTAGGCTAACTGTCGACTTCCAAGACAGCGAGGAAACAAGAAGGACAAGTAATCACGTGAGAGATGCATGTTTATTACCTGGGAAAGGGCCAGAAGTTATCCTGGTAGAAGCAGGCAGTAAGAGCTGGGGACTATAAATCTGTCAACTTCTTTGAAAAGATGAAGTATAATCTTGCAGTATGCACTGAAATAGCTTTATGAAAGTGATGCGACTGGCGGTTGTCACTTTGAACAATTACTATGACACAATGTATTGTGTTATGCTGTGTATGTCTATTGTAACTGTACGAGTGTATGACTCAATTTTAGGTTAGGAAATTTTCATAAAATAATTTTTAATACAAAGTAGTAAATATCTTGAGAGTTTTGAATTGAGATATAAGAACATTATATTCTAACAAGAATTTGGTTGTAGGGAATTATCTATATTTTCTTTATATTGGTGTCTCCTAAATTTGTGTACGAATCTGCACATGGCATAACAGTAAAGTTTATGCAACCAGGAAAACAGCTACTATATCGATAAAGACAGTTGAAGTTGGTTTAAAGTGTTGCAACGTGTGGATTTTGGCGGACGCTGTGCTGCATGGAGCGAGTCTCTATATGTGTGTGCGTGCTATGAGTTTATTGCTACGAGGACGGTTTGAAAAGTTCTCGGAATCACCGCTAGATGTCAGTGCTAGAGCAACGAGGTTCCCGCGCAATAATCACACATCCTTTGTGAGTGAACACGTGGCGCGTCAGTGCTCTAGCTGCAGGAGTGTGGTAGTGACGACTCTTTGTTGTTCCCGCGTAGTGATTTGTGACAATGGAAAAAACTGAGATTAGAGCAGTGATTAAATACTTTGTAAAGAAAGGTATGAAAGCAAAGGAAATTCAAGCCGACTTTCAGAACACACTGGGAGACTCTGCTCCTTCATTTTCAACTGTTGCCAAGTGGACCAGCGAGTTTAAATTTGGTCGGGAGGGCTTGGATGATGATCCGCGTAGTGGACGGCCAAAAAGTGTTACGACCCCAGAATTTATAGCAAAAGTGCATAAAATGGTCATGGAGGATCTTCGACTGAAAGTGCGGGAGATTGCTGAAGCTGTAGGGATGTCTTCTGAATGGGTATATTATATTTTAACCGAAGAATTGGGTATGAAAAAATTATCCGCAAGATGGGTGCTGCGGCTCTTGACATTGGACAATAAACGCACCAGATTGGAAATGTCCGAACAAAGTCTGGCCCGTTTTCAGTGCAACCAACAAGATTTTTTGCGCTGGTTTGTGACTACAGATGAAACTTGGGTCCACTACTATACCCCAGAGACAAAACAGTAGTCAATGCAGTGGAAACATGCTGATTCACCACCACCAAAGAAAGCAAAGGCAATGCGTTCAGCCGGAAAGGTGATGGCCTCAGTTTTCTGGGATGCAAAAGGCATTCTGCTGATAGATCATCTTCCTACTGGCCAAACAATTACGGGGCAATACTATGCAAACCTCCTAGACCAACTACAGGAAAAGATACGCGAAACAAGGCCTGGTTTGGCAAGGAAAAAGGTCATCTTTCATCAGGACAATGCTCCGCCGCACACAAGTGTTATTGCCATGGTAAAACTTCATGAACCGGGGTACGAATTGTTGCCACATCCACCTTATTCACCTGATTTGGCACCATCAGACTCATCTATTCCCCAAGCTGAAAATTTTCCTAGGTGGATGGAGATTTTCTACAAGGGAAGAACTGACAGCTGAATTGGAGAGGTATTTTGCAGGCCCGGAGGAATCTCATTTTCGAGATGGGATCAAGGCATTGGAACATCGCTGGACCAAATGCATTATTCTACAGGGAGACTATGTTGAAAAATAAAAGCAGTTCCACCGAGGTCAGATACTTAATTCTAGTACATTCCGAGAACTTTTCAAAGCACCTACGTATTATCAGGTATTATTGTGCATGACTCTTACAGTTGCTGATTATTGCTATCGAGGTTACTGTTGACGGCAATTGATACCGTGAAGTGGGTGCTGCACGAGCATTTTATTACTGCATTGCATTGCTCGTTAATGGACATTCCCAGTGAGCGGTTGGTGGGAGATGGTACACGGTGATGTTTTATAAGACTGTCGATTTTCCCTCTTCATAAAAGGAAAGAAAAATTCCACCTAATCAATACATTTATTTTCTTGTAAACTATTACAATCTAGTAATAGATGCTGATGTGTCTATGTTAATACCTCATACAGTGACATTACTTGGTAATCTCAAATGGTGATGATGCTTCTTGTTCAGTGTATATATGAGATCAAAATGGGACGAAGATCTCGTAGCCTACTTCTAAATTACATATAATATACAAAATTTATTCCACCTACTCAATACTGTACAGTAATTGCAATGTTTATAAATAAATTACAATATATTATATTGATAAATGTATTGATTAGGTGGAATTTTTCTTTCCTTTTATGAAGATTGGTAAATGTCAATACGGAAAATGAAATTCATAAATCAAGACGATTTTCCCTCGCCGAGAAAATACACATTTTGGGCAGCCTTTAAATGTGCAGTGTGGAGGTAATATGTGGTTCACAGAACTAATTAAAACTTGATGAAATATAGCCCAATTGTTCATTACCTGCATATTCTTGGAAGAATACCACATGCTTGTTGCTGGAGAGAACTTTTATAAACTTCACGAGAATGGAACTGGGGTCTTTATTCTATTACATTGTCCGAGGTGCATTCAGATTCAGTAACCAGTATGGACTTAGTGTGTGAACAGTTTTCATTCATACTTGTTTGGCTGAGGTTCTCTTTGCTTCACGTAATTTGATATTTTCTTCACAGACACTTGAGTTGACATTGTACGTAGCTAAGATTTGATTTGATATCACCTAGCATGCTGATGTGTCTATGTTAATACCTCATACAGTGACATTACTTGGTAATCTCAAATGGTGATGGTGCTTCTTGTTCAGTGTATATATGAGATCAAAATGGGACGAAGATCTCGTAGCCTACTTCTAAATTACATATAATATACAAAATTTATTCCACCTACTCAATACTGTACAGTAATTGCAATGTTTATAAATAAATTACAATATATTATATTATTATTTAGATATTTTACGCCCACATTGGAGCACTTAAATCAATACATTTGAGTTAATTTCTTCTTTTTCTTCTCCCAGAACTTTCTCATCCTCTCCGACCTGGAAATCCTTTGTGTGCGATATAGTATATTGTTTCCGTTCAACTTTTTTTAGTTTGAGACTTATGCTTTTGTTCTTCAAAATCATCTTCTCTTTTCTCTCTTTGATTTGTTGCCGAGTTATACCCAATTCTTCCAAATCATCCTGAACTTCTTTGAACCAATTATTATTGATTTTATTTTTCAAAAAATAATCAAATAGTTGTTTCAATATCCTGGTGTCTGGTAATCTTGATATGTGACAGAAAAAGGAAATTCTTCTTTTATGCATTGTAGATATTATTGATTCACATTCACGATAGACAATGTTGTTAGGCAACAACCTCCACTGTCCATCAACTTGGTGTTTTTTATTAATAATTGTTCTAAGAATTCTTCTATCAGTTTTCTGTAAATTGTCTGTTATAGATTTTACATTTAATTTGAATAAAGTTTCACTAGCGTACGTTTCAGCTTAGCGTTTAGCGAAAGAGATTTTTTTATAGGTTGGCCAGGTAAGTCTTTGTGCTTGTTTAAATTTAGTTCTGTGTTCTGTTGCTTCTTTTTTATTTGTGTTCCATGTTATTTCCCCAAGATATTTGAATTTCTGAACAATTTTAATCTCTTTCTTACTGTTCAGTTGAATAACTGGTAAACCAACTTTAAAAGTTGGCATCATTTCTGTTTTTTCCAAATGAAATTTATAATGCCATTTTTTTTTTTTTTTGCTATAATTTCTAGTTGTTCAATTTGAAATTTAGCCTCTTCTATTGTATTTGCAAGTAATGTTAAATCGTCCGCAAAAGCAAGGCAGTTGAGTTTAATATTTATATTATATTATACATGTACATACATACCTCATGTGGTATCCCTTATAACAGATTCAAACAGTGTAAATATAATGTTGTTTGTGAGGTGGGCAAGATGGAAATGTAATTGTATATTGTGAGTAATATTAGAATTTTTGATAAACTTTAATTCGCAGTAAATTTAATAGTTAAACATATGATAACTTTTACTCATGGAGTAAAAACCTGGCATTTTACCTAAATTTAATTTCAGGGGAGGGGGAGTTCTGTCATGCTCTTTGAGTCAATTATTCCTGTAAATTGTTTGCAGGTGGCACCTATTTATACCTTGTCATTCATGTAGTATTTTCTGTTACAGTATAACACAACCACTGGTTCTCCATTAAATTGTGATACAGTTCAATACGGAACATTATGAAATTTCTATCTTTAAATTGGTTCTCTATCTCAATATAAAGAGTTGTGGACCCACTTCGCCTGTTTGACCCAAACGATTTGAAACACCCTGCAACTTTTTTTCCCCTAAGAAGGAAACCATACTTTCCCATGTTAACTCATTTGTGCAACTCAAAATCTTTCCAGAGTGTTGAACACACTATTACACTATATAGAACTTGTGTGTTCAACAAATTGAAAAGCTGTAAGAACTATAAAAACATTTACGCTTATAATAAGAGCTTATCTCAACTAGTCCATTGGAGTGAGGCCAGCTGCATACTTTCTGTCACGCTCCAGCGAGGCCAATTATTATTATTGTATTTTAAATGGTTTTTGGACGTTATTTAATGAACGTCAGTTCCGCAAAAAACTATGTCACGAGAACATCAAAGGGATAATAGTGCAGCAAGACACAGCCATTTCTGATATTCTTATAGCGGTTTGGTCGCTGGAGCCATAAAGTAAATAGTTGTTAGTAAATCATCCTTTTGAATTCTAGACATCGGAGGTAAACTATTGTAAATGCAAAGAAGACTATTTTGATGTGACCTGCAAAACCCTCTTATGGCTACACTATCGTATGTGTACGTTTTGCAGGAACGAAGATAAGCTACGTTTTAGTTTTCTTATTCAAACAGAGTCATCTAACTTAACTAATTGGAATTTTCATTTCTATTTGTGCTTAGTTATAACCCATTGTAATTAGGATATGTCTGATCGTAGTTTGTAATAATAATAATAATAATAATAATAATAATAATAATAATAATAATGTTATTTGCTTTACGTCCCACTAACTACTTTTAAGGTCTTCGGAGACGCCAAGGTGGCGGAATTTAGTCCTGGAGTTCTTTTACGTGCCAGTAAATCTACCAACACGGGACTGTCGTATTTGAGCACCTTCAAATACCACCAGACTGAGCCAGGATCGAACCTGCCAAGTTGGGGTTAGAAGGCCAGCGCCTTAACCGTCTGAGCCACTCAGCCCGGCCAATCGTAGTTTGAAATTATTGTAGTGTATTATAGTATCTTATTAGGGAAACGGAGTGGTGATAAGGAAACAGGGAACTGGAATTCAAGTAGAGATGACATAAAAAAAATTTAGTGCTGAACTCTAGAAGTATTATAAAGTAAGGAATAGAATTAAGTAATTTAATAGATATATATTTACCAGATATTGTAATAGGAGTTGAATCATGGCTGAGAAATGATATAATGGATGCAGAAATTTTCTCACGGAACAGGAGTGGGTATTGTAGATATAGGATGGGATTGGTGGGAGGGGGAGTATTCATTCTGGTGAAAGAAGAATTTGTAAGCTACAAAAAAGTTAAAGATGACAAACATGAAATTCTAAGTGTAAGGCTCATTTCTAAAGATAATAGGCAATGTGATTTCTTTGGAGTGTACAGACTGGGAATGGGTAGCGCTGACACTGATTCAGAATTATTTGATAAGATAATCAGCTATGTGGGAAACGATAAGGAAAGGAACGTGATTGTAGCAGGTGATCATTTTACCAAATGTCAATTGGGATGGTAATGCGAACGATAGGAAGCATGACCAACAAAGGGAAATAAGTTAATATGGGAAGGGCATCTGATTCAAAAAGTGATGGAACCAACTACAGGGAAGAATATTCTGGATGTGGTGCTGGTAAAACCAGATATGCTCTATAGAGAAACCGCAGTAATAGATGGTATTAGTGATCACAAAGCTGTTTTTGTGGTACTTAAAAATAAATGTGAAAGAAAGGAAGGTATTAAAATTAGGACTATTAGGCAGTACCATATGGCTGATAAAACAGGCATGAGGGAGTTTTTGAAAAGTAACTATGATCGGTGGAAAACGGTAAATAAAAATGTAAACAGACTCTGGGATGGGTTTAAAGCAATTGTTGAGGAATGTGAAAATAGGTTTGTACCCTTAAAGGTGGTAAGGAATGGTAAAAATCCACTATATTATAACAGAGAAATAAGGAGACTAAGAAGGAGGTGCAGGTTGGAAAGAAATAGAGTTAGAGATGGCTGTAGAAGTAAGGCGAAATTGAAGGAACTTACTAGGAAATTGAATCTAGCAAAGAAGTCAGCTAAGGATAACATGATAGCAAGCATAATTGGTGGTCATACAAATTTTAGTGAAAAATGGAAGAGTATGTAAGGCAGAAACAGATTCCAGGAATCATTAATGAACGAGGGGAGTGTGTATGCGACGATCTACAAAAGGCAAAAGTATTCAGTCAGCAGTACGTAAAGATTGTTGGTTACAAGGATAAGGTCCAGATAGAGGAGGAGACTTAGCTAAAGAAATATTAAAATTTACATATGATAAGATAACAATGACATTTACAGTAAGATACAAAAGTTGAATGTTGGATTGGTGATACAAAGCTAGAACAGGTCGAGAATATTAAGTATTAAGGGCTGGTTTACACGGGTAGAGTAGCGAGGTGAGTAGAGTAGATAGTACTGTAGAGTAGCCACGTTACTCTACTCTACCACTGTCTGGTAGAGTTGACACTTTTATCGTTCATACGGGAGTAGAGTCATACAGTAAAGTAGAGTAGTAGCACCATGTCAAGACGCAAGCACACAGTAACGAAGAGTTTAAAGACATTTGCAAACATATTAATGCAAGAGGTTAGTGAAGCATTAGAAGAAGCAAATGAGGAAAGAAGGGAATGGGTAAGAAGCTGGCTTAGGAGAGATACACTCAGGGCATCAGCATTAATTCTGAGAGAACTTGCGACAGAGTATAAAGAAGAATACAGAAAGTGTATGAGATCGAAGCCTGATAACTTTCAGACACTGTTAGATGCTATAACACCGCAAATTCAAAAACACAACATAGTGATGAGAAATGCAATAACACCGAGATTTAAGCTTGAGGTGACTGAAGTTCTTGGCCAATGATAATAGCCATCAGTACACTGTAAATCATGCTGGCGTAGGCCTAATTTGTAGTAGCTTCTTTGCCATAAATACCCCAATTACTGATCTATTTATATACGGTAATTCGTTTGTTCGTTGCTTGTGCGGCCCAGGTGTAGAGATTAAGTTTCAAGACCTGACATTGTACTGTAAACAATAATTATTTTGGATATTCCAAATAAAATATGAAAATTATTCTATTTGTTGTGGGCATTACTGTTATTGCTTAAAATTAATGGCATTGTCAAGTGATACGAGGTAGAAGATCCCTATGTATGTTATTAATATGATTAAAGTACACAGTCCAGCATCATTATCTAACTTAAACACGTCGAGACACATGATGAACACGCTGTGTAATACTGAAACTTGAGAAACCTTCATCTAAAGGGACAATCCAGCTGACACTTGTTTATATTTGTTGTTGCATCTTCGAAACTATTATAGGTTTAGGTATTTTTTAAATCCTTCCATCGAAAAGAGGGAGGTCTGTTCTCCATTATAGGACAATACACCTGCATTTGTTTGACCTCCAAAGGTGTACCTCCCCTTAATATCACAGAGCTATAATATTACGTTGTGGCTTTTATTATTCTTTTTTCTTTATTAATCTGCTCACCCTCCAGGGTTGATTTTTCCCTCGGACTCAGCGAGGGACCCACCTCTACCACCTCAAGGGCAGTGTCCTGGAGCATGAGACATTGGATCGGGGGATACAACTGGCGAGGATGACCAGTACCTCGCCCAGGCGGCCTCACCTGCTATGCTGAACAGGGGCCCTGGTGGGGGATGGGAAGATTGGAAGGGATAGACAAGGAAGAGGGAAGGAAGAGGCCGTGGCCTTAATTAGGTACCATCTCGGCATTTGCCTGGAGGAGAAGCAGGAAACCACGGAAAACCACTTCCAGGATGGCTGAGGTGGGAATCGAACCCACCTCTACTGAGTTGACCTCCCGAGGCTGAGTGGACCCCGTTCCAGCCCTCGTACTACTTTTCAAATTTCGTGGCAGAGTCGGGAATCGAACCCGGGCCTCCGGGGGTGGCAGCTAATCACACTAACCACACCACAGAGGCGGACGGCTTTCAGTATTACCTTGCAAATTATACTTTACTAAACCACGTAAGAGAGGGAGTGTAGATGTCGGTGGCACCACCTCCAGACTTCTTGGATTTATGAATTTTCGTCAGTTCTTGGTTGTAGGTATATCGTATTTAAAAAAAAATTCTGTTTAAGTTCCATAAAACCAAAACCCTCTTTACCCATTTTCGTAATCAAGTCCTCTTCCGCCGCCCGTCTCATATTTTAGTTTCTGTAAATAATGCTGTTTATGTTCCATAAACATTCTTTTTTCACTGTCAGTTCTACAAATTTACATGTTTCTTCTTCCGTACACTTTATTTTGCCACCAAATAAACGCACAAAAATGCTCAGTTTATTCAGCGGAATACCGTCAGTACACACATGGAAATAGGCGAATGACGCGCCAACTGAAAAATCAAGCGTCCTCGGCCTTCTCCGCCAGCTCTCGGAGCTCGGCACCGGTGGAGGGGGTAGGATAGTGGTAGAGTTACTTTACCACAGCGGAAACCCACTCTACTCTACTGCGTACTAGCTGCTCTACTCTACTTGCTACTATCCCAGTCGTTTACACGATGCTACTAGCTCTACTATCCACTCTACTCGCCTCGCTACTCTACCCGTGTAAACCAGCCCTTAGGTTGTGTGTTCTCCCAGGATGGTAATATAGTAAGTGAGATTGAATCAGGGTGTAGTAAAGCTAATGCAGTGAGCTTGCAGTTGCGATCAGCAGTATTCTGTAAGAAGGAAGTCGCTCCCAGACGAAACTATCTTTACATCGGTCTGTTTTCAGACCAACTTTGCTTTACGGGAGCGAAAGCTGAGTGGACTCAGAATATCTTATTCATAAGTTAGAAGTAACAGACATGAAAGTAGCAAGAATGATTTCTGATAAAAGCAGGTGGGAACAATGGCAGGAGGGCACTCGAATGAGGAGATAAAGGCTAATTTAGATATGAACTCGATGGATGAAACTGTACGCATAAACCGGCTTCGGTGGTGGGCTCATGTGAGGCAAATGGAGGAGGATAGGTTACCTAGGAGAATAATGGACTCTGTTATGGAGGGTAAGAGAAGTAGAGGGAGACCAAGACGACAATGGTTAGACTTGGTTTCTAAGGATTTAAAGATAAGAGGTATAGAACTAAATGAGGCCACAACACTAGTTGCAAATCGAGGATTGTGGCGACGTTTAGTAAATTCTCAGAGGCTTGCAGACTGAACGTTGAAAGGCATAACAGTGTATAATGAATGATACTGTATGTATGTATATATATATAAAGATGGCGGTAACTGGGAACGGGCGTGTTTTTGTACCTCCGACATATTACTTTCTTTTCTTAGTCTTTCTTGTGTATAGAAGTGTGTCGTACTGTGCTTTCATATCTACAACCATCCCTGAAGCAAGTGAAGTGTTGTGTGATTCAGTGCTGCAATGGTGCTTCGCTGAACGGCATTATATTTTCTCTGCTTTGTCCGTCTCTGATCTCCCTGTGCTTCGCCATGCCCCTGTCTCTTCCAGTGAAAGGACGAAAGGTTGCCATGCTTCCTCACGTGCTGTGTTCGCTATCTTACTACTTCTTTCCGGTGACGTTCATTTAAATCCAGGACCGCTTAATGTTTATTATCAGAATACCCAGAGTCTGAAAAACAAATTGACTGTGTACTCAGTGAACCTGAATTTAGCGAGTTTGATATCTTATGTTTCACTGAAACTTGGTTACCTGATTTTGTCTCGGACAGTGAACTTCCATTCTCGTCTAACTTTTCAGTGTTCCGTAAAAACAGAGGTACCGGTAAGCGTGGGGGTGGTGTAATGATTGCAGTAAGTAATAAACTTAAAGCCCGTCACAGGTCCGACCTAGAAACTGAATGTGAGATAACCTGGGTTGAAATTACGATCCCCAGAAGTAAAAACTTATTAGTTGGCTGCTTCTACCGCCCACCCTCCGGTGATATCACAGCGTTAGAAAATTGCTTTAATTCAACAGTTTTGGCTCTAAATAAATTGTGCTAATCGGTGATTTCAATTCGCACATATCCTGGCAATCTACAACCACTGGAACAGTAACCGACCCTGTGGACTCATTTATTTTGCCTAATTTCATAAACGGTCTTCATCTACATCAGTTCTGCTTAAAACCCCCCAGAAATCTGGCAACATTGGACCTCCTCTTCTCTACAGTAACTAGTGTTAGTGTATCTGTTGGCAGAAACATCCTTAGCGCTGACCATGACTATCGAGGCTACCCTCGGCCTACCTGCTTGTCAACATAAAGACTTCCCACCCGCTGTGAGGCAAACATTTCCGCTCTGGAGTAAAGTGGACTGGCTAGTCGTCAACCAGGACTTGTCATCCCTCCCTTGGTGCTGGTTATCAGCTGAGCGTGACGTCAATAGTGCGGTTTCCCTGTTTGAGGATTTAATATTTACCACCATTAAACAACATGTACCTTTCTCCAAACCCAGAACACACAAATATCCCCCCTGGCTGAGTGCCGAAACTAAATTGCTACTAAAGAACAAAACCCGTGTGTGGTCACTCTGGAAGTCTATCCCCAATTCACACACGTATAATACTTTTAAACACCTCAGGAAAATCTCAAGATCACATCTTAAAAATGACTACAACCGGCACATCACTTCTATAACTGGAAACCTTAAAAACAACCCTAAAAAGTTCTGGACCCTAATTTTGTCACGCAGAAAGTCACCCCGGATACCACTCAATCTTAAACTACATAGTGATGATGTCCCAACTGAATTAAGGTCTCAAAAATTCAATGAGTACTTTCACTCTATCTTTAGCCCTCCTGCACCTATCACAGAACTACCACAGATCAATAGTGTTTGCAGTTACTCACTGTCACAAATATCAACGACCCCTAACGAAGTACAAAATATTCTCAATAGTCTCCCAACAAACTGCTCCACCGGGCCCAATGATATTAGCCGTACATTCCTAAAAAATACTTCTGCATCTCTCTGTGCACCGTTATCTACAATTTTAAACCTGTGTATGGCTACTGGTACATTCCCCGACAGCTGGAAACAAGCTGATATCACACCTATTTTCAAATCTGGCAACAAATATGATATCTCATCATACCGCCCTATATCTATCATTCCAATACTATCCTCTGTCCTCGAAAGAATAATCCACCGCTGACTCCTCTTTTTCACACAGCCGTACATATCTGAAGAACAACACGGATTCACTACTGGAAAATCATGCCTCACTAACCTCACTGTTCTCAACCACCACATCATTTCAGCAATGGAAAATAAATCTCAGTTAGATGCAATCTATATAGATCTGGCCAAGGCATTCGACTCAGTGGATCATGCACTTCTTCTTCATAAGCTCGCTACAAGATTTAATATCCAAGGCCCCGTCTTGTCATTGATAACAAGTTTCCTCTCCAGCAGAAAACAAAGAGTGGTACTCCCTGAATCTGCCTCATCATGGTTATCTGTGTTATCAGGAGTATCTCAGGGCAGTATTCTGGGACCCCTACTCTTTGTTCTCTATATCAATGACATAATTTTTTGCACCCGAAATAGTCAGTGTTCCCTCCTCTTGTATGCCGACGACCTGAAAATCCTAAGAGAAGTGTCGACGCCTGATGACTGTGACAAATTACAGACTGTTCTCAATTCGTGTGGTGACTGGTTTAAGAAATGGAATCTTTCTCCCAATTTTAAGAAGTGCAATACAATCTCTTTTTCATTGTTAAAGCAAGGAATGAACACTGCATATTCCATCCACGGAAATACATTGCAATCGGCTTCTCAGGTAAGAGACCTAGGTGTTATAATAGACTGTAAACTAACCTTCTCTGCTCACATTCACTCCATAAAATCCCGTGCTATGCGTACTCTAGGCATTCTTTACAGGTTTACTGAAATTAATGATATTAACGCCTTAAAATTATACTTTGTCTCTTATGTTCTCCCCATTATTGACTTTTGTTCCCCTATTTGGTCCTCATCTGCTATCACAAACATATCTCAACTAAATAGTATTTTTAACCTTTTCACTTTCATTGTTAAGACTCGCAATCCTGTTTTTAAGAACAAAACTAAATCTGACATTATGAACTACCTGGGTATACTTGACCTGAGAAGCCGTTTACAGTTCTCTGATCTATGTTACCTTCACAAAATAATCAATGGCTACACCAGATGTAATTCTCTTCCAGCATACTTCCCTATACACGTTCCTCCCCGCCCTACACGCAACCGGCGCACCCATCATGTGTCCCATCCGCGCCTAACCTTACAACAACGCTCTATCTTCCACCATCTCCCTACACTTGGTAATTCACTACCTGATATCGACATATTCACACCTTTCTCATCCTTCAAACAAAAAATTAAAATATTCCTTTGAAGTCCTCTCCAGGTTTTCACTTTCTTCCGTCCCACCAACCCTAGACCTTTCTTCTTCCTAATTTCTGAAACCGACACTTGCCAGTTACCGTTGTCATTGTTGTCACATTGTTACTGTTAAAATTGTTAATTATTTTTGTTACTTAATATTGTTGTTTATACCTTTGTTATCTTTTATACTTATTTAAACTTATTATTATTATTAGTGTAAAATGGCCCTCCATAGGCTGTATCTAATAATTAAATAAATAAATAAATAAATAAATAAATAAAGAAGTGGAATCAGAGATAAGGCTGTTTGCAGATGATGTTATTCTGTACAGAGTAATAAATAAGTTACAAGATTGTGAGCAACTGCAAAATGACCTTGATAATGTTGTGAGATGGAAAGTAGGCAATGGTATGATGATAAACGGGGTTAAAAGTCAGGTTATGCGTTTCACAAATAGGAAAAGTCCTCTCAGTTTTGATTACTGCATTGATGGGGTGAAAGTTCCATTTGGGGATCATTGTAAGTACCTAGATTTTAATATAAGGAAAGGTCTTCACTGGGGTAATCACAAATATGATTGTAAATAAAGGGTAAAGATCTCTGAACATGGTTATGAGGGTATTTAGGGGTTGTAGTAAGGATGTTAAGGAAGAGAGGGCATATAAATCTCTGGTAAGACCCCAACTAAATTATGGTTCCAGTGTATGGGACCCTAACCAGGATTACTTGATTCAAGAACTGGACAAAATCCAAAGAAAAGCAGTTCGATTTGTTCTGGGTGATTTCCGAGAAAAGCGTACGGTTACAAAAAATGTTGCAAAGTTTGGGCTGGGAAAACTTGGGAGAAAGGAGATGAGCTGCTCAACTAAGTGGAATGTTACACGTGATAAAATTCATTCTTGGGTCCGTATTGAAAGCATTTGTATTAAATAACACTAGAATGTTTATGTAGATCTCCCACCTATTCAATACAATACAATCTTAAAAGTTAAGATTTTGTCCTTATTAGCATAAAATTGATACATTAGATGGTACATGTCTTGCCTACCAATTGTATTTATTTATTTATTTATTTATTTATTTATTTATTCATGAAGCACAAGATACAGCTACACTGAGCAAATTTCACTTGCACTGTCAACAGACTATTTAACAAACGTAAATTTTCATAATAAAATATAACAAACATAACAAAATATAACAAGATCAGGTACACAGCCTACTAATAACAACTGTCCAAATCGAAAACCATGAGAATGTCCACGTTCATAGCCAAGTCGTCATGGGTCAAGATGGCGGTATAATCCCTTCACATCAACTTATCTTTAAGAGACTATTTACACACCTCTCGAATACACTTTTATTTGATGCTATATCAAGCTCGTCTCCTATTAATATTGTTAAAGAGTGTTGGGAGGCGGATTAGGAAAGATCATTGAAGTATTGAGTGCTGAGTGTGGGGAATGTGGAGAATGTCTTTGGTTCTGGTGGAGCGGGAAGGAACACGGAGAGAGAAGAGTGAGACAAGATGTTCCAAGCGGTAGGCATCATCCATATGGCTGATGATGCCTACAATTGATAGGCGAAACATGTACCATCTAATGTATCAATTTTATGCTAATATTTTGATAACGAGAAAGCCCTAACTTTTAAGATTGTATTGTACTGAATAGGTGGGAGAACAATATAAACATCCTAGTGTTATTTAATAAGTGGTATGTTCCGAGCTGTCAGTGGAGAGATGGCGTGGAATGACATCAGTAGACGAATACGTTTGAGTGGTGTCTTTAAAGGTAGGAAAGACCACAATATGAAGATAAAGTTAGAATTCAAAGAGGACAAATTGGGGCAAATATTCTTTTATAGGGAGGGGAGTTAGGGATTGGAATAACTTACTAAGGGAGATGTTCAAAAAAATTCCAATTTCTTTGCAAACATTTAAAAAAAGGCTAGGAAAACAACAGATAGGGAATCTGCCTCCTGGGCGACTGCCCTAAATGCAGATCAGTAGTGATTGAGCTATGCGATACCATGTGAGGGTTAGGGATCGTACAACATTCCTTATCGTATTGGCTCTTACGACAGTTTACAGTCAATTCGACTTGCCTGAAAAGTAGCAAAATATGCTTGTCAGCAGCTTCTTTCTGCTCTCCTGTAAAGTTAGTGAAATGTCCTCACACTTCCAATAGGGTGCTAAAAGCTCCAAACTGGGTGAAATGAAATTAAAAATCATGACTTCTGTTATAGTTTTAGTTTATCATTTGAAAATGCATTAGGAATTCAAAATTTAAAACGTAGTACATTAAACTTAGTAAATTTGCAAATAATTATATCAATGATTAATATCAGGTATCTTACCTACAGGGTCTTTATTTATGCTTGGCAAGGACTTTCTCGCTCGACCTTGGCCGCCAGTGACGGTTCAGTTGCCGGCTACCGCGTGTGCATATGTACGACAGAATATGGTGCTCAAAATTATTATCATGCATTTTATTCACCATGTTTACAGTTTATGCTCAAAATCATTATCATGCATTTTACTCACCATTCTTACTGTTTATGCTGAAAATGTTCCCCATGCGCTGCCAAACATAATCGGCATCTCCTAATGTTTTCAGTTACTGTACCAAGTTCTTCAGCACTGATGGATGCAATTGCAGCTCTTATGTTGTCTTTAAGTTCATCTAGTGTGGGAGGGTTGTTCCCATAAACTACATTTTTTAACATGTCCCACAAATAAAAAATCACATGTTATTAAATCTGGGCTACGAGGGGGCCATGTATTTTTACTTATGATCCTCGTACCAAACATGCTTCAGTAAGGAGATAAAGACCTTTACGTCTATTTTTATTGTTTACTGAACCTGTACGTTTGAATCTCTTGGCCAGTTGGTTTATAGTCCGATTGAAAGGAATGGGTCTCCCTGGAAATTTTGCTCAAAACATTTGTCTTGTCCTAGCACACGATTTTCTGCACTTGATGCAAGTATTGTGCAGATATACACGTTCATGTAATGAATATTTAACATACATTACAGCACTTTACACAATCACGATAAGACACTATACAATACGACACAGTATGCAGTAGCTCCATTAAATACCCTACTATCTTGAACCTAGCTCAGCTCTCAGCAACTGCATGAAGTGCCGGAAACTGCGCGCACCAGTGGCCGGTCATCGGCTGCCAAGGTCGAGCGAGAAAGTCCTTGCCAAGCATAAATAAAGACCCTGTATATATTATAGCTTTTTAAATGAACCCATTTTAAAGTGTTGCATAAGAAAATGTTACAGATTTAGCATTACATTTTTATATACCTACTATATAAAGCAACCAAGCAGCTATCAGTATGTTTTCAGATCAACTTTGCTGTATGGAAGTGAGAGGGTATCTTATTTGCAAACAAACATGACAACAGAGAGAAAGATTGCTGGTGCAAATAGGTGGAAGAATAGCAGAAGGTTACTCAAAATGACAAGATGTTACGAAATAACTCGATGAATCAAGCTGAACATTGTAACTGGCTTCATGTGAGGTGAGTGGAGGAGGGTAGGTTACCTAGGAAAATGATGGGTAAGAGAAATATATATATTGTAAGAGGAGTGGGTATAAAAGACCTGAAAATATAATATTCAAGAATGATTTCTTTTAAATCACATAATTTATAACTCAATCAAGCCTAAACTACTGGACCAAGTAAAGACACAATTCTATTCACGGGAGACCTCAATGCGCAGGTTGGAAATGACAGAATTGGTAAAGAAGAAGTGAGTGATAAGATTTCTGAGAGAGAAATGGAATGACTGTGAGTAACACTTTGTTGAGAAAGAAGAATTGTAGGAAGATCACTAGATATGGCTGGATTGAAAGAAGGACAAAATGAGTTATTTTTTTGGCTGAGAAAATAAATCGTTAATGGATGTAACAGCACTGCCAGGTGAGGCGTTTGATGGAGACCACAGAGTAGCGGTAGTAAAATTGAAAATAGGTAAAATTCTGAGAGTAAAAGAAATAAGACAGAAGAAAATAAAAGTATGGAAGTTAAAAGAAAAAAGAACTCAGGAGAAATTTCAGGAGGAATTAAAACAGCACATCCCTATATCAGAAATAGAAAGTGTAGAAGAAGAATGGACCAAATTTAAAAACCGGTTTGTAAGCTGTGCGGAGAAGATTTGTGGCAAAACTTCGGCGAGAGTGAAGGAATGAAAAGATGAAGGAGGTTGTTAAACAAAACAAGAAAGCATGGCAAGAATGGAGTAGAGATAGAGAAGAAGAAAGCAAGGTTAAGTATCAGGAAATTAAAAGTGTAAAAAAAGTGGTAAATGAGGAAAAGAGAAAATGTAGGGAGAGATTCATACTAGAGTTGGAAAAGGATGTATGGATCAATAAAGAACAAGAGAAAAGAAAAATATCTACATAAAACAAGTGAAGGAAGAGTAACAGGCCGAGGAGTTAAGAATGGCTGAAAAGATAATTTCGATAAACTCCTGAATGTGAGAAATGATGCAGAAGCGAGTGTAGTGGTAAATAAAGATGATCCAGAAATAGTGATATTGCAAAGGAAGTGGTGAAAATGGCTGTTAAACAAATAAAAACAGGAAAAGCAGCAGGGATGGATGGAATGTGTGTGGAAATGATAACGGCAGGAGGACTTATTGGTCTACACTGGCTATATACGCTGCAAGGTATATATGGAGGAAAAAGCAAGTACCTGAAGATCGGTGTAAAGGTGTAATAACACCAGTATTTATGAAAGGTGACAGGAAGGTATGTGACAATTATCGAGGAATTACACCGTTGTCACAATACTCGAGAGAATAACAGGAAGGAGGACGAGAGGAAGAACAGCAAGGCAGGTCAACGATAGACCCTATACTTACCATGAGATCACTGATGGTATTCCTTGATCTAGAGAAGACATACAAGTGTTAATAGAGAAAAGGTATGGGAAACCCTGGATAGAAAAGGATGTGGAAGCCAATCAAGGGAACTAGTGAAAACAATGTATAAGAATTGTTCTAGCTGTGTCCAGATTCCAGTGGGGAGAACAGACTGGTTTAGAAACCAAACAGGGCTAACATAGTGTATTGTCTCCACTTATGTTTAAAATGGTGACAAATGAAATTCTACAGGAAAGAAAGGCAACATACGGAGGGGATTTAACCCAATGAACTCAGTTGACAAGTCACGCCCGCTTGCGAGCACATGGCCTACAACTCGGATGACGAGCTGGGCCCGCGCAATGCCAGTGCTCATATAGTCCACTCAGTTTGTAACAGATGGCTCTTGCGTTAAGATTTTCATATACTAGAATCATCAACACAAACTCAAACAGAGGAAATGCAGGAGTTGGTTTAATAATGAATAAGAAAATAGGGCAGCAGGTAAGCTACTAAGATCAGCATAGTGAAAGAATTATTGTCGTCAAGATAGACACCAATGATTCATGGTGTGGGTTACTGTAGTCACGTCCTAGTTCGTGAACTATGGGCAATGGCTGAGTGGCCTAGTAAGTGTCCTGAGAGTCGGGATACCAGATACTATGGAATGGGAGTGGGCATCGCAGACATATTCTGAGCCGTGGCCCTCCTTGTGCTCAGGCGGCTAGGACTATACAATTCACCAGTGATCCATAACCCGTCAGAGGAGAGATCCTCACCTGGACTATGTACAAGTAGGGTAGCATCCTGGTTCATGAATTTACCGAGCTCAGAACATTTTAAGCAAGCCTTGGACCTATGGGAGTAACGGAGTCCCACTCCCATCTGACAGGCGAGGGACTCCTTGGAAACAACTTGGCGAACAAAATGGAATTCGATGGGGAGCTATTAATATTAATGGGGCTTATGGAAGAAAGAAAGTAAAACTGTCTGAGTTAGCAAAGAGGCATCTGGATGTGCTAGGAGCAAGTGATATTCGGGTAAGGGGAGATAACGAGGAAGAGATAGGAGATTATAAAGTGTACTTGACGGGTGTTAGAAAGGGAAGGGCAGAGTCTGGGGTAGGGCTCTTCATCAGGAATACCATTGTACGCAACATAGTTTCTGTTAGGCACGTAAATGAGCGAATGATGTGGGTAGATTTGCCAGTTGGAGGAATTAGGACGAGAATTGTCTCAGTGTATTCACCATATAAGGGTGCAGATGAAGTTGACAAGTTTTTTGAAGCATTGAGTGATATGGTAGTCAGGATTAACAGCAAGGATAGGATAATGCTAACGGGCGATTTCAATGCGAGGGTTGTAAATAGAACTGAAGGATAAGAAAGGGTGATTGGTAAATGTGGGGAAGATATGGAAGCTAATGGGAATGGGAAGCGTTTGCTGGACTTCTGTGCTAGTGTGGGTTTAGCAGTTACGAATACATTCTTCAACCATAAGGCTATTCACTGCTACACATGGGACGCTAGGGGTACCACATTCTTAATAACTATAGGCCTATCTTAACAGACTTTGAATTCAGGAAATCTGTTAGGAATGTACAACTTTTCCGGGGATTTTTCGATGATACAGACCATTATCCAATCTGTAGTGAACTAAGTATCTCTAGGTCTAGGGTAGAGAAAGAGAAATCTGTCTGGAAACGAATAAGGGTAGAAAATCTCCAGGACGAGGAAATTAGAAGTACATGGATATGATTAGGAAGAAATTTTGAACAGTGGACAGTAAGCAGGTTCAGGATATAGAAAGTTAATGGGTGGCATACAGGGATGCTGTAGTAGAAACAGCAAGGGAATGCCTAGGAACAACTGTGTGTAAAGATGGAAAAAGGCGAACATTTTGGTGGAATGATGAAGTGAGAGCAGCTTGTAAACATAAAAAGAATGCTTACCAGAAACTGCTCCAAACAAGGGCCGAGGCAGACAGGGATATGTACGTAGATGAAAGAAACAGAGCGAAACAAATAGTTGTTGAATCCAAAAAGAAGTCATGGGAAGATTTTGGTAATAACCTGGAAAGGCTAGGTCAAGCAGCAGGGAAACCTTTCTGAACAGTAATAAAGAATCTTAGGAAGGGAGGGAAAAAGGAAATGAACAGTGTTTTGAGTAATTCAGGTGAACTCATAATAGATCCTAGGGAATCACTGGAGAGGTGGAATATTTTGAACATCTTCTCAATGTAAAAGGAAATCATTCTGGTGGTGTTGCGAACAGCCAAGCTCATGGGGAGGAGGAAAATGCTGTTGGTGAAATTACGCTTGAGGAAGTGGAAAGGATGGTAAATAAACTCCATGTCATAAAGCAGCAGGAATAGCTGAAATTAGACCTGAAATGGTGAAGTATAGTGGGAAGGCAGGGATGAAATGGCTTCATAGAGTAGTAAAATCAGTATGGAGTGTTGGTAAGATACCTTCAGATAGGACAAAAACAGTAATTGCACCTATCTATAAGCAAGGGAACAGGAAGGATTGCAACAACTATCGAGGTATCTCAATGATTAGTATACCAGGCAAATTATCCACTGGCATCTTGGAAGGGAGGGTGCGATCAGTCGTTGAGAGGAAGTTGGATGAAAACCGGTGTGGCTTCAGACCACAGAGAGGATGTCAGGATCAGATTTTCAGCAAGCGCCAGGTAATTGAAAAATGCTACGAGAGGAATAGGCAGTTGTGTTTATGTTTCATAGACCTAGAGAAAGCATATGGCAGGGTACTGAGGGAAAAGATGTTCGCTATACTGGAGGACTATGGAATTAAAGGTAGATTTTAAAATCAACTTACAGGGGTTAGACAAGGCTGTAATCTTTCACCTTTGCTGTTCGTAGTTTACATGGATCATCTGCTGAAAGATATAAAATGGCAGGGAGGGATTCAGTTAGGTGATGTAGTAAGCAGTAAGGCCTATGCTGACGACTTGGTCTTAATGGCAGATTGTGCCGAGAGCCTGCAGTCTAACATCCTGGAACTTGAAAATAGGTGCAATGAGTATGGTATGAAAATTAGCCTCTCGAGGACTAAATTGATGTCAGTAGGTAAGAAATTCAATAGAAATTCAATTCACTTCCTCAAGCGTAATTTCACCAACATCATTTTCCTCCTCCCCATGAGCTTGGCTTCCTATAATATAATCTATTAGAATAGTAATTATTAATAAAATAAAAAGTGTATGATCAACGATGATTTCCTTTTACATTTACATTGAGATGATGTTCAAAATATTCCTTCCACCTCTCCAGTGATTCCCTAGGATCTATTATGAGTTCACCTGAATTACTCAATACACTGTTCATTTCCTTTTTCCTTCCCTTCCTAAGATTCTTTATTACTGTTCAGAAAGGGAATGCCTAGGAACAACTGTGTGTAAAGATGGGAAAAGGCGAACATCTTGGTGGAATGATGAAGTGAGGGCAGCTTGTAAACATAAAAAGAATGCTTACCAGATTGGTAATACAAAGCTAGAACAGGTCAATAATTTCAAGTATTTAGGCTGTGTGTTCTCCCTGGATGGTAATATAGTAAGCGAGATTGAATCAAGGTGTCGTAAAGCTAATGCAGTGAGCTCGCAGTTGCGATTAACAGTATTCTGTAAGCAGGAAGTCAGCCCCCAGACGAAACTATCTTTACATCAGTCTGTTTTCAGACCAACTTTCCTTTACAGGAGCGAAAGCTGGGTGGACTCAGAATATCTTATTCATAAGTTAGAAGTAACAGACATGAAAGTAGCAAGAATGATTTCTGGTACAAACAGGTGGGAACAATGGCAGGAGGGCACTCGAATGAGGAGATAAAGGCTAATTTAAGAATGAACTTGATGGATGAAGCTGTACACATAAACTGGCTTCAGTGGTGGGGTAATGTGAGGCGAATGGATGAGAATAGGTTACCTATGAGAATAATGGACTCTGCTATGGAGGGTAAGAGAAGTAGAGGGATACCAAGACGACGATGGTTAGACTCAGTTTCTAACAATTTAAAGATAAGAGGTATAGAACTAAATGAAGCCACAACACTAGTTGCAAATCGAGGAAAGTGGTGACATTTAGTAAATTCACAGAGGCTTGCAGACTGAATGCTGAAAGGCATAACAGTCTATAATGATAATTTATGTATGTATGTATGTATGTATGTATGTATGTATGTATGTATGTATGTATGTATGTACGGTATGTATGTATGTATGTAGACAGACACCAAACCAATGCCCACCACAATAATGCAGGTCTATATGCCTACTAGCTCAGTGGATAATGAGGAAATCGAAAGAATATATGAAGAGATAGAAGATTTAATACAATATGTAAAAGGTGACGAGAATCTAATTGTGATGGGAGACTGGAATGCAGTGGTAGACCAAGGAAGAAAAGGTAATACAGTAGGAGAATTCGGATTGGGACAAAGGAACGAAAGAGGAAGTCGGCTGGTTGAATTCTGCACTGATCATAATTTAGCCCTTGCCAATACTTGGTTCAAACACCACAAACTACGGCTTTATACGTGGACGAGGCCTGGAGACACTGGAAGGTATCAAACAGACTTCATTATGATTAGGCAGAGATTCAGAAACCAGGTGTTGGATTGCAAAACTTTCCCAGGAGCAGACGTGGACTCTGACCACAACTTGTTGGTCATGAAATGCCATCTGAAGCTGAAGAATTTGAAGAAAGGAAAGAATGCAAAAAGATGTGATCTAGACAAGATGAAAGAAACGAGCGTAAGGGATTGTTTCAAGGAACATGTTGCAAAAGGACTAAATGAAAAGGCTGAAGGAAACACAATAGCAGAAGAGTGGATAGTCATGAAAAAGGAAGTCAGCAGGGCTGCTGCAGAACTGTTAGGAAGGAAGAAAAGATCAAGTAGGAATCAGTGGATAACTCAGGAGATACTACACCTGATTAATGAACGACGAAAATACAAGAATGCTACAAATGAAGAGGGCAGAGAAGAATACAGGCGATTAAAGAATGAAGTGGATAGAAAGTGCAAGGTAGCTAAGGAAGAATGGCTGAAGGAGAAGTGCAAGGATGTTGAAGGCTGTATGGTCCTAGGAAAGGTAGATGCTGCATACAGGAAAATCAAGGAAATCTTTGGAGAAAGGAAATCTAGATGTATGAATATTAAGAGCTCAGATGGAAAGCCACTTCTAGGGAAAGACAAAGCAGAAAGATGGCAGGAACATATCCAACAGTTGTATCAAGGTGAAGATATAGATAATTTGGTTCTGGAACAAGAAGAGGCTGTTAATGCTGATGAAATGGGAGACCCAATTTTGAGGTCAGAGTTTGACAGAGCTTGAGCGACCTAAATAGGAACAAGGCACCTGGATTTGATGACATTTCCTCTGAATTACTGACTGCCTTAGAAGAAACCAGCATGGCAAGGCTATTCCATTTAGTGTGTAAGATGTACGAGACAGGAGAAATCTCATCCGATTTTCGGCAGAATGTTGTTATACCTATTCCCAAGAAAGCCGGGTGCTGACAGGTGTGAAAACTATTGCACCATTAGTTTAGTATCTCATGCCTGCAAAGTTTTAACATGCATTATTTACAGAAGAATGGAAAAACAAGTTGAAGCTGAGTTGGGAGAAGATCAATTTGGCTTCAGAAAAAATGTAGGAACACGTGAAGCAACCCTGACTTTATGTCTGATCTTAGAGGATCAAATCAAGAAGGACAAGCCCACCTACATGGCATTCGTAGATCTGGAAAAGGCATTCGATAATGTTGATTGGACCAAGCTATTTAAGATTCTGAAAGTGATTGGGATCAGATACCGAGAACGAAGAATTATCTATAATCTGTATAAAAATCAGTCTGCATGATAAGAATCGAGGGCTTTGAAAAAGAAGCAGCAATCCAGAAAGGAGTGAGGCAAGGCTGCAGTTTGTCCCCCCTTCTTTTTAATGTTTACATAGAACAGGCAGTATAGAAAATCAAAGAGGAATTTGGTAAGGGAATCACAATCCAAGGAGAGGAAATCAAAACCTTGAGATTTGCCGATGATATTGTTATTTTATCTGAGACTGCAGAAGATATTGAGAAGCTGCTGAATGGTATGGACGAAGTCTTGGGTAAGGAGTACAAGATGAAAATAAATAAATCCAAAACAAAAGTAATGGTGTGCAGTCAAACGAAGGCAGGTGATGCAGGAAATATTAAATTAGGAAATGAAGTCTTAAAGGAAGTAGATGAATATTGTTATTTGGGTAGTAAAATAACTAACGATGGCAGAAGTAAGGAGGACATAATATGCAGATTAGCACAAGCAAGGAAGAGCTTTCTTAAGAAAAGAAATTTGCTCACTTCAAACATTGATATAGGAACTAGAAAGGTGTTTTTGAAGACTTTCGTGTGGAGCCTGGCATTGTATGGAAGTGAAACATGGTCGATAACTAGCTCAGAAAGAAAGAGAATAGAAGCTTTTGAAATGTGGTGTTACAGAAGAATGCTGAAGGCGAGATGGATAGATCGAATCACAAATGAAGAGATACTGAATCGAATTGGCGAGAGGTCGAATTGGCTAAATTTGACGAGAAGAAGAGATAGAATGATAGGACACATCTTAAGACACCCAGGACTTGTTCAGTTGGTTTTTGAAGGAAGTGTAGGTGGTAAGAACGGTAGGGGTAGACCAAGGTATGAATATGACAAGCAGATTAGAGCAGATGTAGGATGCTGTAGTTATGTAGAAATGAAAAGGTTAGCACAGGATCGGGTGGCATGGAGAGCTGCATCAAACCAGTCCATAGACTGATGACTCAAACAACAACATACTAGAAGGTTGAGGAGAGGATATGTCAAAGTTTCCCCTTGTTTGACCTCCACACCACGTGTATAGGGTGACTCGGAAATATTCAAATTCCTTTCAAGCCAGTAGTCAATATGGCAAATAACAGTGCGCGCGTTTCTGAACATGTATAATTAGTGAAGTTAATTAACAGTGTTTTAGATAGTGATTCCAACGATATTGTAAGTGAAGATCTTCAGGAATCAGCAGACAATTTGTGTGATGAAGTATCGAGTGTAAATAGTGTAAATGAGTAAGGAAATGTATATATCACTAGAGACTCGGAGAGTGATGATGAGCAAAACCTTTGCGTCAGGCCTCCACAACTAAAATGTGCGAAACAGGATGACTGGGTGTGGGTAAGTGGAGATAATAATCCTGTTATTCACCCCTTCACTGCAAACAGCGGTGTTTCTGAGTTTTATTTCAGAAATATGCGGCCGCAGCTCCATCAGAACTCTCCGTCTTTCTAGACTATGTGGACCCATTATTTTCCGTAATTGCTACAAAGAAAAATAATTATGCTCAGAAGCACCTTACAGATGAGTATAGGAAAAAGCAAAAAGATGACGAGAAGTGGTTTAACACAACGGAGGACAAAATAAAGGCTTTGTGTATCCTGATGTCCGAGGTATGGAAACCACGTATCCAGGTGTTTCAGAAACCATGAGAAGGGAAAGATTTCTCCTTATTTCTCGTTTCCTACACTTCACTGATGACGTTTCAGGTGATGCTAGTGACAAAATGAGGAAAATTCTCTGACACTTTCTTCCTTGTTTGAACTGTCAAAAAACGTTGCCTCAGATGAATCCGTTATGAAATTTCAAGGTAATTTCAATGTAATCACAGTAAGACGGCCAGATTTGGCATAAAGATATATAAAATTTGCGATGCAAATGCAGGCTACTGCAACACCTTTCGTATATACACAGTATATATATACTTTGACAACTGGTACATGTCTACAGACCTTTGTAAAAGGATTAATGAAAAACAAACAAATACAGTAAAACCTCATTAATTCGAAGTCGTTGGGACTAAAAAATAGGACTTCGAATTACGTGATTTCGAATTAACCGCCAATTCGCAATTCAGAAGTACCAACCCTTGCCGCGTTACGAAATATTCTAAGGCCCGTTACTGCATGCAGTTAACCTTGATTCAAAGTTTATACCTTTCAAATGCCATGAAAAAAGAAATATTTCCAAAATTATCCAAAAATGTGCATTTACAGTATTCAAATAATGCACTTGCATATCTCACTGGCAAATATAACCAAATACAGTAGAGAGAATACGCAACACTGAGCGAGATATCGAGGGACAGCTACTGGAGCTCACTCTAGCGGATAGACCTGAACGGTACTGATTCTCTCATAAAAGCCAGTGTATTTTTGTGTGAGGTTTTTGGTGTTATTTATGCGTTTTCAGTGAGTTGACATAAATAAATAGTAGTGTGTGTCATTCCTTGATATCTCCTCTCAACATGAGGGGAAATGTATGTGCTGTGTTTGGCTGCAGTAATTACGAAGTAGAGAAAAATGCGCGCTCGTTCTTCAGGTTCCCTCGTGACAAGAACATGTAAGTAATATTGTGTTTGCATATCTATTCTTCCAGTGACAGAGATTTTTTTAGTACTTCATAATC
The DNA here is from genome assembly GCF_040414725.1 of Anabrus simplex. Taxonomy (NCBI): domain Eukaryota; kingdom Metazoa; phylum Arthropoda; class Insecta; order Orthoptera; family Tettigoniidae; genus Anabrus; species Anabrus simplex. Next base: position 166,973,056 of record NC_090273.1, read on the forward strand.
TTCTGACCTGCTCGACCCATATTTTAACTAGCATAAAATGTAATACGCATATTTTATTGTATAGTGCAGCAGTTAACCTTTAATACCGATGTGTTGTTGTAGGTGTGATCTGTGTGTTTTGAAATGTCACAGAAGCGATTTGGATAAGGTGTACAAGAAAGAAGGGATGTTACGCTTATATAAGAATTATAAGATCTGTTCAGATCATTTCCAGGCCAGCGACTTTAAAAATCCTCGACTATACAGCCAAGGGTATGTTACATTTTTACTCTAATTGTACGTAAATATTCCTTAAAGCATCACTATCGACAACATTTTCATACATTTCTTTCTTTATCCCTCTTCTCAGATTAAAGCCGGGATTTTATAGGTTATCTTTCTGTTAGTAGGCTTCATGTTAGTAGAAAATTGTCCAGCTATTAAATGTTAATTCGCCGGGCTGAGTGGCTCAGACGGTTAAGGCGCTGGCCTGCTGACCCCAACTTGGCAGGTTTGATCCTGGCTCAGTCCGGTGGTATTTGAAGGTGCTCAAATACGTCAGCCTTGTGTCGGTAGATTTATTGGCACGTAAAAGAACTCCTGCGGGACTAAATGCCGGCACCTCGGCGTCTCCGAAAACCGTAAAAGAGTAGTTAGTGGGACATAAAACAAAAAATATTATTATTATTAAATGTTAATTCATTGCATCATGTGTAAGGAATGTGCCGATATTTTTATTGACAAGTGTCTTAATGTGATTATACAATGTTTTTAAATGAGAAAAAAAGACAAATCCAACCGTAAGAGTTCAGGCAGGAATGCTAAAGCTAAAAAAGTAATGCATAAATGAAAGATCAAGTCATTTCACACTAGTCCATTTCACTTCTTGTTTATATGTCTAATTTCAGTCTTTGAATAATAACCTTTTAAATAATTCTTCATTCATTTATCCAGAATTGCTTTAGCAACTTCGAAGTGAATATCTCAATAACACTTTCTTTCTAGACGTAATTTATTTATCCATTTCCGTATATACATTTCCACTGATATTTGAATTTAGCGCGATTTGTTCAGGTCAAGTCACTAGGAGCGCCACCGTCGAATTGTCTCCCATTTTTAGCAAGGCGAAATCCGTAAGTGTCGCGTATTATCTCTACTGTATTTGATATAACCTCACGCAACAAAAGAAAGAAAAAAAAAAAAAAAAAGCACGATTCAAAGACGAGGAGAAATCTATGCTGGCTCCCATGTGCAAGTGCTTTATTCATTGGAGTACTATACTGTATGCATTTTAGATGCCTTGTATTTCCACAGAAAGTACCCGATGCCCTTAAAATCAAACTTTCCTATGACTATCTAGAGGTGTGACGGTCCAGTGACAAACCGGTCCAACCACAGTTGGAGCTGAGGAGCATGGCATAGTGTGCAGAGCGCGGTGACACGCTGCCGGTCCAGTGACAACCGGTACAAGCACAAATGGAGCTGAAGAACATAGCATAGTAGGCTTACGTAGTCAGCGGACGCACGATTTGCTCTGTTCTTCGATTATGTCATGATCACTCCTGTCTTATCTGATTCGATAATGGCACACTGGTGGTAGGTTGAAAGTATAGAAAATATTTTTTATCTTCAATTAATAAATTCAGACATAATAATGTTATTTGTTTTACGTCCCAATAAGTACATTTACGGTTTTCGGAGACGCCGAGGTGCCGGGATTTTGTTCTACAGGAGTTCTTTAACTTGCCAGTAAATCTACTAATAATAATGTTATTTGCTTTACGTCCCACTAACTACTATTACGATTTTCGGAGACACCGAGATGCCGAAATTTAGTCCCGCACGAGTTCCTTTACGTGCCTCTAAATCTACCGATACGAGGCTGACGTATTTGAACACCTTCAAATACGGTACCACCCGACTGAGCCAGGATCGAACCTGCCAGGTTGGGGTCGGAAGGCCAGCGCTGAACCGACCAAGCTACTCCGCCCGGCACAATTTTATTTCAAGAAGTAAATTACAAGTAGACTTTGTGGAAAAAGTAACGATACCGGTATTTTTTAAATGTAATCGTTACAAGTAATCCGAACACTTTTACCCAGTTACTTCCCAACTAGGAAAATGATAAAATGATAACATTTTGTGTGCAATTCTTCCCTAAGATTCTGACATTTGAATGACCTATAATGTTGTTTAGAAATCGCCGATGATCATTTTGAAATATCTGACGTTTTAAAAAGTATTCAGTGTTGTGAATTTAAAATGTTCATTGATCATATTCGCCAGATTAAATGATTAGTTATAGTATTAAAAGTGACGTCTATATTTTAATTGTGTTAAGAAAAACAGTCATTAATAATAAATTATTATTGTTTGTAGAAACGTTTTAATGCTGAAGTAGATTACTGTGGATTTCTTTCGTTCACATGAAATATTGAACACCGTACCGGTATGTCTCCGTCCTGTTCTTGTCACAACCTCCCTAACGGTACGGGACGACGACGGCTGTGTCACTGGACCGTTTGCGAATAGCAGTAACAACTAGAGGTGGGGACGGAGCGAGTAATACCGATGAGTAATCCGGTTGTAGCGGTAGAGCGCATCACCGATCCCCTCCGCTTACAACTGTAAGTACTCGCGGAGGACCAGAGCACAGTGTAGCGCACGACAAGTGTTTAACAAGGGCAGACCACGACGTTGAGATCACGGATCATCTTCAAATTTTGTAAACTTTTAGTAGTCTATTAGGACAAGATAATGTGCAAATAGTAAGGCGTACTATTAAAGCGTTTTCAAGAAAATAGCAAGAGAATTTTCGCGTCGAATGTGTACCGGTGCGTTGCAGTCAGGAGCACGAGGTGGCGATGGTCGAGTGGTTAGCGTTCAAGCTCCGTAATCGCTGGATCACTGGATCGAGTCTCGCTTTTCACTTTTTGTTTTTCAACACTGGTCATATTCTTTCATATATATTGCAGGTCAGAGCGTCCAGGTGCAAAGCAGTTCCGGGTACCTTACTCGATTTCACTGTCAGGTATGAGGGATTTCACAAATCGCGACAGGCATACCTTTTCAGGAATACTTTATGCATTGGGCCGTTTACTTGTTGATAATTATAAATGATATATTTGTTTTGTAGTCCACCTCTGTCGTGGAGTGGTTCGTGTGATTGGCTGCCACCCCCAGATGCCCGGGTTTGATTCCCGGCTCTGCCACGAAATTTGAAAAGTGGTACAAGGGCAGGAACGGGGTCCACTCAGCCTCGGGAGGTCACCTGAGTAGATGGGGGTTCGATTCCCTCCTCAGCCATCCTCGAAGTGGTTTTCCGTAGATTCCCATTTATTTCTCCTCCGGGTAAATGCCGGGATGTAGGCCCCTACCTAATGTAAGGCCACGGCCACTTCCTTCCCTCTTCCTTGCCTATCCCTTCCAATCTTCCCATCTCTCCACAAGGCTCCTGTTCAGCATAGCAGGTGAGGTCACCTGGGCGAGGTACTGGTCATCCTACCCAGTTGTATACTCGACCCAAACTCTCGCGCTCCAGGACACCGCCCTTGAGGCGGTAGAGGTGGGATTCCTCGCTGAGTCCGAGGGAAAAACCGACCCTGGAGGGTAAACAGATAAAGAAAGAAAGAAAGAAAGAAAAATATTTTTTGTAATGATAAACATTAGTAAAGAGCCAAATAACATTGGAAATCCAATAACGTTCATGCAAATATACCTTTTTTCAGTATATTACCTTTGAATTGTAATGTATATGAAAGAATTTGACCAGTGTTGAAAAACAAAACAACACGCGGGACTCGATCCAGCGAGCCAGCGCTTACGGAGCTTGAACGCTAACCACTCGACCACCACCGTTTCACGCAATGATCGAAATGCACCGGTACATATTCGACGCGAAAACTTATCTTCAGATTTTATCGAGAACGCCTTAGTAGTACACCTTACTACTTGCACATTATCTTGTCCTAATGGACTACTAAATGTGTACAAAGTTTGAAGATACTCCGTGATCCGAACGTCGTGGCCACCCCTTGTAAGAGTATTATGCCTGTATTCAGTCTGTGTTTCTTAATTTGCGTCTATATTTCCTCCGCTTGTTGTGGTTTGTAGATAATACAAAGCATAGTAGATAATAATTGTGGCATTAGTTTGATATTTAATCCCATTTTGAGATGGTATTCATGTTTTAGAAAATTTAAGGAATTGCATAAATTTTTACAGAAATTTGTACCACAAATGCCACGAAAACCGTCTGATGCATGGCATTTCTTTGAAATTACTGGTGATAAAAATAAGCAAAATGCAAATTTTGCGGCCGCATTTACTTGACGGGTGGTGGCGTATCAAATTTGTGGGATTATATCAAGAGGCATCACAAGGATGAAATGCGCAGGTCGGCTTCTCCAGCAGAAAGCAACATTGCTGTATTCAGCGAAATGGTTATGTTGTGAGAAAAGGGCATTGAATTTACGTTGCCATACCAATAGCGTATTTAAACGTGCCGCCACATTACATTCGCTCGGTACTACCGGGTGATGACGTCACAACAACTGCTCCGCTCCGTCCCACCCACTGGTAACAACACTTCCCGGTACAGCAAACTGCGAGTCGCAGCGCAAGACAATACACGACACTGAGCGAGATATCGAGGGACAGCTATTGGAGCTCACTCTAGCGGATAGACCTGAACGGTACTGATTCTGTCATAAGAGCACGTGTATTTTTGTGTGAAGTTTTTGTTGTTATTTAAGCGTTTTCAGTGAGTTGACACAATTAAATAGCGTGTGTCATTCCTTGATATCTCCTCTCAACATGAGGGGAAAGGTATGTGCTGTGTTTGGCTGCAGTAATTACGAAGTAGAGAAAAATGCGCGTTCGTTCTTCAGGTTCCCTCGTGACAAGAACATGTAAGTAATATTGTGTTTGCATATCTATTCTTCCGTGACAGAGATTTTTATAGTACTTCATAATCTTCTGACCTGCTCGACCCATGTTTTAACGGGCTTAAAATATAATACGCATATTTTATTGTATAGTGCAGCAGTTAACCTTCAATACCGATGTGTTGTTGTAGGTGTGATCTGTGGGTTTTGAAATATCACAGAAGCGATTTGGATAAAGTGTACAAGAAAGAAGGGACGTAAGGCTTGTATAAGAATTATAAGATCTGTTCAGATCATTTCCAGGCCAGCGACTTTAAAAATCCTCGACTATACAGCCAAGGGTATGTTACATTTTTACTCTAATTGTACGTAAATATTCCTCAAAGCATCACTATCGACAACATTTTCGAACTTTTCTTTCTTTTATCCCTCTTCTCAAGATTAAAGCCGGGATTTTATAGATTGTCTTTCTGTTGGTAGGCTTCATGTTAAGAGGAAAATTGTCCAGCTATTAAATGTTAATTCTTTGCATCATATGTGTAAGGAATGTGCCGATATTTTTATTGACAAATGTCTTAAAGTGATGATACATTGTTTTTAAATGAGGAAAAAAGACAAATCCAACCGTAAGATTTCAGGCAGGAATGCTAAAGCTAAAAAAAGTAATGCATAAATGAAAGATCAAGCCATTTCACAGCAGTCCATTTCACACCTTGTTTATATGTCTAATTTCAGTCTTTGAATAATAACCTTTTAAATAATTCTTCATTCATTTATCCAGAATTGCTTTAGCAACTTCGAAGTTAATATCTCAATACCACTGTCTTTCTAGACGTAATTTATTTGTTCATTTCCGTATATACATTTCCATTGATATTTGAATTTAGCGCGATTTGTTCAGGTCAAGTCACTAGGAGCGCCACCGTCGAATTGTCTCCCATTTTAGCAAGGCGAAATCCGTAAGTGTTGTGTATTGTCACTACTGTGTTTGGCAAGACTGTCACAGTAGCAGTGGACCGGTAGCAGCAAACTGCGAGTCGCAGCGCAACACTGTCACAGTAGCAGTGGACCGGTAGAGAAGAGGATCCCGGAGCAGGTTGTCACTGCTCCATTCGGAGAATAGGTGACGCGTACCGGTACGCCAGTACCGACACACCTCTAAAAACTCTATCCTTGTACGATTTCCCGCCATGGCACTTCTCTCCTACTTCAGAAATGTAAACACTTGCCGCGTCACAAAGTATTCTAAGACCCATCCATACATGCAATCACCTCGATTCACAGTTTAAACCTTTCCAATGCCATGGAAAAACTATTTCCGAAATGTATCCAACAAGGTGCATTTACAATGTTCAAATAATGCAGTTGGATAAATCACTGACGAACATAACCTCACGCAACGAAAGAAAAGAAAAATCACACAATTCAAAGACGAGAATTATGCTGGTTCCCCTGTGCAAATGCATTATTTTTTTAGATATCTGTACTGTTTGCATTTTTAGATGCTTTGTACTGGGATGGAAAGTGCCCGACGCCCTTAAAACATTGCAGCTTATCGACGAGGGGATAAAGTTTCTCGCTTCCATATGCACTGCAATTGCAACGCATTACAATGACCATCAACCCCGACCCTTGTACGATTCCCCGGCTGGCACTTTCTCCTTTAAAACCATAAGACCGTTTGGGCTCGCATTAAAATAAAGCAATGCGGTTTCATCGGCAATGACAGTATTGTTCGGTGCCTACGAATTTATTATACGAGCCACGCTTTTTCGTCAACTGTCGGCATCGCCAGCGTTCGCCCGCACACTGCCTGTTGCGTGATATTACGGTGTTCCTGAAAAGGTTGAATACAAAAGATTTCATTCAACTTGTTTTAAAATGTAAAGGCAGTTTCGAATTAAAAGTCTGAATTTCGGTAATGGGGCCGACAATGTACTTCGAATTACGAATTATCCGTATTTCGAATTAAACAATTTAAATAACGTACAAAACTGTATCTCATGTTTCCGGGAACGAGAGCTTCTTCGAATTACGTGGGATTTTGAATTAACCGATTTCGAATTATCGAGGTTACTGTAGGAACTGTCAGGCCCAACAGAAATAACATGCCACCTGATATTTCATCTAAAGTACTACAAAGAGATGAATACCAAACATGGTCGTCCAACAAGATTTTGTGCTTCAAACAGAAGGATAACACCGATGTTCATTTCCTTTCTTCAAAACACACAACAGTAAATATGATATCAACGGGAAAACTCAGGAGAAAGCGCGGACAAGTGCCACCGGAAGAAGTAAAAAAAAAAAAAACTGGCCCTTGATTACCAAGATGGGATGAAGGGAGTAGATTTACAAGACCAGGTGACTGCCCTTTTTCCCCATTATGAGGCAGTCAAAGGGTATAGAAAAATATTTTTCTATCTTCTGGATAGTGTACTGTACTTTCTCACAGTCGGAGAGCAGGAAATCCTACTACACAGACTTTCTTGTGGCTGCAGCGACATACTGTAGTTACTTGCAACCATTCAGCTGCCTGATTACAAGGTCAGGGAACAGCCTTCACCTAATGCAACCCCTCTTAGGCTAGAAGCTAGAAATTGGACACATTTTCCCATGCACATCCCTAGTACTGAAAAGAAGAACAATCCCACTAAGCGATGTTTTGTGTGCTCAAAGCAGAAGAAAAGAGGTGAGAGAACGTGGCAGTGCAGGAAGTGTGAAATTCCACTACATTTCCCTGATTGCTTTGAAATCTATCACACAAGAACATCATCTTAGGTGAGTTACATGTATTCATTCACCTAATGACAAAATTTCAGGTTAATATCTTGTGTGTATGTATGTATGTATGTTCAGTCTTCAGCCCGAAGGCTGGTTGGATCCTCAACAGCTGCCCCTACAGCTGTCATAGATGGCCTAGGCATCACTGAAGAGGCGTACTAGGGAAATGACGAGTGAGGTAGTTTCCCGTTGCTTTCCTCACAGAGCCAGAAGTTGCTATTACATATCAGTCTGCCAAGCCTACTGAAATGCATGCACCAGCCAACCCTATGAGCAAAATTTTCACACCATTCATAGCCGGGACCGGCTGCAGAAGGAATAGCATTACCAGCATCGCTCATACCTCGGTCACTTTCATATTGTCAAAGGCAAGTATAAGACAGAGACACATCAATGAAAGTAACAAAGTTGCTCTAGCCCATACCAGAAGACATAGTGCACTCCTGCCAGCAAAGGCAGTTCTCTTTTTACAATATATTTTCCATTGTGCTGCACAAACAGCTCCTCCATTGGGATTTAAACCTGAGTCAGTGTGACACGCAGGGGTATTTAAATGAGAGTCCATTGGGTTAAAAATATTGTTTGCAGATGACAGAGATCTGGAGAGTCAACAATACAGAGGCTTTAAATGACAATATTGAAAATTCTGGTATGAAAATCAGTGTGGAGAAGAGCAAAACTGGTGATGACAAAAAGAGAAAGAGAAGGGAAACCGTGAGATGCAAGATTGGATAAGGAGATCAGCAGAAGGGTACAAGCCAGAATGTAAGGAATCTGGTGTGGAACAGCAAGAAATGAGAGTAAAATTCAGGCCAATGAAGACAAGAAGAGACTGAGTAAGAAATGATTAGGTCAGGGGTAGAAAAACTGAGTGACAGGGTGGAGAAGGATATGGACATGTTATGAGTATGGAAGAATACCAGAAACAAATGTTGGAAGCTAAGATAGAAGGAAAGAGGGAGGCCTAGAGCAAGGTGTCATGAACAGTGTAAGAAAAAGAAGACTGGACTGGAATACAATTACTGAAGAGGAGTGGTGGAGGAGAGGCAGAAGCTGGACAAGGAGAAATTAAAATGACAATTCTATTTCAAATTTCTCCGTAATTAACCTTTTATAAATGGCAGCTATTAATATGTAGGAATTTACTGAATTTTATCCACTAAAAGCCTAAATAATGGGCAAAGGGTTAGTCCTATCACCTGTGTAGAGTTTTATACAAACTTCTTTTTAACTAGTGGTTCTCAGGGCATGTACATGTATTTCGCCAATTCCTGCTAATTCAGCGTGTGAAACTATCGACCTGCTAATGATGGGTATATTCTGCTAATCAGAAATACATTTTTACTGTAATTTGACCAAAGGTGATGTGCTCAGGACTGCAGTGGTCGTTACAGCCGCCAATGACCCAATGATTTTAGACGTCACTACTGTGAATGTGTGGGTAGAACACGTGATCTGAAAAAACAGGAAAATCACTAAGAACACTCCCGATTGTCTGATGCTGAGACATGGATTGTCAAGATAGTTGATAGTAAAATGATATAGAAATGTGGGTGTGCCAGACAGAACACCACATCTTGAAGAGCTAAAAGTCAAGGATAGGCTAATGGAGAACATCTCGAGACAAACGGGAAATGGGCACCAATCAGATTGAGTAGATCAAATCATGATGCTAGCAGGGACTACACAGTTGGCTCAGGCCCACGAAACATGGCAGAAACTTTCCGTGGCACTACAACCTGTCAAGGCTACAAAGATGAAGAGAATGAAATGAGTCTTATAAAAAGAATAGGCTTACATCCCTGTCCAGACTTGAATTTAAGAAAATACTGGCAAAAAACTAGCATTTTCACAGGTGAGGAATAGAATTTCAGAAGATTCATCTGTCCCAAACTCAGGTCCTGAATAGAAAGAATTTTGTAAGTAAAGATGAGTTGCCTCTACTTGAAGAGAAGATATCAATCAATCACTACTGATCTGCATTTAGGGCAGTCGCCCAGGTGGCAGATTCCCCATCTGTTGTTTTCCTAGCCTTTTCTTAAATGATCACAAAGAAATTGGAAAATTATTGAACATTTCCCTTGGTAAGTTATTCCAATCCCTAACTCCCCTTCCTATAAAAGAATATTTGCCCCAATTTGTCCTCTTGAATTCCAACTTTATCTTCATATTGTGATCTTTCCTACTTTTAAAGCATCTAAATAACATGTAATAATGAAATGAATTTTAAAATCTTGAAGAGATTTGAAATAAAATAACATTAAAAATAACAATGATGGTTTAAAAATACAATGTGATGAGATATAATAGTGGAAGTATTAACAAAATTAACATTAGAAGGCTGCTAAAATAAGTGCAATGGATAAAACAACAGATTGTTATACAACAAGTAGTAAGATTGCATTAAAATAAAGTTGATAGTCTGGCGGTTATAATTAGACGATGGCGAAAAATCGTATATAATCAAAGTAAAGAAGAGACAATAAAAGTCAAAGGTTAGTCGAGAGATCCGAAATTAATCAGGATCTTGAAGATAAAAGACAAAAGTCAGAGGCATATGGTGAAGTAGAACACGTTGAGGATATGAAGTTGTAGAATAGAAGTTGAAGAACAGTTTCAAATAGGATCTCTATTGACCATCTCAAAATTTGAAGTAATGCTCAAATGTTGCAAATTGTGAGTTTATAGATATTCTAGTTGGAAAGACATATAATAGTGGAATCTGTAAAAGGAAGCAAGAAACGTAGAGTTAATTGTGTGAAAAGATATTTGAAAATATTGAAGTAGAATCGTGTGCACTTACCATTTGATGGCGACAAAGATAGTTTGTAACGTTATGTGTTAGAAGTATTTGCAACAGTAGACTTCTTGCTACGTGTGTTATAGCTGAAGGTTTGTGTTGGAGGGGGATCTGTTTGCTTTGACGTAACTATTGGAGGGGGGGCTGCTATTGGTGGGAGGGAAGGAAGAGAGTGTATTACTGTGTGTGTTGTATCGGTGTAAGGCCATTGGAGGGAGCGATGTTACGGTGGGTGTGGCTATGGGTTTATTGGTTGTACTTGAATTAGAGGTACTAGCGGCGGGAGGAAGGGAGAGGGGTATATATACCAAAATCGTCTCAATAGTACAAGAAAAATCTTGCATTTCTTGAAAAGCCAATGGAAAGATATTTATTTTATGTAATTCATCTATACTAATATAATAAAGAGAGAGGGTGAATTTTGTGAGTTTGTGTATATCTGGAGGGTAATATCAGAAACTACTGGAATAATTCTAAAAATTCTTTTACTAATGTAAATATACATTATCCCTGAGGGACATGGGCTGTATTTTATTTTCAAAACAATTCAAGGGGGGAGCAGGCGATGGGGGGAGATATAAAAATACTAAGCTAATACAGTCGAAATATCAATTTTGTCCTACAAGGATGAGACAAAGCTCATTTTAAGCCCCTTGGCGTAAAGAACAAAACTTGGCAAGCCCTACGGGCCTGAAAACCATTTTTCAAGGGCCTGAAATCAGCCATTATGGAGATATTGGCACCACACTACCCTGCTCTAGGAGTCTGATAAAGAAATGAACTGCCATAACCAAGGCAACGTCAACTCCAGGATTCTATAGCAGCGAGATTATGCATGTACATTTGGGCATAGCTGCTAACCAAAATTGGTACACATATGACTCACCATTTGGAAAAAATATACTGTTGTGTAAGACACTGACAGGACTCCTTTGGACAGGAGTGGATAGAAGGTGAAGTATAAAAATAATAGAAAACAACCTATATTAATGCAGAATCCATAGTTTTTCGGGTCGCTGAGGTGCATAGTCACACTTCAGATATAATTTAAGTCCAAGATCAGCCCCATTGGCAAAATGATCGAGATTACAGGTGAAAGTATGTATGTTCCAGCATAGCTCTCAACCAAACTTGGTACACATGACTTACTATCTGAAACAAAAAACGACTGTGGAGGCGAGAAACCCCTAGCTCCCAAATATTAATGTCGAATCCATAGTTTTCAAGGTCCCCAAGAGGATGCTGTTTAAGTCATAGTTCAGCCCCAGTCAGAATGTCCAATATAACCAAGATTATGGATGTATGCATGTATGCTCAAGCATACTTTTTTCATCAAGTCGTAGCAGTTGTATGACTGAGCTTGGCATGGTCTATCGTGTTGTGCTGAGTGTAATCAGCAGTACGGTAACGTAGTGAGTGCTTCAAAACTTAACCAGATGGGTTAAGAGGGGAGGACTTGGGGAGGAGGATATGAAACTCCGTGGTTCGCCTTATGCTTGGTTTGGTATGGTTTGATGTTCTTACGGAAATAATGACCCATGTTTGTTTTAAAGCATAAGGCATGCAAAATACACCGGGGTAGTTATGGTTAAATGGTACTTGATACCAATGATACAACATCAAACATTGTATGCAAAGAAGCTTAATAAGACAGAAATAAATTCACCCAATATAGATGGTCCGTTATTGTACATTATAAATTTTCCAGCTAACTCATTCCTGGTTGCCAGCGTTTCACCCCACTGTGCGAAGTTGGGTTCATCACTTGGTAAACAGCACACCTACCAAGATGCATGGAGGCCACTGCGTAGGCTACTTGGAGCTACCGGCAGTGCCAATGCTATAATGTCCAATAACGGACCAACTATATTGGTATTATAAATTTACTCATTTAAACAAATATTTCAGGTTCCCTATGGGAATCAACATCTTTATCATAAATTCACCCTTCATACATATGTGGGGAGAAAATGGAGGTGGGAGTGGGGAGGCAGATTTCTACATGCGAGAGTTCTTGCACGGGTATGCTAGTTTGATCTAATTCATATTCTATGCCTCCAATGCAGTCTGATTTTCTCTTTATGTTTTCATTTTAACCCATTCGTGCACAGCGTCAGAAAAATCGGGCGTAAAAAAAAAGTGCAATATTTATGCATAGTTCTAAGCCCGCGATACTTTCTTGTGCTTCAGAAAGGCTGTAGCTAACAAGAACCAAGAATGCATCATTCTTAATCCTTACCATTCATTGCTGAATCACACTTACTGCAAGCATAGCAGCAAGACATTACAGAGTTTTGTGCAACACTCAAGATTTTTATTTATAAATTAACAAATATTTCCAATAATTCTAAACTTTGGTATAGACCATATTGATGACCCTCCCATGAATCACCAACACACAAAGATGTCAATTATGTCTTCTTATTGACGTGACAGAGGCTTGTAAATATAGCTGTCTTGAAAATCTGACGCTATGCACAGTGAGTCCTACTGTCTCAAACATTTGTATTACATGAAATTTGTAACATGTAATTCCATTACTAGTTTGATGGCGAGTGAAATATTGAAAGTTTTGGAGGAAGAACCAACATTTGGAGAGGAGCAGCACATCAAACCTCCTGATGACAGAAGTGAAACAGTTGATGATAATGACAGGCGAGTATTAGGGTAATCACCTTGGTACAAACCTACTTCTGGGTAAATTTGAAAGGCAAATTGCTTCAACAAAATGTGAAACAGGAAAGGCCAGGTCCAGTGCTAGTCAAAATACTACTGAAAGTTTACAGATGGAACTGAAAAACCAGAAAACTGTGCAAAAAAAAGCTATTATAAGAAAATAAAGTAAGACATACATGCGACTGGGCAAGTACCCACGTTTCCGATATCCCTGATAGAAAATTCAAAAGCAATAGTAGGTCGAATTGTAACACAAACAAAGCAACCCCAAAGTGGACAAGATCACAATCTGTGACTGTCTCCTCCTCCCCCCCCCCCCCCCCCAAATGGTGCGCGAAATGGTAAAATTCTTTCTCTACCGGTGGCTATAGGATACCTTTCCAAGTGTACAGCAATATAAAATAAAAGGCTGAAAGAATTTGGACTTTGAGGAAGTCCTACCTCTCTTTGATGCAGGTGGAACTCAAACAAGGGGCATAAAATATTTTTTGACAACTATTATATATTCCTGAAATTGGTTAGACTTTCAAAGAAAGATGGACAGGAAAAAGAAGAAGGGGATCATATGACTGCAGGAGTTTTGGTGGTGCATTGCTGGTGCACTGTAATGACAACAATGTTTTCAATGCTGGTACGAACTACAAACAGATGGAAATAAGCAGTACATCAAGGTGGTCCAGCGTCAAAAAATTTGCAAAGTGCATGTACTGCAATGAAAGCTGTTCAAGTCCTATAGTGGCATCCAAAGAGTGGATCAGCTTGACCAGCTTGAACTTCACCTGAAATGCTTCTGTGGATACCATCAGTAAATGTCTGTCTGTTAGGTCATCAGCCCAGAGGCTGGTTGGATCCTCAAATATGCGTTATAAGGAAACCGGAAAAACCAATGGGAGCATCAAAATGAGGCGTACTAGGCAAGACGACGAGTGAGGTAGTTTGCCACACCTTTCATAACATTCAAATGCACTATAATAATACAGATGTTGATTCCCAAAGGGAATTTAAAATATTTGTCCCGAATGGGTAAATTTATAATACCAATATAATGGTCCGTTATTGGACATTATAAATTTTCCAGCTAACTCATTCTTGGTTGCCTGCGTTTCGCCCTCGTGTGCTAAGTTAGGCTCATCAGTTGGGACTTAGCACACCACCCAAGACGCAAGGCTAGTGCATACCGTGGAGGCCACTGCATAGGCTACTTGAAGCCACCAGCAGCCTATGCAGTGGCCTCCACGGTATGCACTAGCCTTGCGTCTTGGGTGGTGTGCTAAGTCCCAACTGATGAGCCTAACTTAGCACACGAGGGCGAAACGCAGGCAACCAAGAATGAGTTAGCTGGAAAATTTATAATGCCCAATAACGGACCATTATATTGGTATTATAAATTTACTCATTCGGGACAAATATTTTAAATTCCCTTTGGGAATCAACATCTGTATTATCTGATGGCCAGGCAGGCATCAAATTTTGGAAATGAGACATAGTTCTCATAGTGCATTGGCACTGCTGGTGGCTTCAAGTAGCCTATGCAGTGGCCTCCACGGTATGCACTAGCCTTGCGTCTTGGGTGGTGTGCTAAGTCCCAACTGATGAGCCTAACTTAGCACACGAGGGCGAAACGCAGGCAACCAAGAATGAGTTAGCTGGAAAATTTATAACGTCCAATAACGGACCATTATATTGGTATTATTCAAATGCACTAGTCGTGCTCTGAATGTCATTACTTAGCACCACCCATACCGCAGCAGCTTTTATAGTGTCACAGCCATGGATGAGACTGGGACTTCGGTGGAAGCTATACTTTACTCTGGCCTGTAAATATATAACCGTAAATAGTGTATACATTATTATAAGTTTTTAGTGAAAATTGTAGATCTACTTTACACTGTAAACTGGATAAGGTAATCCAACTCTCTAGCAATGCCTAGCTTGCAACATTATTGTACAATATAAGGCTGAGTAACCAATGTTGTTGTACTGACCTGAGTGCATAGTGTCCGATATATCGGATGGCCTGTGTAAATAAAACTATCATTTGTATGAACATTCTGATTGTTGGAATGTCTTTCTGCAATTATTAAGAGTAGAAATGTGTAGATAAATTGAATTAAAACACAAAAAATTAACTTTATCCACCAATGGGTTGTGTACTTATCTTCCTATACCAGACTAGAACCATGACTAGAATTTACATCATAAGTACTTCACATTATTTCTGAGTAAAAAGAAGTCTTTCATTGCCAGTATCTGCTCTCAGAATAAGAAAATAGAGCCTACTTTTAAAATCGTGCAGTGGGTTTGTATCTTGAATGGTGCTGTACTGTTGTTTTGCATGTAAATCCAAGATATGAAGTTTCCTGGTTTTGTTTTCTGCATAATCTCACAAGGTGTATATTGGACCTGTTTTAATAATTCAATTGTCCATAATATGTTGAAATATATGTAATATTGTATCTATTCACTCACCCAGTCCCGCCTACTGAGAGCATTATCAGCGCAACATTCAGTTTAGTCAAGTTTTCATGTGTTTAGTGATCAGTGCGTTGTTCCAATGCCATTTTCATTACGTTACCCTATGTACTGTACCTTCATAAAGTACTGGAAATCTTGTGTGAAAACGCTCAATGACTCTGCGCTGGCCACATTACGGCAAAGAGCTTGACGAGAGACAGGCTTGTAGTGCAGGCGAGTGGGAGAGCAGCAATCCCCTGCAGTTTAATGACTGTTAAATGCACCACCCACAAGACTTTGCCTTATGTGGTATTATCTATTAATGGTTATTTTCATAATTTTCAAGTCATATTTTATTAACTTATTTAAGTAATGTAATTAAGTTACTAAAAATAAATTAAAAATGACTAAATGTCCTTGAAATATCACCCGTGTAAATGAAGGTTGAAAAGGTAGCGCTAATCAGGATATTGCAGTATTTCATGTCTTACAGTATTGGCATCTTGATCTGGAAGGTGGAGGTGAGAATGAGGCACTAACTCCACAGTCCTATCATCAACATGGAATACTATGACACAGTTCCGCAAGCAAAGTTGTAAACAGCAAGACAGAAATTCCAAACAGCAACCACAGATCACAGTGTTATAAGTGCCCAGGACTAACAGTCACTGTTAGTAACTATGATATACCATTTGGAACTCTTGCACCGGATGTTCACATTCGAACCAGGGAGATACAACACCGCCCCGTGGTTAGCACAGTCGATTTACAATGGTTTGATCCTTTTAGCCATTAGTCTTCAGGTTGTGATGGTTCTTTAAGAGGAAGTACAATTGGGCCATCATTCCTAAACACTAATCAGGAAAAATGGAAGAGGTATGAAAGACTCCCTAGGTCCCCTGTCAGGATCGGAAAAGGACAGTAGTTGACCAAGGGAGGTTAGATAGGAAAAATTAAAATGAGGAACGTGGCAGAAGTAAGAGGAAGCTATAGCCTGCCGTAACGTTCGTACACAGCAAAGAACTGCTAGAGGTTTAACCTGCAGTTTTAACACGTAGCTATTAAAACTTAGTGAGTATGGACAAACATGTGTTTTAAATCTGGGTACTTTACACAAACTGTGCCCTTCCAGTCTGACCAAAAGGTTGATAACAGTTTTGTTTTAACCTTGAAAATGCTAGTCTACTAAAGATGAAGCAAGCAGCAATTTATCCTATGGTTTTCAAATTCCAAATGCAGTACTCCTTGATTTCAATTTCCACAAAGCTGGACGAGTCTTATATAACTCAATAAACTCTTTCAGAAATTATTTGCTCGCAAACCATGTGTCGATATCACACATATTTGTAGCATGTGCATGGATTGTAACAGACATGATAATACTGTGGGTAAAATTAGTGGAAAATAGTTGGCGTTACAAGGGAGTGCATTTATACATACACAGCAAGATGTTTACCTGCGATCTACCCAACAACGAGGCAAAAACCACCAAAAAGCCATCAGACTCAGATATGGGAACTGTGGAGCCCCTGGTCCTCCTTTAACAACAGGCAGAGGAAACCGCTCTCCGCCCACAAGGGCTGAAATGGATTTCACACACACATATACTAAGTCCCTCTGTAAAGCAAAGAGGCTCTGGGGGTGTAAATGGAGGAACTGAGAAAGCCACACCATCACAGTTTCAAACTTCACAGACCTAGTTGGTAATGAAATCTCTGCGTCTTTATTTGTGGAAATGACGTCAAATCTATGGTAACTTGTTTAACGTGACACTAACACATTGAAGGTTTTCAGCGAAGGAAGGTAGTGGCCATGGTAAGATATAGCCCCTGAATTTGCCCGGTGTGAAAATGGGAAACCATCATCACGGCTGCCAATGGTAGAATTTGAATCCACTATCTCCCAAATGCATGCTCACAGTTGTGCGACCCTAACACACGGCCAACTTGCTCGATCTATGATATTTTAGCCAATGACAGTGGCAGTAGGTACAGATGCTATAATGCACCATTATATTAGCCTAGGTAATAAAAGTCAATATACTTTTAACAGCACGTCAGTTGGTCCCGGGCAAGCGTAATGAACACATCTCTTCTCTACAATGATTTCTAGGTAAGAATAGCAGTACTGAAAATTAAATAATATGCAATGTTATAAACCTTGACAGGGCAGATACTATACTTCTACTGAAAAAGGAATAGTTGTACTCTTCAATGAAGCCATATTAAAAAGATGAGCAATGAACTAAAACAAAACAGAAATTATGACAGTACCAGCAAGTGTTATAATCCCAAAATTGTTTTACGAAAATATTAGTTGGAATATGCTTGGATATCCACTATCCATCAATAAAACAAAAGAGATTCTCACCACTGAACCCATCCTTTTCACACGGCACTCTTTGAAATCGTTTAAAACATTTTTTTAAACCACACCAGAGATTGTATAATTTTATTTTGCACAGTGTATGATGGAATTCATGCCTTTGCTGGCAAGATGTAGTGTTTACAGTGCGCTATGTCTTCTGGTATGGGCTAGAATAAAATTGTTACTTTCATTGATCTGTCTCAGTCTCTTCCTTGGCTTTGACAATATGAAAGTGGCTGAGGTATGAGCGACGCTAGTAATGCCATTCCTTATGCAGCCAGTCCCTGCTCTGAATGGTGTGAAAATGTCGCTCATAGGGTTGGTTGGTGAAGGTATTTCAGTGGGCTTGGCAGACTGATGTGCAATAGCAACTTCTGGCTCGGTGAGGAAAGCAACGGGAAACCACCTCACTCCTCATTTCCCTAGTACGCCTCTTCAGTGACACCTAGGCCATCTATGACAGCTGATGGTGAACCTGTTGAGGATCCAACCAGCCTTCGGGCTGAATACTCAACACATGATGGAATTCATTAAACAAATTCTCAATATGAAACTACTGAAACTTCTTGCAATATCACAGCAGAAGGCGAGTTCAATAATGACCAGCCAAATATTCCCAGATAATTTAACAGATTTGTTAGAAAAATACCAGCAGTGCAAAGAGAGAGAGGGAGTCTGAAACACCCTGCAGAAAATAGGTACAGACCAAAACCTGGAAAACCGTAACTCCACCAGTAGAAATTACATTGTGTGACAACTCTGAGGCACTATTATTATACTTAATACGAATATAAAAGCAAATCAAAAGGTTTTTTAATGCCGCGATTTCACTGTCGATTCCTTAACCATATTCTGACGAGTCATGCACCAAATCTACCTCAACAAGAAAAGAAACCCGCAACGCTTGATCCGTTATAATTAGGATTAAAAAAAATAGACTCATTCCTGCACATAGTCGTTACCAAATACACAAAGATTTAAAAACAGGCAGTATAAACAAACCATTTAGCACGCCCTAAATGTATTTATTCTCAGTATTGTCCCACTATTGTTCTTTCTTTATTTCAATTATAGGACTTTATTTAAATGGTAGTTTCCTATGCAGTGGCTCGAGAAATATTAGCTCTTTTTCGACTAGATCATAACCAAGAAAAGCTGAGCATGCCCCAAAACAAAAGTGTATAAGGTTAGGATAGGGCCGGGGGAAAAAGCACTTTGAAGTGTTACAAAAAACTGTTAGTAGATGTTTCAACGAATACTACACAGACATTGATACATACGCTTTACTTCTTTCAAATCCCATGTCAACAAGTGTTGTGATATCCTCAAGTGACATTTTGGTATTTGATTAACGTAACACGCAGAAACAATCTCTAATTGACGGACGTTTGCCTCATTACTATATACATTTCCACCAGAATTCTCCTACTTTCTCATTGGCTGACAAATGACTACTACCAAGGTTGCCACCGGGCAAAAAATGTACGTACTAAATTTTCCCGTGAAAAGGTACTAGATTATGGAAAAACGTACTAAATCATCCTTTTTACAATGGAGTAGGATTATTTATAATGGAAGTATAGAAAAAAAGTATACTTATAAAAATACACCTTTATTAAATGAAAAGAACCGAGCTCGATAGCTGCAGTCGCTAAAGTGCGGCCAGTATCCAGTAATCTGGAGATAGTGGGTTCGAACCCCACTGTCGGCAGTCCTGGAAATGGTTTTCCGTGGTTTTACATTTTCACACAGGCAAATGCTGGGGTGTACATTAATTAAGGCCATGGCCACTTCCTTCCCATTCCTAGGCCTTTCCTATCCCATCGTCACCATAAGACCTATGTGTGTCGGTGTGACGCAAAAAAAAAAAAGAGAGAGAGAAAATCGTAATTATCAGAAGTTATCGGTTCTGATATCTATAATGGGAAGCAGCAATGTTGCAGGTTCAATACCCACCATCCTAACATTTCCAGTTCCAAGCTGACTACGTGATGAGATTCTTCTATTTACGTTTAGAATGTGAAAACTATGAATATTCTCACGCATTTCTATTCAACATTCACACCTTTTAGAACATATTAATATGCATTTCACATTGCGCTCTTCTCTTAATCCTTGGAAAATATTGCCAAAGCAATAAACTATTTTGAAATTTGAAAATTTTGGGCAGACGCGTGCTTTAGAAGGAGCCCATTCTCAAAGACCTTTCTTTCTCAATCTGGTCTTATTAACAGAAAAAGCAGGAAAAATCCTCTTCTGTTTCAGCAGGAGAATGTGGTAAACAGTCGCAAAAATTCTTCAAATTTGAAAAGTTGTAGTCGCCTACAGAATTTTTCAGTTCAATTAAAGCGTTCTAAAATTCCATAAATGCTTAGTTCTCTTTCAGCGATTCTGTGGAATTGTTTGTAAAGAAGGAAGCTGCACTTTCGAGTGTCGACTCAAATAAATGTACCTTAAAAGCGGTTCAGTCTGTCGAACACACAAGTTCAATATAAATAGGGCCTGTTGTTTAGTGTGTTTTTCTCAGGTGTGTTATAGCGTAATATTTATATTGAGCCTGTATGTTCGGCAGACTGAAAAGATTTTCAGTTTCTTTGGACTTTGCTGCCCACCATTTCCTATCTAACTTCATGAGCACTCTTGTTATTGCATTAGGGAAATATATAGCTAATGAGATTATACTGATGAAACTGCCATCTCTTTTGCAATTTTCTAGTTCGACATGGAGAGATTTCTCAAAATACGATCACTAAAATCTACCCTGTTAAAAACTTGTTCACAAAATTCAATATGAAAATATAGACACTTGGCTCTGAAACTTCTTATCAATATCTTTCTTGTTCTTCTGCTGCAGTAGAAGAGCGTCTACTCTAGCTCCGTAAAAGTTAAAAGATTTCCATAAAAAGAACTAAAGTACTAAAAATGTCCATGAAGTACTAGATCTAGTACTAAAGTACTAACGGTGGCAACCCTGACTACTACTCTTGATACGTGCTCTTCTTCTGCCACTACTCCTTGAAATATTAATGGGCTTGTCAATTTCACCCAGTTTCAAAACGTATCAGTAATAAACACAATAAATGGCCCCATACACGTGCAGAATTAGTCGGAGGTAAGTGTAAGCAAATACTTTAATATGATAATACCGGACAGCTTGCTGTTTTCATCGAGAAAAACGATAGTGCTGCTACCTACATGGCTTGGTGTGACCAGCTCTTCAAAAACATATGGCCATCTGCATGATTCTTGGCGCACTGCCGTGTTGTTTATAATGTATCAGTGTTTGTCACTAAATAATCTTACATTGCAGTTATATTCCAAGAAAAGTGTTATACGCTGAACAAATTACCCAGCAAGATAATGGGCGTGGGAAATGATAAGAACCGCAAGTATTACAAAAAGTAATGACCTCGCATCTGTGTTGAGGTTACATTCTATGCCCCTTATATTAAGAAATTCAATCAAATACCCTACTGAAATGTTAGTAGGATGTAAAATCAATAATATTAACAAATATGGAACTGTAGTATACTCAAGCTTGAGGGTCCATATTGTTAAACAGTGCCATAAATTTCACAATCGAAAACTTGTGGGTCTGTAGCGTAATGGTTATCGTGGTAGTCTTGAAATTGAAAATTCAAAGCCATGAGTTTCGAATCCAGTCACCTTTTCTTTTACTGTAAGAAAATAGTAATAATTTTCTTTATGTCCCACTAAGTACTTTTACGGATTTCGGAGACGCCGGAATATAATCCCGCAGGAATTCTTTTACATGCCAGTAAATCTACCTACACGAGGCTGACGTATTTGTGCACCTTCAAATACCACCAGACTGAGCCAGGATCGAACCTGCCAAATTGGATCAGAAGGCCATCGCATCAACCGTCTGAGCCACTCAGCCCGGCGTAAGAAAAATATTTCAGTGCATTATTGGCATAGGCTTGAGCACCAGTCCAATTAATTTAAAACGTGTGTATGGTAATTCTTCATGCATTAATTTGTGAAAGAGACTTTAGGAAATTCTGGACCCTTCATCCTTGTCAGGAACATCGTAGTTCACTCACGTAACCCCAATATGTGTTATATATTATGTATTTTTGTCTTCAGAGGTAAAACAGAAAATTCAAAGAACGGCAAATGCGTGAGGTTGAGTTGCTCTGTAGAGTTCGGGAAGATCGGCCGTACCGAAGAAGAAGAAGGAGAATAAGAAGAAGAAAAAAGAAGTCAACATAATGGACCAAACTACTGTTTCTTAATTACAGCTTCTTCTCTTTCCCAAAATCTTAATAAATCATGGATGTTGTTAGGTTATCTGCCCCCGTTGGCTCTTTGGCTGATTGGTTAGCTCTTCGTGCCCCCTCCCATTTATGATACCTTCATTCTTTGGAGTGTTGGACTTCATCCATTTCCCTTCTAAAACCAAACCCCTTGGCACTACAGCCCTTGAAGGGCCTTGGCCTACCAAGCGACCGTTGCTCAGCCCGAAGGCCTGCAGATTACGAGGTGTCGTGTGGTCAGCACGACGAATCCTCTCGGCCATTATTCTTGGCTTTCTAGACCGGGGCCGCTATCTCACCGTCAGATAGCTCCTCAGTTCTAATAACGTAGGCTGAGTGGACCTCGAACCAGCCCCCAGGCCCAGGTAAAAATCCCTGACCTGGCCGGGAATCGAACCCGGGGCCTCCGGGTAAGAGGCAGGCACGCTACCCCTACACCACGGGGCCGGCCCATTTCCCTTCTGATTAGTGTTAATAGAGGATGGCTGGCCAGTAGTACCTCCTTTTAAAATAATCACCACCACGGAATGGTCAGCGTACTGACCTTCGTTTCAGAGGGCCCTGGTACGATTCCCGGCTAAGTCGGAGATTTTAATCGCGTCTGTTAATTCCTGTAGATCGAGGGCTACGGGTTCGAGTTCGTATTCATACGCATCTTCAAGTATATACAACAAGAATAGAATAGATAACTCTTTATTGCCACCCTAGTTTGCACCATCGGTTACAGACAATAAAGAGCATAAAATACACATGAACCCAAAAGACCAAACAAAACAATATAAACCAAACAAAACAAAACAATATAAACTAACATACTATTATATATAATATAAAGCTCTAACTATCTACACTAAACCTATTAACTAAGAACCCAAAAAAACCGCACAAAATAATATAAACCAAACAATACAATTACTATCTACTCTACTTATTTAGTGGTGTCAATGTCGGCGGAATCCAGTCTAACACTGCACCAACTTGTCTAAAACTATTGAGATGCCTCTGGTATGCGAGGAACTCCTCCGCATGTAAGGGCATCCCCTATCTACTCTCTACAGCTAACTAAACATAAAAAAAACCTCGGCTGCATGCGGCATTCCCTGTGAGGAGAGAGCCATCCCACCCTAGCCGCTATCAGCCACTCCTCCCGGGTTAGATATTACCCCCACCTATAACTCGTACTTCTCTCCTCATCTTACGTGGCGAATCGTAGAGGCGGTTTCCGGTCCATCATACGATCCGTCACGTATTTTTCTACTGCTCCGCCTATAATCGTGTCGTCTTACTGCCACCATCTTGATTCACTTGTTATTCTGTGAGCGGACATGTTTCCTCTTTCACCTAGGGATGGGACTGTACCATCCCACCCGTCTGTCTCTTATACCCCTCCCCCCTTCCATCCCCAATCTTCCCCTCTTACTCTTCCTTGCCTCTGTCCATCTCTCTTATAATACTTATTCGCTAACTATTGTCTACTTTCCACTATACCGTATAGTTAATATTTATACACTATATACAAACGCACTTGTTGACAATTTCCAGTTTCTTGCTCATCGCTTTTCTTCCTTATTCTTGCGTCTCTTAGACTAAAGCTACTTCCTAATTGCATTTTTTTTAATAGTTTAACTTACATATTAAACCACGGAATTGCCACAAAACAAATCTGTCTTTTCCTTGTTTCCTCACATCACTTATCAATCCTTTCCATCTCTAAACAGTCCAACAGTTCCTCTTCCTCACGACCACTCATTACTTATTAATTTTTTTTAAGCCAGAGTTTAAAATTATCTACTATTATGTTATCCAAACACCTTTTCTTGTCCACTAACCCTATCATTCATATTCTAACACTGTTTACAAATGTATTTGTTGACAATTCTATAGCTGCTACGAGTCTTAGACTAAAACTAAAAACTAATCTCTAATTTTTGTTTTGAACTTACATCTTAAACCATCGAATTGCCAACAATCAAACCTGGCTTTCCCTTATTCCTTCTCTTTCTTCCGCTTATTTCCGTTTCTAAACAGTCCAACAATTCCTCTTACTCACATCCCTCGTTGCTTTATTATTCTTTTTTTTCTAACATTAACTACCACCTCCGTTCTCTCACACATGCAATCCTCTCCAAATATATACAAATCTTCTTTTCATCATACAATCAGATTGTACTTCAAACTCCTCTTATTGTCTTCAATTTTTATATAACCTAGCAGTTTCGTCTACCTCCTTCCTCTCCTTCCTCTGTAACCCTCTTTTACCCCTTATTCTCTTAATTTCTTTATAAATCTCATTCTAACCATATTTAAATATTTCGAAATATTTGTTCCTCTTCCCCATTCTCTGGCCAGCCAAACCGTCATCTTTTCAATTTTTTCTACTTTTTCTATCTCTTTTTTACTCAACGCTTTCTTTTTTAACTCTTCTAACTCCCTACATTCGATGAATATATGTAGGTCCGACCATTTTTCTCCACACAGAATACATCTACCTGCATTTTCTGTACCTATCCACCCTCTGTTTGTAGGAGTTCCAAAAATCCACCAGTATAGACCTCTCTTGCACTTCCGGTCCTCCACTTCGAATTTCGGGTTCATGATTTCTAACAATTTATTAAATACTGATAGTGAGGCTCTTTCTCTACATTCCATTATTAAACTCTGTCTCTCTATATCGGCAACTCTCCTTATAACCCTTCTCCATACGAATTCTTTCTTCTCTCTCCACCTCTCATATCCTATATCTCCTAACCCCAGTTTTCGTAATTTATTTTTGCACTTATTTACCCAATACCTCTCGTTCTCCATATTTTTCTGGAACCTATATGTGTCTTGTACTAAATCCCCTCCCTTCCCTTCTTCCAATCTCATCCAATACTTCATCACACTCTTGGCTATAGTAGTGTCTATCGATTCTTTACATACTAATCTAGCCCCCACATTTGCAGTACAGTTTGGGACTCCCATAATAATCTTACTAAATTTCGCCACCACCTGGTTTAGGTTTTCCTCTAATCCCCATATTTCTACCCCATATAACATTTTCCTTTGACCATTGATTGGAACACAAATCTCTGTATTTTGTACTTTATATCCGGAAATTTATTTTCTAATATCCCCACTACTGCCAGTGCTCCCCTCGCTTTATATCTGGCTCTTCTAATCTGATTTTCCCACGTGCCGTTACTACCAATTATAACTCCTAAATACTCCATTTTTTCTGGTCTGATTTCTTGCTGCTCGACTGTCCAGAATTTCTTTTCTTTTTTGGCTTTCCTCTTCCTACATATCATTATCTGCGTCTTCCGTACATTTATCTTGAGTGCCCATCTTCTAGTATATTCCACTACCTCATTTAGTCCTTCCTGCAACCCCTTTGCTGTTAATGCCAAGATCAATAAATCGTCTGCAAATAGCAGCCCCGGTATCTCCCTCTTCCCAATCCAAGGGCATTGCCATCTCTCGCCTCCATGTCTATCCAATATATTATTTATAAACAGTAGAAATAATATGAGTGATAGCTTACAACCCTGCCTCACACCCCTTTTCGATTCCATACACTTACTCCAGGTTAGGGGCGGCCTAATTATATGCTGGCAGTAGCTATAAAATGCCCTCAACGACAGACGAAGCGACCCGTCGGTTGAGGAACCATTTGTCGCATCTATGGCTACGTCTCTTCTAAATTCGGAACATACTAGGGCGTCCCCTCAAAGCGACGCGCGCCACTTACGCCCGAGTGACGTGATAAATGAGCAAGGGTTACCTACTCATGGACGGGGTAGGCTACAGAAGCTAGTTCAACCCAAACAACTACTGAGATTTGCTACTCTCAATATTGGTACGTTGACAGGCCGACATCGTGAACTAGCAGAAATGCTTAAAAACAGACGTGTCAACATTGCCTGCATCCAGGAAACCAAGTGGAAAGGTTCAAAGGCAAAAGAAATCGGAGATGGCTACAAACTCATCTATCATGGTACCAGTACACGAAATGGTGTAGCAAAAGTCGTCGACCAGAACTACTGCAACAATGTCACCAGTGTCAACAGGGTGTCAGATAGGCTTATGTCTATCAAGATTGACTCAACTTCCATCACTGCCCACATTGTATCTTGCTATGCACCTCAAACTGGATGCACTGAGGATGAGAAGGATGAATTTTGGAACAGTCTGGATGCCCTCCTTCGAGCAATTCCCCAGGATGAGTCCATTATTCTTGGAGGAGATTTAAATGGACATGTCGGGTCTCACAAAGAAGGATATATGCGATGCCATGGAGGACATGGGTTTGGTGTGCGAAACGATGACGGATGTCGGATACTCGATTGCGCAGAGGCTCATGATCTGATTGTTACCAACACATATTTTAAAAAGAGGCCAACACATCTGGCTACTTATACAAGCGGTGGTCATGCTACTCAGATTGATTATTGGCTAATCCGTCAACAAGATTTTAAGCTGGTAACGGACACTAAAGTAATTCCGTATGACAGCATTGCCCCTCAACACCGATTGCTTGTCCTCGATATTCGTAGCAATGTTACACAACCCAAACCTAAACCTAAGACTGGGCCTGACCGAATTAAGTGGTGGCGGATGAATGCCCAACGAAACGAGTTGATGACAGCCTTGGCAAACTTCTCCGTGAGGTCCGATCAATCGGTTCAAGACATGTGGAAAGATGCTGTGGAACAAATACATCAGGCGGCGACAGAAACGTTGGGAAAAACCATACCAGGACGAAAATATATTGATAAACAAACCTGGTGGTGTACAGACGAAGTCAAGCAAGCAATCAAGGAGAAAAAAATAGCCCACAAGACTTGGTGGAACTCACGTCTTGATACTGATCTTCAGCAATATCGCGACCTGAAATCTGCAGCAAAAAGAGCTGTAGCTGCAGCAAAGGACCATTATTACCAGTCACTATACGACCAGCTTGACACACCATCTGGAGAAAACAATATATATCGTCTTGCTAAGTCCCGTCACCGTTCAACACAGGACATTGGACACGTAATGCACATCAAGGGAGCCGACGCCAAACTGCTACGAGATCAACAATCCATTCTCCAGCGTTGGGCAGATTACATTAATAACATCAGCAACAAAGAATTTGCGCATCCACCAATTTCTAGTCCTGATCCTATCGTAGGCCCTGTTCCCTCAATTACATCCGAGGAAGTAATGCTTGCCATTAGCAAAATGAAAAATGGAAAAGCAACTGGTCCAGATGACTTACCAGCGGAAATCTGGAAAATGCTCGGAAAGCCTGCTTCAGAGTTCCTTGTCTCACTCTTCAACCAAATCATCGCCGAGAAACAGCTTCCACACACATGGACAACTAGCACAACAGTTCCAATCTGGAAGGGAAAAGGAGATGTGAGTGATTGCTCGACCTATCGCCCTATACGACTCCTCTGTCATACTTTCAAGATCTTTGAACGTGTACTTGACAGCAGACTCAGATGTATTGTCTCTGTAACACCAAACCAGTGTGGATTTGTTAAGGGATGCAGTACCATCGATGCAATCCATGCCACACGCCTCTTGATGGAAAAACACAGAGAGAGACAGAAGAGTGTACACATGGCATTTCTAGACCTAGAAAAGGCTTTTGACCGTATCCCACACGAACTTATTTGGCGAGCTCTTCGCTGTCATGGCGTCCCTGAAGAGTATGTAAGCTGGGTGCAACTTCTGTATCGCAATTCCACTAGTGTTGTCCGGAGTCCTGCTGGAATCTCTCCGCCTTTCGATATCACTGTGGGTGTTCATCAAGGTTCTGCCCTTTTACCATTGCTATTCATCCTCTGCATGGATACGGCAACAGCTGACATACAGACTTCACATCCCTGGACCCTTCTTTATGCCGATGATGTGGTACTTGCACAAGAAACCCGTCCTGAACTCCAGCATCAGGTTCAAACGTGGAAGGACAGACTGGCTGAAAATGGACTGCACCTCAATATCCAGAAGACAGAATACCTGGAATGTGGCCCCCAAACCAGAGGTACCATAAGTATCAGTGAAGAAGACCTGCAGAAAACCATGCAATTTAAGTACTTAGGATCCGTCGTCACCTCAAACTGTGACACCACTCCTGATACTCGGATGAGGGTAAATGCAGCTTGGCTCAAGTGGAGACAGGTCACTGGAGTCCTCTGTGATAAAAAGATGCCTCAATATCTAAAGGCAAAAGTTTGAGTGTGGTACGGCCAACAGCGATCTATGGGACTGAATGTCGCCCCATGACGAAACAACAGGAGCAAATGTTGACAACCATGGAGATGAAGATGCTTCGATGGTCCATGGGGCTGACCCGATGTGACCACATAAGGAACACGGACGTCCGGCAAAGGTTTGGTGTCGCGCCCATCATAGACAAAGTGCGGGAATCCCGTCTCCGCTGGTACGGCCACGTCATGAGAAAACAGGACGACTCAGTTGCCAAAACAGCGCTCCACATCAACCCAGAGGGAACAAGACCACGAGGAAGACCGGAAAAGAGATGGACTGACAACATCAGGGCAGACATGCACAGTGTTGGCTTAACACCAGAAGATGTCAACGACAGACAGAAATGGAGGAGATGTAGCAAAGCAGCAGACCCTGCAAGTCGGGATTAATGCTAAGAAAGAGAGATCACCAATACTTTCTCATATATTCCTTCTATTGCCATCCTCATTTTTTCCGATAACCCAACCTCTCTTAATCTAGTAAATGACGCCTCTCTATTCACTGCATCGAAGGCTTTCTCTAAATCTACTGCTGCTACATATAATCCCTTCCCTGCTATTTTCACATATTTCCTAATTAAAGTATCAAAAATCCATATATTATCCACAGTATTTTTCTCTTTACGAAATCCATTTTGATAGTCCGAAATCCTTCCATATTTCTCTGCCCAATTTATAATCCTATTAGCTAAAATTCCTGTATATACCTTCGACAGCGAGTCCAGGAGTGTTATTCCTCTATAGTTGTTTGGATCACTTCGACTTCCTTTGTTCTTATATATAGGACAAAGTACTCCTTTTCTCCACTCGCTAGGGAATTTATTCGTTTCCCATATCTTGTTAAAAAATTTTACCATCACTTTCAACATTACTTCATTTGCTCCTACTTCCTTCCATATCCTGTTAGTAATACCATTTGCCCCACCCGCTGTTTTGGTTTTTACTTTACTTAACACCCTAACTATTTCCTGACTTGTTATCTCCTCATCTAGTAACTGTACTCCTGTTTGTACTTCCTTTACAATATACGTCCTTTCCATATCCCCCTGACCTTCTCCCCTCCCACCCAAAAGCTCTGCAAAATATCCTATCCACTCATTTTCTGTTATCATTGTTCCTCCCCCTGTCGATCTAGTTCTCTTTATCTTATTTATAGTTTCCCAAACCCTATCAAATCTTTTCTCTTTGCAATACCTGTTCACTCTCTCAGCTTCCGCCTCTTTCCAGCACTTTTTTTCTCATTTAGTAACTTCTTGTAATCTTTTCTTAATTTACAATAATCCTCTCTTTTCCCTTGTTCCCCTCCTGTCTTGAAGTCCGCTAGAGCTGTCATTACAACCATTCGTTTCCTCTTACACTCTTCATCAAACCACCCCGCGCCTATGTTTCTGTCTATCTCTTCCCTTATTCTCACTTTCTTACCCACCTTCCATTCTGGGCGTTCTATTAGTTTTAAAACTTCATCCACATCCCCTCCTTCCAACATCCTTTCACTTTCAACCCTTATACTTTCTTCACTCTCTTTTAAGTCTGTTCTCAATCTCTCGATCGTGGTATCATTCCAAATGTACTTCCATCCCTCCTTATACCTATCTCTTTTTCCTACCCTTCTCTTCACTCCATCATACTCCCCCCTTAATTTTATCTTGATGGGCATATGTTCTGTTATCACACATTCTGTCACCTCAAAACTTATTATCTTCTTTAGAGCTATTTCCGTGCTAACTCCTATATCTACTACACTCCCGCCCTTCGATGAGATGAATGTCAGTTCACCATTACTATCTCCCTTCATCCATCCATTTAAAATATATAATTTTTCTATAGCACATAACTCTAATAATCTTACCCTATAGCTATTTATATCTTTGTCTTTACTATTTCTTCTGTACTAACTCACTTCCTTATCCTCTCTCCCATAATCGGGTACCCTATTACTCACTCTTGCATTCCAATCCCCTAACAATATCATTCCATCTTCCACATATAATCCTTTCATTTTGTTTATTTCTTCAATCAGTTCTTCAAAAAATGTTTTATTAGCAGAAGTTGAGTCTTTAGGATGGTTGTATAATAGAGCCAGGCAAATTGCCTCCTTCGCATCATTTCCCATTTTAATTCTCAACCATACCACCCCTTCTACCTCATTCTGTATTCTCTCTACTCTCTCTACTAACTCATTTTTTATTAAAACTGTTATCCCACCCGGATTTCTTCCCATTCTCCCCCTTTTTTCTTTTATCACGTTGACTACTCTATACCCATCCCATTCAATTTCTATCCCTTTTCCTAACCACGTCTCTACTAGGGCAATAATCTCATACTCCTTTACTGTTTTCTCCAATTCTTTATTCCCTATCTTCCCCATCAACCCCTCAATATTCCACAACCCTATCGCCATCTCTAGTTATTTATTCCCTCCCACTCTTTGCACCTGTGCTTCTCCATTTCCACCTCTACTCCTTGTCACTCTTCCCTGTGAGTCCTCTCCAGATCTCTCCTCGTTCTCTTTTCTCCCGTCATCCTTCCCTTTCTCCATACCTACGCCTTTTTTCTTTCCCCACAGATCTTTCAAACTTAATGATCTTTCCTTATTTAGCGCCTGTCTTTTTTCCATTTTATTTTCTGTGTTCCTCTTACTCGGAGAGGATGCATTCTTACCCTGCCTACTGTTACCTTCATTCACAATTTTCACTGTACTCCTCACCAGTTGTGGCACATTACTTGCTTCCTCCATCTCTGTGTTGTGATGACTCTTCAAGGACTCTCCATTTCCGCCCACCTGGTTGCTGGCACTGCTGTTCAGCACATCCCTACTTCCCGCACCTGATGTGATGTGGACTTCGCTCACTTCCGTAATATCACTCCTTTCTACGTCACTGATCTTCCTTGCTACTTCCACTGCTGCCAAGGACACGTTCTGCTGCTGTTTGTGTTCTTCATCAAGTTTTTTCAGCCTTCCCGCCCCCACACTCCTTCCGTTTCCAACCACCAGCTGCCCTCTAATATATGCCTTAAGACCTTGTTTTCTTGCCTCTCTTAAATGTTTATTCAGAATTCTGTTCTTCTCTATGGCTTCCCTGTCCATCTCCCGTTTTATCCACTATATCCTGTCTCAATTCGATCTTTTCTACATTTGGTCCTCCTAAGTTTATTGGATTTTTTCCAGTTTCTGAATCAAGACATCCATACATTGGAACCATACTCAAGTTGAGGTCTCACCAGAGACAAATATGCTCTCTCCGTTACATCCTTACTACAACCCCTAAATACTCTCATAACCATGTGCAGAGATCTGCACCCTTTATTTACAATCATATTTATGTTATTACCCCAATGAAGATCTTACCTTATATTTGTACCTAGGTATTTTACAATGATCCCCAAAGGGAACGTTCACCCCATCAACTCAGTAATTAAAACTGAGAGGACTTTTCCTATTTGTGAAACTCACAACCTGACTTTTATCCCCATTTATCATCATACCATTGCCTACTGTCCATCTCACAACATTATCGAGGTCATTTTGCAGTTGCTCACAATCTTGTAACTTATTTATTACTCTGTACAGAATGACATCATCTGCGAAAAGCCTTATCTCTGATTCCACTTCTTTACACATATTATATATATATATAAAAGAAAACATAAAGGTCCAATAATACTGACTTGAGGAATTCCCCTCTTAATTTTTACAGGGACTCATAATGCTTCACCTACTCTAATTCTCTGAGTTCTATTTTCTAGAAACAGAGCCACCCATTCAGTCACTCTTTTGTCAAGTCACGATTGCACTCATTTTTGCCAGTAGCTTTCCATGATCTAGTCTATCAAATACCTTAGATAAGTCAATCGCAATACAGTCCAATTGACCTCCTGAATCCAGGATATCTACTACATCTTGCTGGAATCCTACAAGTTGGGCTTCTGTGGAATAACCTTTCCTTTTTCATTGGTGTAAGAAGAAAACCTTGTGTGTGTTAACCCTAACCGGTATGGTCAGTTCTAGAAATGTTTTACCGGTAAGTCTTAGTATTGGGTAACTCTACTCAGGTACCGGTAAGTACTGGAATGTCTATATTATTCAAGTGATCCCGTACAGCCAAGGAGCACATCCTTCTAAACTTTGGTTCGTTAATTAAAAACTGTAAACGTCTGCAAGCAAAATTCATTGTATCGGTTATGGGCTAAATACGTTAAAGTGTGTAACTAAATTACGTGGGAATTTGGAATCGCTAGTTATGCGTCTATGAGGTTGTATTTTGTGTGAGTTGTTTAATCTAACTGCGTTGTGGTTCGTACCTTGTTTGCCTACTCATTCTTTGAGATGGTTATTATTATTATTATTATTATTATTATTATTATTATTATTATTACCGTCACGATTATTTTTATTATTATTATTATTATTATTATTATTATTATTATTATTATTATTATTATTATTATTATTTTCTGTTATTTTATCTTGGTGTTGATTGTCCTCCCTGATTTTCCTTAGTCGTCTGTATTTCCGTTCTAACCGTTACTGTTGCCTTTGTCGGCTAATTATTTGGATGTGATCGTTATTTGCATTGTTCGGTCTTTAATTATTGACACCTCATGTACGTATCCTAGCGTAATCCAAAGCCCCCTTTATTCTAAATTGCCTAAGCTGTAGGTGAACTGTTTGACAAAAGAAAACGTAATTTCTAGCTATCACCTCTTGCATAAAGAATAATAATAATATTTATTATTTTTTTAATAACATCAAATCTGTGAAAAATTGAATTTTGCTGGTCGATATTTAACTTAATTTATGCCATTATTTTTACGTTTTCTTGTCACTTCCTACTCATTGTTTGGGTTCCTTGTCTTTGTTATTATTACGTAAAGCGTCGTCCCCTTCTTATCTTATCTAATGAACACGTTATTAAATTTGGTGGCTTTGATGACTATTATGGAATGATGGCTTGGCGTCGGTAAATGATCGTTCCCGTGGTGTGCTTCCGTGTTCTGTTATTATGTGCGAACGTTTATAGTATTTTTCCCTTGATATTTTTCATTTAGTTGGGATATTTTTCCAACTTTGTTTTGTTATTACTTAAGCTGGTTTGGTTTATTTATGTCATTTTTATTCGCGGTTGGAGCCATTGATTTATTGTACGTGTGTTCTTGTGTGTGCCTTTGCGTGTGACTTATTATTCGTTAGTAGTGTAGCAAATTTCAATTTTAAACAGCATTAATAATCGCGGGTCCGCATACTGATAATCCTCTGACTATTTTTAAAACGAATTTCCATGAAGTAATTACCTAGTGTTTATCGTTTAAAAAATCTGGTTGCAACAAATTTTTCCTTTTTAAAATATTTTAATCTTTCTGTACATTAAGGTAACGTAATTGACAATTTTTTAATGGTATTAGTTATGAGTTTTCCAACTTTGATTGTTTGTGGAAGCCTATGTTAATGTCAGCTTTGTTTCATCTTAATTTAAATTTCATTATAAAGTACGGTACTGTTTCTTCCTTTAGTTTTTATTGCGTTATAGTTTTTATAAAAGAATACAGTATATATATATATATATATATATATATTTAACTTTTCTTATACTATTTTAAAATTTCACATTTAATTTATTAAGTAAATGTTCCTTTTTTAAATTTAATCTTGTCTGTTATTTAGTAGTTAGTAATATTGACCTGGCCACCTGTCAACGTTAATGTAAGACCATGGCCTTTCTCCTTCATGTTTTGGCCCTCCATGCTTCTTATTTTGTTTTACTGTCCTTACGGTAAGTATTGTGTTTGTTTTCAGTTCGTTCTTTGCGCATTTTCATTGTTTTGTGTACGTCTTGGTAAGGTTGCAGAAACAACTCTTTTCAGAGCCATCCATGACGATAATATCCATAAATATTTAAGGCTTGTCAGCTGCCAAAGAAGCTCTCACAAAAACTATGCCAAGGTGAGAAATGTGACGTCTTGTGCATTCAGGAAACGCATGGGGATGAACATCAGACCCGTCCAAAGATTTCAGGAATGATTTTAGTTGCAGAAAGGCCACATGCGAAATATGGCAGTGCTGTATTTGTAAAGCCAGATCTCCAGATCAGCAGTGCTCATTATACTGAAGATAACGACATCGAAAAAATCACCGTGGAGCTAAGCAACATGGCCACTACACCTGTGTACAGGTCTCCAAATGAAAAGTTCTCTTTCTCGCCAGCTGCGAATTTTGGTAAACACACAAAGTCAATAGTAATCGTTGACTTTAACAGCCGTAGACACATCTGGGGATATGCTCAAGAAGATGAGAATGGAGAGATCGTCATTTCATGGGCTGAAACTCAGAATCTTTCCCTTATTCACGACAATAAGATTCCCTCCTCCTTCAACAGTGGAAGATGGCACCGAGGGTATAACCCAGATCTTCTCTTTGTGAGCAACTGCTTCGTCCAGCAATGTTCTAAAGAAATGGGCTCACCAATCCCAAGAACACAACACCGGCCACAAATATGTCATCTCTCTTCATCCATAAGACCACACGAAGTTCTGTTCAGACGGAGATATAACTTTCGAAAAGCTGACTGGAAAAGGTTTTCCAGTATGTTCGATGAGAGGAAAAAAACTGTCTCTCCTATACCCAAAGATTATGAAAAATGCATTGCTATCGTGAAATTCTATTCACGGACATCAATTCCCAGAGGCTGCAGGACACGCTACCTTCAAGGTATAACTCGTGAAACAACTGCTCTGCTGCACGTTAACTACAGGCTTCACAAAGAAGACCCATTTAGTGAGCAAACTATTCAAGCAGCACGAAGTGTTCTTTTCTCTATCTCCCTGGCAAAGAAGGAGACGTGGATGAAGTTGATGTCTGAAGTCGATATGGGTAGGTGCAGTCAGGAAGCTTGGAGACTTATAAGACGCTTGAGCAATGATCCTACTCCAGCTAACACGCATGCAAATGTAAGTGCAGATCAAATAACACACCAACTTTTGCTTCATGGAAAACCAAAACTTTCCATAAAAATAGGGAAGAATCCTATAGTCAGACAACCAGACGAGAACAATGAGTTATCTAATCATTTCACACTAACTGAACTGGAATTAGCTCTCAGTAAGATTAAGATTGGGAAGTCAACAGGACTTGATGACCTTCGAATGGAACAAATTAAAAACTTTGGTCCTACTGCGAAGTGGTGTTGGTGGAACTCATGAACATCTGCGTTCAGTCATCCATGATACCTAAAATATGGAGGACGGGTAGGGTCATAGGCATCCTAAAACCAGGTAAGGATAAAAATGACCCTAGATGCTACATATCAATCTCCTTATTGTGTCATCTTTTTAAGATTCTGGAGAGAATTATCGTCAATAGGTTGACTGATAAAAATCGAGCCACTTCTGATTCTACAGCAAGCTGGTTTCAGGAGAGGGAAAAACTGCACATCGCAGGTGTTGAAATTAAGTCAACATATAAAGATGGTTTTGAAAGCCGAAAAATCATAGGAGCTACATTTATAGATCTCTAGGCAGCATATGACACTGTTAATCACCGAATTCTCCTAGAAAAGATATATAGCGTGACAAAGGACTTCCATCTGACTTGTGCCATTAGAAACCTACTTCAAAATCGAAGTTTCTTCGTCGAGTTCCAGGGAAAAAGGAGCAGGTGGAGGATACAGAAGAACGGACTACCTCAGGGAAGCGTGGTGGCACCAATGCTTTTCAATATTTACACCAATGATCAGCCTCTTCCCGCCAGGACGAATAGTTTCATCTATGCTGATGATTGTGTCATCACTTCTCAGGGGGACAACTTGAGACGAATGAACAAACATTGTCCAAAGCTCTCGCTGACTATTACAAGAAGAATCAACTAACACCAAATCCAACTAAGTATCAAGCCTGTGTTTTCCATCTAAACAACAGAGAAGCTTCCCGAACTCTGAAATTCACTTTGCAAGGCATAGCATTACAACACTGTCATACCCCGAAGTACTTAGGAGTCACTCTGGATCGTGCCTTAACCTACAGAAAACATTGTTTGAACATCAAACAGAAAGTGGTCTGTAGAAACAATATTGTGCAGAAGCTAACTCGAACATCTTGGGGTTCACAACCAGACACAGTGAGGATATCCGCCTTTTCGCTCTGCTATTCCGCAGCTGAATACGCATGCTCTCTGTGGTACAAATCTTGCAATGCCAAAGCAGTTGATGTAGCACTCAACGAGACCTGCCGCATTATTACTGGATGTTTGAGACCTACACCTTTGGAAAAACTGTATTGCCTTGCAGGGATAGCACCTCCCAATTTCCGCCGTGAAGTGGCAGCCAAGAAAGAAAAGAGAAAGACATTGACATCTGAAGCCTACCATTTGTTTGGATATGAAACACCACGCCAGCGCTTCACGCCTAGGAAAATCTTCTTGAGAGTAACCGAAACAACTGCAGGAACAGCGCAGCAAGTAAGAATTCAAGAATGGCGCCCCAGGAGTCAAACATGCGAGTATCAGTCGATGGATGACCCTAAAAGACGAACTCCCTCCTGGCCATGTTATAGACTGAGTGAATTGGAGAGGCCTGAATAGACTGCACTCTGGTGTTACGCAGTGTAGGGTCAATCAGAAGAAATGAGGTTTCGAAGTGGACAGTAGCTCGTGTGTATGTGGAGAAGAGCAGACCACAGCCCATTTGCTGCAATGTAGTTCATGCCCATTCAGTTGCACAACAGAAGACTTGGTTAAAGCGAAGCCAAATGCACTTGACATCGCAAGGTATTGGGCTCACATAGTTTAAAGTGGTTCTTCATCACTCAAGAATTTATATTTTGTTTTACGTTTTATGTTCTTTTCTCACATTTAATTTAAAACTATAAGCACCTAGCTGTATGTGGTTCGTGCATAAAATCAATTACTGTCGAGGAAGACTACATCATCTGTGACGGTAAGTGTCATAGAAAACATCACAGAGCTTGTATTAAATTAAATAAACGGGAATTCAAGACACTAATTGAGGACAAATCAAGGAAGTGGTACTGCGGCAAGTGTGATAGTGTGAATGGCGATCTGGCCACAGGGCCGAGTGACCATAAGCTTGGGGATATGGAATCTGTACTTAGGGACATCCACAAAAGGCTATGTAAACTAGAAGGGATCGAAGCTGAACAAGCGGAAATTAAAAAGTCGGTAACCTTCTGTGCTGAGAGTTTCGACGATATTAAGCGTCAGCTGCACAAAATAACTGATGACTTTAAAAACGCTATGGCAGAAGTAGCGGCATTGAAGTCTAAGGTTGCTGTCCTCGAAAGGGAAAAGACAAGAGCAGTCTCTAAGCTTAGAGAGGAAAATAAAGACCTCCAACAGTACGTCCGGAGGAACAACGTAGAAATTCATGGACTGCCTCAGCTTGGTGGCGAGAATCCAGTCGCAGTTGTGAAAGCACTTGGCAATGCGCTCGGTGTCGAAGTGACCGACGGTGATATTGATGCGTGTCATCGCCTGTCCCAAAAGAAGCAGGAACTCCCTCCTCCTCTCCTTGAAAAATTTTGTAGCCGGTTAAAGAAGGATCGGCTGCTCGCAGCAAGGAAGAATAAATCAACACTAAGCTCAAAAGATTAAGGTATCCAAGCAGCTAACCGAGCTGTATATATCAATGAACATCTGACATCGGGGAATAAATGTCTCCACAAGATGGCCAGGGATCTACGACATTATGGATATAAATATATTTGGCCAAGAGACTGCAAAATCTACGTAAGAAGGATTGAAAACCATCGATCAGTGCGAATTAGGAGCACTGATGATAATAGAAATTTGCAGAGCGAAGACACAAGTGTAACGGCACAGCCAAGATATCAAACCAACACTCGTTAATGGCAGTACCTAAGTGTTACAACAAACATTCCGTTTTTCCATTAGGCTGTTATGAAATACAATACGATTCCATAAACAATTTTGTTTTACATAACATCAGTTCATATATAGTTGCTCCTCACCTGGACGGAAACAGCTCTACTGGTCCGTCAAAATCTTACAGTGCGGTTAGGTGCTTGTACCTAAACAGCAGGAGTATCCGAAACAAACTTGGAAATAGAAATTCTTTTGCACATTATAGGTCAGGTAGATATATTGTTTGTGACAGAAACCTGGGTAAAAAGTGGGAAGGCGAAATACTATAATATACAAAATTACAGAAGCATCATTTCACATAGAGACAGCAAAGCTGGAAGTGGCTTAGGTATTTACATTTCGCACTGTTGGAAAGTAAATGTGAAAATGAATTGTGAACTTGATCATAGCTTCATATGGGTTGACATTTATACGGATAAATTTAGTAGTAGTAAATATAAAAGTATTGATTTAATTGCAGGATATAACCCAAATATGAATAATGCCACACCATTTCTAGCATTCCTTGATAACAACTAACAATATTTATGCCTATTTTTGGGTTACAAGATATTAGAATCATTCCGTTTTTGGGTGACACGAATATTGATACCTTAACTAGTGACCAACTAAAAAGAAAATATATGAACTTGCTTTCTTGCTATGATTTCAAGCAATGCAATAATGTATATCCAACACGAATATGTGATACCACAAGCACTTTAATAGATCATGTGTCTATAAATAATTCTGGAATATATTATTATTTATCAAATGTTGGTAGCTATATAAGTGACCATAATATATTAATATTTGATATTCTTTTGCCAAATTCTAAATCTCCATCACATTCGCTTGAACTGAAAAGGCAGAAAGCAACTAATGTAGACCGAAAAGATGATAGACCTGAAGGTAGTAATATTCATTCATTCATTCATTCATTCATTCATTCATTCATTCATTCATTCATTCATTCATTTATTTCAATTAATTCCAACGAGCCTGCAGGCTCAAACATAGGAATTGTACAGGACATTACATACTGGCGGGCACTTACACATCAAAATATAGTTTGTGTATATAAGGTAATTAGTAAACGTTGAACATATAAACACATACAGTATATAAAATATGTACATCATCAATATGAGGATTACAGAGAATTATTTCTGACTGTATTTACATTTACATAACATGAACGTTGCAAAGGTACAAGAATGGATTATGGTGTATTTTCATTTACATAACATAAGAGTTGCTGAAGTACAAGAATAGATTTCAGATTATTTACGATTACATAACATAAAAATTGCAGACGTACAGGAATTGATTACAAAGTATATTCAGTATATATACATAACACAGAGTTGCAGAGGTACAAGAACAGATTACAGAGTATTTACATTTATAACATAAAAGTTGTAGAGGTACAAGAATAGTTCCGGACAGTTTGCAAGATTGTTTGGGAGAATGCCTTAAATGACAACTGATATTTTGATTTAAACAGCACTGTACCTTTCCCAAAAATAATGCTTGACTCTTTGTTAGAATTTTGCAAAATTTGGTGCTGTTTTTACCTCCACAGGGATGTTATTAAATAACTGGATCGCAGAGAACTTCAAGCTGTTTATACCATATTTATAAGAGCAAACATTGTATAAGGCAAAGTCATTTGCATGCCTAGTACTATATGGATGGTTGTCAGAATTCAGAGGATATGTAGTGTTGTGTTGTATAAATTTATGTTTTATTTTATACATGAGTACAGCTGTATTGAATTCTGCACTCATGCTTAGGGGTGGTATTTTAGCACTTAGGTATAGATATTTTATTGGTGTTAAGTAGGGAAGATTAAGTATATTTCTAACAGCTCTATTTTGTACTACCATTAGCTCATTCAAGTCAGACTTCTTACAGCGCATCCAGATTACATTCAAATATTGTAGGTGTCTATGAATTAAAGAGTAGCAGATCTGTTTTAGAAGATGTTGTGGGATAAGATAACTAAGTTTCTTTAAAATTCCTGCAACAGGTGTGATCTTTTTAGTAATGTACTCAACATGGTCTGTCCAGTTCAAGTTCCTATCAATCAACAACCCAAGATATTTGACAGTTCTAACTAGTTTTATTTCAGTATTCTGCATATATATTTTACTGTGTGGGATTTCATTCTGACCTTGTTTTGTCATTATCATATAATTAGTCTTTTGCACATTAATAGTTAACTTATTTGCTTGAAACCAAAAGCACAGAGTATTGAGGTCTTCCTGCATATCCTTAACAATGGAGTCTATATTACAACCAGTATAGAACAAGTTTGTGTCGTCGGCATACAGTGTGATACGTCCTTTCAAGCGGCAAGTTGCAATATCATTGATGTAGACTAGGAAGAGAATCGGCTCTAATACTGACCCCTGTGGAACGCCATGGGTTACCCTAATTGCTGAGCTCCTACAGTTATTCAGCACTACATACTGTATTCTATCGGACAGATAATTATCAAACCACTTCAATGCAACACCACGAACTCCTGTTCTCTCTAATTTAGCTAACAGTCTTTCATGGTCAACTGTATCAAAGGCCTTCTTTAGATCTATAAACAACCCACCAGCAAAACTATTAAAATCTATTGACTCTTGCAGCAGATTTATGAGATCTACGGTTGCTATTTCAGTGTTAGAGTTCTTACGAAAGCCATATTGTGCATTGTAAAAGAAATTATTTTTGTTTAAAAAAGTGAGAAGTCTCTTTTTAACAATAGTTTATAATATTTTGGAGATTATGGAAAGAATACAGATAGGCCTATAGTTACTAGGATTCCTTCCGTCCCCACCCTTGAAGACAGGAACTACTTTAGCTATTTTTAGCTCACTAGGTAACGTACCAGATGCCAAGGATTTGTTAATGATATCTGTTAGCATCCCACTTAAAGAATCCTGAAATTCTTTTAGAAAGTTGCCAGTTATACCATACTGCCCACAGCTACTTTTGTTTTTTAGATTTGATATTATAGATCTTACTTCTGTTTCATCAGTTGGATATAGGTAAAATGAGTTCAAGTAAGTAGGAACCGCAAGTGTTTCAGTGCTCTGGGGAGGGAATGCTGAAACCAGGGTTTTAGCAATATTTGTAAAATATAAATTTAATGATTCACATATTTCCTGACTGTCTGTAATTATCTTGTTATCTATTTCTAGAGATGTACAATTATCGCCTTTTGTTGTTTTTCTGTTATGTATGATTTCATTGATTATTTTCCACGTTTCCTTTGGGTTCTTGTTATGAATTCTAAATTTTTCAGAGTAATATTTATTTTTAAGCTCTTTTTTAGATTTGTCACATTGTTTCTACACCTGCGATATTCCTGATTGAGATTGCTGTTATTCTTTAGGGTGGGATTTTTAAGTTCTGCATGTAAAATGTCACGTCGCTTAATAAGGCTGAGAACTTCAGAAGATATCCATGGCAAGGTGAGAGGACTGAACCTTGCTCAGATTGTTCCCGATGATAACTTGAAGCCTCCTGTCACTCAGCATATTGTCTTGCTATCTTCATGTATGGTATGACCCGGAGAAGTTTATAGACCATACCTTCCCTCCGCACAGTATCAAATGCAGCAGTGAGATCAACAAAAGCAACAGATGTCTTCAATTTTCTTTGGAACCCCATTTCTATGAATGTTGTGTCAAAAATTGATCACAACAGCTGCGACCTGGTCTGAAGCCTGCCTGATCCATGGGAATGTGCTGTAAAATGGCAGTGCTTATTCTGTTAAATATGAGTCTTTCAAAACGTTTATAGCAACAGCAAGGGGGGGGGGTTGGGGCGATAATTTTATGGCTTTTTGTTGGGTTTCCCAGGTTTTAATATTGCAGTTACCTTAGCCGTTTTGAACTCCAATGGCAAGTGTCCAGTTCGTAAAATGTCTGTAAAAATGTTGCCAGCCATTTCTTCGCATTTTGTCCAGATTGATCAAAAACTCGGGATGAATTCCATCGAAGCCAGGAGCTTTAAATGGTTTTCGATCTTTGAGTGCTGTATCATTCTTGGATACTGTGAAGGGATTTGCATATTCTGAAGACTGAGATGCTGTTGACGTCAAGACTTGTAGTTGTCGTCTAATATTTTTGGTGTGTTTCTTTTCACCTTGAACTCGTGATGTTGCAATGATTTGAGAGGCAATTTGATCTGATTTAACTTCAGACTGTTCTCTGCATACTGGTGGGCTTCCTCCCAATTTTCTGAGAAGACTCCAAGCTTCTCTACTGGAGCGAGTATAATCTATCGTCTCAACTGTTTCTATCCACTTATGCCTTGGATATGAGTCCACAATGGACAGAAGCCCGGTTGCTGTGTTAGAACCTCCACATCATTGAACGTCTTCTTCTTCTTGTCGTTTGGGCCTACTGAGGACCACGGGGCTCGTTTAGACTTCTTGTATTTAAATTTTGTTTTTTCTTCGGCCACGAAGCTTTCATCTTCAGGCTGTGTGCTTGTTTCCTTTTCTCGGTCCACTTCGGTCGGGTGGAGCCTGTAATCTCTCTGCTGGTGAGAGGCTCTGGAAAGACACCTTGAACGGTCAACTGCCGGAATAATGCACGATCCTGTATAGTTTGTTCTGAAATCCCCAGCTGTTCTAAGTCGGACTTCACTGTGGTGATCCATTTATTTTTGGACGCTTTCCCTCTGCCTGTAGTGGTAAATATCTTGCTGGTAAGTCTGTAAGTACTCATACGTGTCAATCGCCTCTTTCTCATGGATGTAACTATGTCTTCTTGATGGTCATAGATCTCATTGTTTATCCTGTAAGTACCATCCCCTTCTCTAATTGGTCCTAAAATCCTCCTAAGTATTTTTCGTTCCTTGAGCTCTAGCTTCCTCAGTGGACCTATTCTGTTCATCAGAAGACACTCAGACGCGTACAGTCCGGACGGTCTTACTACTGAATTGTAATGTTGGAGTTTAATGTACTTAGAGAGGCAATAGATGCTCTTACAGGTATGGTAGATCCTTTCCAACTTGGTGTATCTGGTGTCTATTGCTAATGTCTCATTCTCGCTTGCTGAAATCTTGTAGCCGATTTTCAGTCCACTTCCTGGAGGTAATGTGGCAGTCCATTCCCTGATAATCTTCTTTAGAACGCAATTGAAAAGAATGCAAGAAATTCCATCACCTTGTCTAACTCCCGTTTATATAGAGAAACTCTCTGAAAGCTCGCCTCTGAACTTTACTTTGGAGGTGGTGTTCTTCAGCGTAGCCTGGATTAGTCTGGTGGTCTTCTCATCCAGGCCTAATTCCCATAAGGTGGAGAAGAGGGTCTGCCTATCTATTGAAT
Source organism: Anabrus simplex (assembly GCF_040414725.1). Taxonomy (NCBI): domain Eukaryota; kingdom Metazoa; phylum Arthropoda; class Insecta; order Orthoptera; family Tettigoniidae; genus Anabrus; species Anabrus simplex. The sequence continues at coordinate 167,016,724 of NC_090273.1, forward strand.
CATATGCCTTATGGAAGTCTACTAGTATGACTACCCATTAGTGTCCGCCACGATTCTTGTACCTCAGGATTGTCTTGAGGTTCTGTATCTGCTTTGTGCAAGATCTATTTGCGCGAAAACCGGCCTGATATTCACCTAACTGGGAATCCAGTTAACTGACCACTCTGGTTTGCAGAGATGTTGTACGTAACCGATATTAGAGAGATGAGGTCTTGTGTAGAGGATGGATCACCACTGAGGTCCATTCCTCAGGTAAGGTCTCCGTTGCTCATATATCCTCTATGATCTGATGGATGCTTTGTATGGATTGTTCGTCAGCATGTTTGCACATCTCCGCTACTATACCGTCTTCGCCTGAGACCCGGTTGTTCTTTCGGCTTTTGATAATCTCCCTTATTTCTTCAATGGTAGGCGGTGTGGAGTCTCGGTTTCTGGAGATAGGCTCAGAGAATGCGAGCCTCTCTTTAGGTTCCTCTGCATTGAGGAGCTGTTTGAAATACCCTGGAAGAGTATCGGTACACTCCTTGTTGTTGAACTGAAGTTTCCCATCAGGTCCACGCAGATGAATGGGTGGGAGCTGTGTACTTCGTTGTCTGTTTTCTGAGTTGTGCCTCTTAAAGTCCTCTTCCACCTGTTGTATTAGAGCCTTGTTATGGTTCCTCTTAGCCTGTCGTACTATATTGGCAGTTGTTTTTCCTTTGAGTAAGGAAGGCCTGATAGTTAGCCTCATTTTTTGCATTGGTTCCATGTGACCCAGGCTCTGCGTCTATATTCTATAGCATGGTCACATGTAGTGGTCCACCATGGATGTTTATCTTTATTGGATGAGGCAGGCATGGTCTCCTGAGCAGTGTCCAGTAGAGCTTTTTGTAGGTTGGGCCACCCTTGCTTCTGTGTGTTTTCTTTCAGAGTGACTTTGAAATTGCAGTCTTCATCACTCAGTCGGAGGATGTTGAACTTCGGTATTTTAGCCTTTCTGCCGACATCGGGTGGCATCCTCAGTGGCTGTAGGATGGTTTTTACCAGAGATAGGTAATGGTCCGAGTCTAAGTTAGCACCCCTTAGCACCTTGACATTCTGAATCTCATTGTGATGCTTCTTGTCCATGGCCACATGGTCTATCTGGAATTCACATAGTAGTGGATTTGGGCTCTTCCATTTCTTCGTCTTCCTAGGCAGGTGTTTGAAGGCAGTTGATTTTAGGACAAGACCATATTTGTCACAAAGGTCTATAAGACGTTCTCCGTTCTTATTTGTCCTCTCATGGGCTAGGTAGAGGCCCACTATCCTGCGATATTTTTCTCCTTTTCTACCTGTGCATTGAAATCACCCATCAATATGGTGGTATGATGTTGTGGGATCTTGTCCAGGATTTCTTCTAGAATGTTCGAGTATTTTTCAACTGCTTCCAGGTCATTCCTATTTGTGTCGCTGTGGGTGCATGGAAGTTCATTATGGTATATGCCCTATTGCGGAACCACAAAGTTATTGCACAGGTCCTACCATTAGGTGAAGTGAACCCTATTATGTGATCAATCATGCTATGATGAACAGCAAAGCTAGTGCCAAGATGTGGGAATGCCTTCATCACCCTGATGCCTGGTTTCCCCTTGTATATTCTGCATCCTTTGGATTCAAATGCATCTTCGTCCGTGAACCGTGTTTCTTGTAGTGCTGCAATCTTGATGTTGTATTTGTTCAGCACGTCTAGAGTCTATTTAAGTTTACCAGTCATTAGCAACGAATTGATGTTCACTGTAGCCAAGTAGGTGATATTTTTCTTTCTTTTCTGCTGTTATTTGCATGATGGAGTACATAAAGGTGCAGGCTCCCCAGAATCCGATGACCTCCTTGCCCTATCATAAGTGGGGGTGGATATGTTACCACCTGGAGTATTCTTTGTATTAATATTTCCTTTCATGTTGAGTCCTTCGAGAATGTAGATGAGGCCACCCTAGCGGGTGACGGTTTGTCTACTCAAGGTTGTTAGCCCTGAGGATTGAGTGTTTGGTCTGCGAGAGCTATTTTATTTCGCTCAAGTCCCCCGGCAAGCCAGTGATGACCCCCCTATCCGCCACCAGGGACGCGCCACGTCGGAGTATCACCTCTCCGCCTGCTACGACACCGTAGTAGTTTCGTGGATTGTTTAAAGTCTTGATATAAATGTAACAAAGGCTTTTCAGTCTGTCAAACACACAGCAAATATAATATAAATTAAAACACTATAAACATATCTGTAAAACACACACTAACATACAAAGAATGACATGTTTCGTTCTACAAGAACATCCTCAGATTCTATCAAATCACTTAAAAACAAGCTTGTATATGCACAGTATTCTTTACGTAGCGTAAACTTGTCAATGATAGAGAGATTAGTGATAACATGAAACAGTAATGACAAAAATAAAATATATACAATCATTAATATAATGAAAATCTTACGTATTTATCTAGACTGCCGATGTTAAGTCCGTTGTCACCAAACACAGTCCTGAAATAGATGATAAAGCTATGTTCACTATAGAGACTGATGCTTCAGAACACACCATTCGAGCAACTCTAACACAAAATGGACGCCCAATTGCGTTCTTCTCACGCACACTAAACCGATCTGAACAACGACATTCATCCGTGGAGAAAGAAGCGCAGGCTATCGTTGAATCCGTGAAAAAATGGAAATCTGCTAGGAAGACATTTTCGACTCATCACTGACCAGAAATCAGCAGCCTTTATGTTTGATACTAGACATCTCGATAAGGTGAAGAATGAGAAGATACTGCGCTGGAGACTTGAACTCTCGTGTTTTGATTATGAAATAATTTACAGACCAGGACAACATAACGAAGCTGCAGATGCCTTATCCAGAGTTTGTTTGGCTATTGAGTGTTGCGGACCTAAACTGAAAATCCTCCATGAAGCTTTATGTCACCCTGGTATAACACGGCTTAATCACTTTATTAAGTCGAAGAACTTGCCTTATTCGCTAGAAGATGTAAAGAAGGTTATATCAGCTTGTAAAATTTGTGCTGAATTGAAACCTAGATTCATCGGGCATGAATGTCATCTCGTCAAAGCTACCCGTCCCTTTGAGCGCATCAACATGGACTTTAAGGGACCTCTACCATCCAAATCTAGAAACCGTTATCTCCTCATATTAGTTGATGAATATTCCAGATTCCCCTTCGCCTTTCCTTGCCCAGATGTCACCTCGTCCACTGTTATTTCTAAACTTAAGCAACTTTTCTCCATAATTGGATTGCTTTCATATGTTCATTCCGATCGAAGCTCAGCATTCATGGCCCAAGAACTGAAGACATTCTTCACGGCTGTTGGTGTGGCGACAAGCAGAACGACTCCATACAATCCAAGAGGCAATGGCCAAGCAGAAAAATATGTTGGAGTTGTGTGGAAAACTATAGAACTAGCTTTGAAATCAAGAGGAATGCATGTTAAACGGTGGGAAGAAGTTGTACATGATGCCCTCCATGCCGTCAGATCACTGCTGTGTACTACTAGCAATGAAACTCCCCACGAGCGGATGTTTAAGCACCAGAGAAAATCCAGTTATGGACACTCAATCCCCTCGTGGCTTCTGACTCCAGGTCCAATACTCCTAAGGAAGCATGTCAGACAATCTAAGTCGGACCACTCGTGAAGCAAATCCCGAGTATGCTCATATACAACACCAAGATGAAAGGGAAACTACTTTTTCGACTAGAGACCTGGCACCATTGCCTACTTCAATAGGCATTTCTGAAGAAAGGGGCGAAGAAGATGCCGGAGGAGTAATAGATGGACAGCATTCCCATGGAAGCCCAGAACATTGCCACACCCCTGTCTCATCACACGGATCTTCAGATCCAGCTCCATGCGAGACGGTATCTCCTGAATCATCAAGGTCATAAGAAAGGTGTCCAACCGCCTCTTCCACTCCTGACCAGCTACCGAGACAGAGCACAAGAATCCGTCGCTGTCCGGCCCACCTTAAGGACTATTATCCAGGTGGGGGTGAATGATATAATTTATTTGTGTGATCTCTTTGACATGTCTTAATCTAGATTTAAAGTTGCCTTATGTGTATATTTTCTCTGACACTTTCTAGTCAGATGTTACTGTTGCCACTGAATTTATTTATGCGCCAGTTGGTTGTCTTAAGTTTAATAAAACCTTATAAAAGGTGATTACATGTTCCTTTACTAGACCTTTTAAAAATAGTTTCGTTCCCGCCTGTAGTGTCCAAACTGTGTGAAGCTATTCCCAAATGATTTCTGGAGAAGGTCTCTGATATTCCCAGCTGGTGTGTTTGTAGCAGAAGCCACTCCTTCTGAATAAAGCCATGTTGTTGAAAACGTGCCAAATTACCAGCTGATAACTAGCGTATGTATCGAGTTGTATTTCCGAATGTAATACATAGTGACTGGAAGCATTGTTTTTGATAGCTGCAGCTGTTGAAAGTCAGACCCTTATTTTTAAGTATATTTCATGCCTATTTCTCTACATTTATCACATCAATATTTACCTAAACAGCTGTAAATGAGATAAGAGAGACCGCATTGTTTACAGTAGGCTAGGTATGGTATCACCCGAATGGTTACTAAAGTTCCGAGACGGAAAGAATAGAAATAAATAACAGGAAAATTTGCCGCTTATCTACAGGTGTGGCGGTAATGCGTTGTATTATCATAATGTTGAATTCCGTACTTTCGTTTTCTCCCATTTTTATTAACGCATACCGTAGTATGTTTTGTTTTGCGTCTCCAAAAATAAGGAAAGTATGTGGGAACATTAAAAAAATAATATTCTTATTTGTTAGGTACCGGTACATTGGCGAGTAAAACAGATGTGATTGAAGTGCTTTTATCATGTTTTAAACACACTCTCACAACGTAAGGTAAAAGTCAAGAGTGTTAGCACGACCTGGGATAAATAAGCAAATTTAAAGGAAATACTAACAATTATCCCAACCAAAAGGCCGTCGCTGATTGAGGAAGCACTGGACACAGAGGCCGAGCGAATCAACTTAAAATAAGCTTAACTGATTGGCTGAAATAATAATTCCTTTATCAATTTCAAGAAAAACTTTAATAATTCAAGACATTCATAATTTACCGACCTCAAAATTACCTTTTTTTAAAATTTAATAATACGATAAATACTGAATACTATTCTGATCAATAAAAAATAACCCAGTTGAAAATTAAATTCTTACATCAACAATTATTGAATGAAAACAGAAAACCTTTTTAGAATAATAAATAAACGTGGTTCAATTGAAAATAAAATAATTGAATCAACCATCACAGAATGGACAATGAAAACCTATCTAATGGACTATCTCGGTTTTCGAAGGTTGCGTGAAAACAGTAAGAACCCAAAAGGCACACTATGTCAGAAATAGAAGAAATAATTCAAGAACGTGCAATAAAATCCGGAAGTAGGATAAAATAATCCAATATCCAGAATCGAAAGAGTAAGTCAAACACAGCAGAAATCATCACATGCACGCAAACAATTCCAATTCAGATGAATGTCAAGACCACAATAATAAGCTGATACTCAAATGTCAGATCCAACACAGCAACGCCCCCATAGCGTTTGCATTCTATTACACAGCTGTGTTATACAAGACGACCGCCATGATCAAATGAGAACACGATGTACCGAGTAAGCCATTAGATCAGCTTTCATTTAAACCACTAGTTTTTCTTTTAATAGCCCGAAATGGTTTGAAAATATTTTAAATAATAAATATTTGATTATGTTTTAAAACAGTAAATGAAATAAAACCAGGCTTTTAAGGTTATACAATTAATTCGTACACCATCTTGTCGGAGCTCCTTCAACATAATTATTCCTTTCGTGCACGAAACCTAACATAACTGAATGCAGAAGCTAAAATTAACATATAATTATCTTCTTAAATTGAATTGAAACCCCAAAGATTTTCACATTACAAGTTGACGACGATGACCTGTTTTAGACTCTAAATTTTTAAACCACAAATGACCCAAAAATCACTTTTAGAAATTCTCACATATCGCAGACTTAAGTACTCAGCGTCTTAACATCACCAAATAACAGGATTAGTCCCTCAGGTTAAAACAGTCATGACATCAAATGAAGCTACTTACAAGGTCGGTGTTTACGAGAAATTAAATCATTCAAAAAAACCACATCTTCGGCACTTATGCCAGATTGAGAATCCATCAGCCGGGGTCAAATGTCCACACCATCTTCCCTTCTTGTAAGATAATTTGTATCTTTAAAGCACAACCAGCAGAGATTAGCTCAACGCGTCTTCCAGTTAAAAGCCAAGAATTAGAACAACTGCCCACGTTGATTGTTAGAGACACCGTTCACGGCCGAGCAAGCTTATCTTTTTGGCGGCCAGATAGCAGCACCAACTAGTCACTTCGAATTTTTAGTACTAAATCCACCACTAGATGGCTCACCATCAGCAATTAATGGAAAGGCCATACAGTCACGATATTCAACACGCGGAGATGCAGACAAATGATATGAACGCATGAATGTAATGGAGACAACATAGTACCATGGTGAGTAGTTATTCAAACTCCATTACAGCCATAAATTCCACAAGAATTTCGAAAACACTTCTTTCTTCAGATCCACAACATGGCGCATCCAGGGAAGAAGACTACTGTTAGGCTGATGACTTCCATGTTTATCTGGCCTGGTATCAAGAATGACGTCAGAAAATTGACGCAAGCTTGCATGGGATGTAAAAAATGCAAAATAACAAGACATACAAATCTCCAGTCAGCCATTTTCAAAAACCTGATGAGAGGTTCAGCACTGTTCACATAGACATTGTTGGCCCCCTTTCACTTTCTGATGGCTATTTCTACTGCCTCACATGTATAGATCGCTTCACCAACTGGATGGAAGCAATACCATTGCAAAATATAACAGCAGAGGTGGTAGCAAAATCATATTATGATCATTGGGTGACGCGGTTTGGAGTCCCAGCAAATCTAGTTACTGACCAAGGCCGACAGTTCGAAAGTCAGCTCTTTAAGAATCTTTCCCAATTGTGTGATGTGAAGCTTAAACGTACGGCACCCTATCACCCGCAGAGCAATGGTAAAGTTGAACGTCTGCATCGAAAAATAAAAACTGCTATCAAAGCCCACAACTCTATAAAGTGGACAGACACCCGTCCGACTGTGTTGCTAGGTCTATGCGCATCACTCCGGGAGGACTCGAACAGTTCACTTGCACAAATGGTGTATGGCACGCATATTAGGCTTCCAGGTGAATTCTTTGATAACCCTCCATCTCATATCGAACCAGAAACTTTTGTCTCCAAACTTCAGCAGCATATGCAGCAACTCAGGCCTTGGGAAGTTAAGCACAAAACTCCCGAACTGTGTTCATCCATAAAGACTTGAGTAAATGTACTCATGTATTTCTGAGAATCGATAGAGTGAAAAAACCTTTGCAACCCCCATATGAAGGTCCTTTCCTGGTAACTGCCAAAACGGATAAATATTTCACGGTTACCATAAAAAATAAATCTGTGAATGTCTCCATTGATCGCCTGAAACCAGCCTACTTCATAGCAGCAGATGATGAAACTTCTACAGCTCGTCACGAAGAACGACCAAGTGTCTTGCAAGGACTCTGCCCCCCTGATGGATCAACCGCGGATTCCCAGGACAAACCCAGCAAGGAGAAAGTGGTAACAAAATCACGTAGTGGAAGGACTGTCAGGTTTCCCGCTCGTTATTTAGATGATGTTGTATATATTTAATATTCTTGTAATTATGGTATATTTTGTTTATGTTTATATTGTCTTAGTATCGTAACTTGGTTACTGGAGGGGGAGCGGTGTAGGCCGCCCCTAGTGGACTTTGAGTGAACTAAAAACCGTAGATATCCCTTCTTTGCAGAGAGAAAAGCGGCAAAAAAGTAAAGATGGAGTGAGCTGTTTTTGTACATTTGTGTAGCGATAATTGTGGTGTAAAATAAAGTGTAGTTAAAGCAGATTCAGTGTGTTGTGTACTTCACTACAACTGTAATGTGTGTGAAATTAGAAACTGCTCTAACAGTCAAACTTTGAGATTCAGCTGATTGAGAAACCGATTGAGTGTTTTCTTTGCAACTCTCTTAGCACTTTCATGCACTTTTATTGGCAATGTCCTGTGACTATTTTGGCATTTGTTTTGTTATTCCAACAAGTTGATTTTCACACTTAAATTATTGTTGCCTTTGAGAGTTATACGAAGTATTATGCTGAGGATAAGTGGCCTCCCCCGACTTTATTTGTGAGATTTAATTGGCTTTTGAATATATAGGGTGGTTGGTAACAAAGTGAACCAGGTGCATGAGCATTATAGTGTTGGCCATACTGATAAATAATTCCATATTCCTCACCGTTGTCAATTTAGCAGCTGCCAAAGTTAGCAAATCAATCACCTCATGGGGAAATTCAAATGGACTTTAGGAGAAGGTGTTACTAAATCTGCACATGGTTAAGACCAGTTCGACAGCACCAGTTGATGAATCGATGCTGACAGGACGGCGGTCGACACTGACTAGGTTTGCTTTACAGTGTGAGTCCATGTTCACTACTGCTTAATGAACATTTTCTATTGCTCCTCAGGTACCGATGATGAGAAATCAGCATCAGAGAGAAACACACCATGGTTTCAGCTGGTGCCACTTTAGCATACAATACACTGTCCGTTCCGGGTTTCAGGGTCTAATTCCTCGCCTGGCGAATTTTTGTCTTCGATTGGTGCTTTGAAGCAGTATCAAGTCGTGTGCAGATTTAGCGACACTGCCTCGCATATCCCATTTGAATTTGCTTGCGAAGTGACCTTCAACAGCTGATAAAAGGACGACGTGAGATACTGAATCAGGTTGACCAACACTCAAATGCTCATGTTACCGGTTTTCGACCACCCTGTGGTAGGCATTACCTGACAGCAGAATGCTTGCAGGGAATGAAAAACATTGCACCCATGAGGAGCTGAATCACTGGCTATTGTACGTCTCTGTGACCACGTGACCTTTTACTCTTTTTTCGATTGCCTTTTTGTCACACCGACACAGGTAGGCTTTATGGCGACGATGGGATAGGAAAGGGCTAGTAGTGGGAAGGAAGCGGCCGTGGCCTTAGTTAAGGTATATCCCCAGCATTTGCCTGGTGTCAAAATGGGAATCCAGAGAAAAACCATCTTGTGGGCTGCCGGCAGTAAGGTTTGAACCCACTACCTCCCGAATGCAAGCTCACAGCTGCGCGCCCCTAACCACACGGCCAACTTGCTCAGTCCCTTTTTCCTTTTCCTGCTTCCTGTATTAGCTTCACTTATTAAAACAGGAGCAGAAATTTCAAGCAGCCTGGACACCAGGCACCTCAATTGCCACAATGTGGTCATCCAATTGCAGTCCAAAAGATTGTTACCTCAAAGCTAAGCAAGGTATAACCGCAAACATGCCCGTTTGATTGAAATATTGCCTTTACTTGATTTTCTAGTGAAGAGTCATGTTTAAAATCAAAGTAACCTCACAAGTTAAAAGTCCTTAATAAGCTGAAAATAATGCTGTACATTACTATTTTTTCAAATATTATATTTGGGAGAAAATATGATTTGAATGTTCGCTCCCCATGTGAATTTAACAGTTGGTTATTTGCAGGTGTAATATAATTTTTGTTTGTAAATTTCGGGTATGTGTATTTGAACTTTCATATTTGCTGTAATATTTTCATTCTCTGTAAATAGTGTATTGCTGAATGTACTTAAAGCTAGAGTATTCTGATTGCTTTTGTAATTAACTATAATGTATATATGTCTGTATAATACATATATATATATTAGGGGCTGCCTGGCCGAGCCGGTAAAGGCGTGCTCGGTTCGCCCGGAAGGACGTGGGTTCGAATCCCTGTCAGGAAGTCGAAAAAATTTAAGAAACGAGATTTCCACCTCCGGAGGTGCACATGGCCCTGAGGCAAAGGCGGGCGGGCGTAGAGCTGACCACTCTACCCCATCACGTGCCGCTGTTATCAATGTTGGAAGTTTTTCCTTCTACTCCTCCAAGGGCCTACATGGCCTGTACGGAGGTTTCTTTGACTTTATATATATATTGTTAATGTCCCTGTAAAAATACACATCAATCAAAAAATATTCAATTTATACCAGATTCTGTTGCTTTCAAGTAGAATCGATATCATATTGCTTCATGTGAAACTTAGAATAATTAGTACAATTGAAATATACTCAATAACTTAGGATCCAGTGTGAAAATGAAAACACTTGGTATTTAACTAAATCCCGCAAATTAAAGACAGTTTTTAATGCATCCACAAGTCAATAGAGTGTTTGTCCTCTATATACCCTGTGGCACTCTTGAATGCAGCGGGACATGTTCAGTACCAAATTATTGAACATTTCTTGAGGCAAACAATCCCACCTCTTGATGGCAGCAGGTTTTAGGACCTGAATCGTTAGTGGTGGATGTTGATGGTTTGAAATTCCTACTCTAAGAAGGGATCACGCATGCTTTATGCAGTTCCTGTCCAGGGAAGCTGCTCTCCAGTCCATTCTGTCGATCACATATCCTTCCAGATGTTCACAGCAGCTGCACGATGTGGACAAGCATTATCGTTTTATAGAGTAAATACATCTCCTACAGTCTCTGCAAAATGACTTGCTATGGGTCGGAGAGTGTTGCGTTGTACACATCAGCCGTCACGTTGAATGTGAACCAGTGGTGAAACAATGCCTGTCCAGGATAGCGCCGTACCTCCAAGATGTTGGGGGCCTTCTACCGAGAACAATTCATTGTAACGTTCCTCTCTTGCCCTCCACACACGCGGGGAGTTATCATCAGGGTGTAAACCAATTCTTACTTCATCAGTGAACCACGTTCGGGATCATTGATCTCGTGTCCAAGTCTGATGTGCTCTAGCCCATCGAATGCAATCCACCATGTGGAAGAGTCCTGAGGGGGTTATCTTGATTAGTTTTTTATTTTATTTATTTATTGGGTATAGAGTGTCCCAGTGAGCTAGTGGCTCAAGGAGGGACTGCCCTTTACAATCACAGCTTGGCAGCTTTAAGTTTCATTTAACAGATAAGGCATAGGCCTACATATATAACTCCCCACCATGGAGTCTCTTGTGCACAGTTTGGGTACTTACAATAACTCTTCTGTTGTCTCAAAGCTCGTGCCACAGAGTAGCAGCTGTGTGTATAGGGTGTTTGAGGTGGTGGTGTTTTGCGTGAATGGCCTGCGCAATGCCTATCTGTTACTGAATGTGGGTCTTGGAACTTTTCCCACAAATAGGAACCAACACTTTGATTCATGTCAACAATGTTATCGTCAGCTTATCTAGTGTGATACGATCTACCGTAGACAGTGTAGGATGAGGTATTTCAGTTCATAGGAGCGAGTCACACTGACAAGTTTAATTGTACGCCACTTCAGTTCTAGTGTACTGGATTTATTTACCAATTCTGAGTCAAATGCCCCTAGCTGTGAAGAAGGCAGGGCTGCCATCATAGATTTAAACAATGTACGTACAATGTATGTACATATCTACCGGCTAATTCTTCCATTCCAGAAGTGTTGAAAGATGATTTTAAAAAGGTCCTTTTCAGGACCACAGTTGTCGATTATGTCTATAAACATCGAAGGAATGTCCCTTGTAAAAGAAGAACTCTTGCAGTATTTATGTAAGGAATATGGCTGTGATGTCCTTTGTGTACAAGAAACCCATCGAGACAATAATCAGAGCAGGCCAAGAATTTCTGGCATGCGTTTAGTGGTAGAGAGACCAAATCAGCAGTATGGAAGTGCAATATTTGTCAAACCTGGTATAGCGGTTCTATCCACTGATATATCTGACTGTGCTGACGTAGAACTCCTTACAGTTGAGTTAAATCATTGCACTGTACCAAATTCTGCATTCCATTTTCAGAAACCAAGGAATTTCGACAATCAAGCCGTCCACATTGTAATTGGAGAATTTAACAGTCAAAGCAACATCTGGGGTTATGAAGATGAGAGGCTGAGACCCACCAGATGCTACTGTTACACGATGTTGAACTACCTCCTTCTTTTAACAGCGGGCGTTGGCAACGAGGTTATAACCCTGATCTAATCTTTGTTAGCGAAGGAAGTGCTCAGCAGTATGTAAAGAGCATCGGCACCCCAATACCACACACACAACACAGACCCATCATGTGTCACGTAGGTCCCATGAGCGTACCTTTCCGCAGGCGATATAATTTTAAGAAAGCAGACTGGAACAAGTTCACTGCATATCTGGAAGATGCTGTTTCTGATATAGGTATTTCTATGACTGACTACGACCTGTTTGTAGAAACAGTGAACAAGAGCTCCAGACAGTCAATTCCCAGAGGTTGTCGAAAGAAATATGTTCCTGGAATCAGTCAACAGTCCTCAGCTCTGATGGCTGAATACATTGGTCTATTCGAGACGAATCCCTTTGGCGAAGAGTCTGTGCAGAAAGGTCTAGAGTTGACAATAATGTTAGCGGAAGAGAAACGAAATCATTGGATATCTACCCTTGAAGAGCTGGATATGTCTAAAAGTAATCAGAAAGCCTGGCGAATCTTAAAGAGGCTTAATAATGACTTCACAAAAGCCCCTGTACACGTCAATTTGTCCCCAGATGCCATTGCTCATCAACTTTTGATCAATGGAAAAATAGGGGGTTATATGAATAGAGTTAAAATAGAACGCCAAATAGATAAGGAGTCTAGCGACCTCACTAATAATATCACCCTAGAGGAATTAGAGAAAGCCATAAACAAATCCAAAAATGGCAAGGCTGGTCTGGATGATATGAGAGTGGAACAAATAAAACATTTTGGTTCCAGAGCAAGGAAGTGGGTTGGTGATTTTATAAACAATTGCCTGCAGAGTAAACAGATACCTAAGGTATGGACGAAGTCTAGAGTGATAGCTATTTTGAAGCCAGGTAAGGATCCATTAGATCCTAAGAGCTACAGGCAAATATCATTACTTTGTCACCTATATAAGATATTTGAGAGGATCCTACTTGAGCGCCTCACATCTAAATTAGATCACCTTCTTATTCCAGAACAGGCGGGCTTTAGATCTGGAAGGAACTGCACTTCACAGGTGCTCAATTTAACTCAGCACATATAGGATGGGTTTGAAAGACGTAAAATCACAGGTGTGGTATTTGTGGACCTTACAGCAGCATACGACACAGTGCACCATAGAACATTGATCACCAAGCTCTATAACTTCACCAGAGACTATGGTTTCACCAAGATTGTTGAAACTCTGCTGCAGAATCGCCGGTTCTTGTTGAGTTTCAAGGAAAGTGCAGTAGGTGGAGGGACCAACGGAACGGACTTCCTCAGGGCAGTGTCCTCTCGCCAATCCTCTTTAACATCTACACACATGACCATCCAAGGCCTTCCTATACAAGAAGCTTCATTTATGCCGATTTCCTGGCTTTAGCTGTCCCGTGCGACGACTTTCAAACCACTGAAATGCAGCTCTCAAATGCACTTAAGGAACTTTCAGTGTACTATCAGAAGAACCGGCTACTCCAAAACCCGACTAAGACCCAGGTGTGTGCATTTCATCTTCTACATCGAGAAGCTACTAGACAGCTGTGCGTGACGTGGGAGGGTAAGCAACTGGAGCATTGTTTTACACCTAGGTACCTGGGTGTCACTTTAGACCGGACCTTAACATACAAGAAACACTGTGTTAATTCTGGACAGAAAGTCTCAGCCCGAAATAACATCCTCCGTAAACTTGGCTCAAGCAAATGGGGAGCCCATCCAACTTTGTTAAGAACCTCAGCTCTTGCTCTGAGTTTTTCTGCAGCTGAGTATGCGTGTCTTGTATAGTTTAGGTCAGCCCATACGAAGCGGGTGGATGCAGCCCTTAATGACACATGTAGAATAATAACTGACAAACTCAACTGCTTGGCTGGTATTTCTCCTCCAGACATTCGGCGAGAAGTGTTTGCAAGGCAAGAGAGGTCGAAGGTGGATCTCACAAGCAACCACCCGTTATTTGGACATCGACCTCCACCCAGAAGACTGAAGTCCAGGAAAAGTTTCCTCACTGTCTCCAAGGCTCTGGATAAACCAACAAGAACAGCACGTTGGCACGTTGTGATATGTGGCGAGCAAAAATGGAGCATCTTTCTGATTGGATGGTGCCTTCTGAATCTCCACCCCCTGGTCATCATTTGGAATGGACAACCTGGAAGGCACTTAATCGTTTGAGGAGTGGAGTAGGTAAATCCAAGGATAACCTTAAAAAATGGGGTTATCTGAAAGATCAGTCAGACTTCTGCGATTGTGAGGAGCAACAAACTACCCAACACCTGTATGACTGTCAGTCCTGCCCTGTTCGTTGTACACTTCAAGACTTGATTCAAGCCACTGAAGAGGGAATTTCTGTTGCCCACTTCTGGGCAGACATTGTGTGAAACATGTTTTGTGACATAAAATGTATTCTGTTTTATTTGTATATAATACCTTATTTACATTTTTAAGTTTTCTCAACACTCTGACACGAAATAAACAAAATAATTACGTTGTGTGGCCCCCGAAGAGGCCTGATGCAGATCTTTTAACTTGATGCCTGTCAGGCGATTCGCTTGTCTGAAAGAATGGGGCCTTACCTATGACGAATTCTAATGCTGGAGACGGCACACACATGCCCATCCCCCGAATCATGGGAATTGACTGTTGAAGGTTAACACCCCGGCCCATCTGGGAATCAAACCCGAACCCTTTGGACCATGCTAACTATTTAGTCGTGGAGCTGGACAATGTACTTTATAAATATTTAAATCCATTGCCAATCACCCATTACATGATGTTATGTAGTGTCTGGTGAGCCAGAAGCAGGCAGGACTTTCTAGCTTATGCTTATGGGCGACTTGTGCATCTGCGTATGACGATGGTAGGCAGAGGATGAAACCCGGTGTTGTCACTTATCTTACTCCTATCAAGGGGTCTGTGCAAGCCCCACATCTCCATCCAACAGATGAGTCACCATCAACAGAATCATATGCCCTCACTTCACATAGAAACTGCTCTAAATGCAAATTAATGATGATTGATTGAAATTAAGGTCTCCACAGTTAGCACACCAGTAGTTGGATTGGTTCATCATGATCTGTATTGCATAGAAATAAATGTACCGAAAAGAACTATAGATGAAGGAATTTTTGTTCATGGCTCAAAATGGTTTTACATTGATTTAACATGGTATATGCCATGGTAGCTCGGACGTATTTACAGTATGTACTATAGGCCAATATCTGAGATACACTGAGAATCTAACCCCAGATCATGTTTGATATTTTTTCCGATAGGCATTTGTCTTGTCCGTCAGTTCAACATCATCGCTTGTAAGGTTGGTGGTATATAGACAGCATGTGTAGGACTTGGGTAAGCACGGCAAGAGTACCCATTTCTGCTACTGACCATATTCAAATTGTGACACGGATGTAAAAGTGTGTGTCGCTAGCGTTGGAGTGAGTGAGGGTGATTTCTCTAATATTTTAAACAGTTTCATGGAGATATAAACTGTTGCTGGTCGACAAAGTGAAACAACTCGCTGGAAGAATCGGTATTTGTTGCTTTCAGCATGCTACTGCCACCTTATTCCATCAGGACCTTCAGAGATGCGCGTGAGTGAAGGTGTTAGATCGCCCAGGTGGCAGCTTCCCTATCAATAGTATACCTAGCCATTTGTCCAATGTTTTCAAAGAACTTGGAAATTTATTGAACATTTCCCTTTTGCCCGAGTCCTAACGTACCGCACATTTCACAACATTGAATGTATGAGCGACAGAGGTTTGCCTTTGTAATAAACCACCAGGCAATTTATAATATTTTAAAAGATAGGCCTATAGGCCTATGTCCAGTTAAGAGATTTAAATATAAAACCATTTTTCTGGAGAACTTTAAAATGAACGTGAGTAGAAGTGGAAAAGGGACTCTGGACCACGGGGAGTCTGGACCAGTGCTGCCTCTGCGCATGCGCGTGTGCTTCTCCCCCTGCGGGCGCCTCTCACTTGCCAAGGCGCGTGTGGAATGTACTCTCCTGTACGGGTCCTCTCGCTGTCAAGGCTACACACAAGTGTGGAATGTAGCTCCTTGCGGTAGCTTTCTACTGCTAAGCCTAGGTGGGTGGGTGTGATGGGTAACAACACTTGTTATGGTGCGTGATTGAGTATTCTTTACTGAAGGGTATTGTAAGAGCAAAACAAGTTAACTATTAACCTTAATCTCCTAGTAGAGATAAAAAAACCCTATTGAGTGTAATTAACTGCTTAGTTCAATCACAATTATTTTTCTACCCTACTTACCTATAATTATTTATGATCTTGATTAGCTGTCAAATCGTGTACCTTGGTGACCGGAAGGACATCCAGATATAAATCATCATGTTAGATAATCGCATTGTCTACTAAATTTATATTTTTAGGGTCTCTCACTTGCCAGGACACATGTGGGAAATGTTAACTACACTTACCCGGAGATCTTTATGTAAGAGGTACATATTTCTTGAAAGGTGTGGGCGAGGTGCTGTGAGTGGATTTTCTTCAAATAGTCACTTGCTGGAGTGCCTCTCACTGCTCAAGGAGGCCAGCCACATGTGAAATGATAACTACACACTCAGAGGTCTTTACGTAAGAGGCAATTATTTCTTGAAGGTTACTGTTGTGGGCGAGGTACAGTGAGTATGCGGCAACTGGAATTGCTTTGAAAGGTTACTTGCTGGCGAAAGGTGAACAGGATGTTAGTTTATGTAAAAAATAAAATAACCCCCTCTCCTCCACCCCTACTGTAAGTGAGGGGGGAAAACTAAGGAGTGGTTCAGCGCAGCTGTTACTAGGCAAGATTTGCTTTGCAGCTCGTTTAAGGTTATCTCTATCATGAAAGGTGAACAGGATGTTTATGGCAGGTTGTAATTTTGAGTGAAGGTGAACCACTAACGACGCCAGCCTACTGGTGAGGAGTGAAGGTAGAGACATAAGTGCTTAGTTTAATAACAAAATACACTACTTACCTATAATTACGTATGACCTTGATTAGCTCTCAAATCGTTCATGTTGGTGACAGGAAGCACATCCAGCCGTAAATCTTTACGTAAGATACACGCATTGTCTACTAAATGTATTTTTTCTCCCATACTATCCTTACACGAATAAATGATATCCATGAAATATCACTGTACTAGTTAAAACAAATAAATAATTAATTTACTCAGATGAAGTCTGAAATCGGAGGTTGATTAAGAAATTCCATCGTTACGAGCGCGATAGTACGAATTTTTACATACGGAATTAAAACAGGTCGCCATTTTGTTATAGTGCGCTGGATACATCGTCAACTGTTTGTACTCTTCGACGTCAAACAGCCCATACATGGGAGTGTCATGTCTGTGATTTCTTATTATCTTTGTCCAAGATGACTTGGACGAGTATTTTGTTGAAAAAATGCATTATCTTTGAACTAATAAATTAGTTAGGAGACATGATGCGCTATCTCATCAAAAAGTATATCAAATATATATGCTTAGCACGGAAGAAGAAATAATAAATCGTTTAATGAATCAGTTAGGGGCACGTGAATTGACCGCGAGTTAAAATGACGTTGAATAAGAAACATGCAATAAAAAAAGACACCAAATAACTTCGGTAAACAAAGACATCAAACACAACAGTGTACGACAAAACAAAACAACGCGCTGCCACGTAGCAGAAATATTGGTTGAAAAACTGTAAAGCATGGCTTCTTTAATATAAAATATTACGAATTATTCCTTAATCAACCTCTGACTTGAGACATTATGTGAGTTAAAACTATAATTTGTCACACCCACAGAGGTTGCTCTTTTGATGATAGGAAAAAAAATATTCTGGGGGGGGAAGGAATGGTGGCTATAGCATTTGCTTGGTGAAAAACAAAAATATTTGTATGCATATATAGGTTAGGAAGAATTATTCAAGCAACTCGAATAATAAGTGGAACATCACACTGTTATATTTACCTGTTAGTTCAAAATACATATTTAAATTCTTTCTTGCACGCCTTACAGTCCTTAATCATTGGATTCGGACCGTCAAAATCAACTTCATCTTCTCCTCTATGGCAAAAATGTCTGACACAACGTCTGCAAACTGCTATTTCAAGTGATGCTTTTGTATAGTAGGAAAGTTTCTCCCATGCCTCATCTAAATCTTTAGTGGCATATGTTGAGAGAAACCCAGATGGTAAATAGTTAATTAGATGTTTTGGCATTCGAAGTAAACTGCCATGTGTATAGTATGATGTAATAGCCTCAATTACTAGTGAGAAATGTATTGTACGTGACGCGTCAGGTTTAATATTTGGTGTACAACTTCACATTTACACTGGATAATACTGTTAGCCTCAGGGTTTTTCTTCTCAACTCATTCTTTACTTGTCGTTCCATGATCGTAGACACACACACTGTTGCCAACGCTGATAATACCTTACTATTTATTCACACACTTTTTTAAATAGTATGCAACAATTGACATTACGTCACACTAACATGTCGTATAGTGCAGTTAGCTTTAAGGTACACCGCCCTTAGCAGTAGCCTAGTGTGAAAATAGCGAACTAGAGATAATTACTTTATGATTGCCAACGAGGAGGATCGAACTTGATCGCTTCTGGGTAGCTAACTGAAGATGTGAACGAATTCGCTTGGTTAAAAAAAATTAATGCTAGGTGTAAGATAATCTCGCATCATATTACCAGACACGACTTTATTGTGTGTAAAAATATTATTTCGTACATATATGTTTGAAGCAGACCGTCGCTTCGTAGTGAATATCAAACCGGATGTTTCCTGCAAGCAGCTTTCGCCTAAACCGGTTAAAGACTTGCCTCTTTCGCGGTCATTTGTGGTCATGGCCATGCTTTGACTACGGTTTCACTCCCTCAGGCTACTAAGAAAAATGCGTAAACTGAAGTGCGGCACGCCACGCAGATGTTGAACCCAAGCAAGTTTTTTGAATCTAGTTTTCTTTCAAATTACATGTCGCCGTTAGAACGGGTATATACAGTGCGGTTCGCATGCTGTAAGTTTCGAAGAGCTTGGCATCATGTCGGCAGTGCAAAGAAGTCTGTTTAATAAAGTCATCAGGGTAAAAGAAATGTGTGAGTTAAATAATATTAAGGAAGTGGAGGGTGCGTTTGAACGCGTTGTCGCAAATAGAATGAGAGAATTGACCAACGAAGAGTTTCAGCTCTTTGTTCGTCTGTACTCTCACGTTATTTCTCAGCGCGAGAGTCCGCACTTCCCACTATTCTCTCTCCACGGATTCTGCTACTTTTCCTGCAGCACTATATTAATGGAGCTAGGGGAATTGATAGACGCCTATAGAAGTAACGAAGAAATAATTGGTGAGTTTCAACTTTCTTTTAATTTCAAGAAATCGTCTATGGTAGGATCGGGAAAGATTTAATTCTATATTAACTTTTTCTTTCGATATAGTAGAAGAATAAGAGGGAGAGCCTGGAGGAGGAGGATAATTTAATTTATTCGAACCGTTATAGGTGAGTGTAAATATCTTTTATTTTCTTGCTTTCTTTTTTCCTGCTCTTAGGAAGACAAACTAATCAAAGAGAATTTTTTTATGTCGCACTAACACAGATACGTAAAGGAGTAGGAAGAAAAGAACCGTAGCTATATATCAAAATTTCTTTTTTAGGTAAGAATGAAGGAAGGAAGGGAGTGTAATTTTAGGGGATATATATATATATATATATAAGGTTATCTTTAGTTAAATTTTGTTTAATCTAATTTATTAAGATACATGTTACATAAATGTTTCGAATAAATTATGCAGAGTTGAGGCGAAAATATCGTCTTGCTTGAGGTAATGTCCAACGTTGTAATCATCAAGACAAACAGCACTGTTTCTTGAGCAAGGGAAGTCTGCAACATTAGAGAGAGGTCACTATATGATGGTAAATCTATTAGATATTAGAGTAAAAAAATGTATTTATAAATGTATTATACTAGCGTACTTACTATTGATTTTTTTAGAATACGTATTCCTTCGGAATCCATGAATTATGCGAGGCGTCAAAACCTAGCCAAGAGACTAATACCTTGTCATTCTTTCTGCGTAAAATTTTATCAATGAGGTATATTTTAGGATGTTTTGTCTTCTGCAGTTCTTGTTCATAGAACGCTCCATATATTGGTTTATTTTGATAGTCATGAAGCAAGTAAGTTCTCGGTAACGTTTTTTTACTTTTCCTACAGTAAATAATTCATTACTCCAATTAGGAGTATAGCCCTTTGTAAAATATCGCTTAATTTTACTTATTGGTAATGTGTCACCTACTTTAAATTTTGGTAGATGAGAAGACTTCTTTTTCTTCATTTCTTGTAATTTGTACACAGTTGCAAGTTGTTGTGGATTATTTGTGACGTCTATAGGTTTCATACCAATCGTACGATGTTTTCGATTATTATATTCATCTAATAATTTTGGTAGCATACCAAGCCAGTGGTATGATCCACATGCCGAGAATTTCCTCCACATCCACTGCTTCAGTGTTCGATTGAAGCGTTCAACTACGCTTGCCTTCAAGCTGATCCCTGTCGAATAGTGTTTAATTTTTCTGTTTGTAATCCACTGATGAAAAATCTTATTATAAAATTCTTTTCCCCTGTCAGTTTGAAGATGTTTTGGATAGCGTTTACATTTTGAATAGATGCGTTCCATATATTCTACTACCTCGTTTCCTGTTTTTGTTTAAGTGGAACTGCTCATGCATACTTTGAATAAACATCAATTGCAGTTAACATGTATTTATATCCACTATTAACTTTCGAAAACTGAGACATATCAACAAGATCAGTCTGATGCAGATCTTCCCTTGCCCGGCTAATAACACCCCGTCTTTCAAAATTATTTCGCACTGGAGCGTGGAGTCCTTTAGCTATTTCTTCTCTGATTTTGTTCATAAAGTATGGGTAAAAGAATTCGTTCTGTGTCGTCTATTTGTTTCTTGAATCGAAGTCGATCTATAGCCAGTTGTTGCCGGTTGCTTCTTCTGTCTTCACATCCAATTTCTTAGATTACTGAAATATCCTTAGAGAATCTAACCGCTTTAAATATATTTGCGAACGGAAGTTCGTCCCACCGCGCAGTGTTCATTTATTCGATAAACATCGATTTTCGAAGTCCTTCTTCGATTGTCAAGATTTCGTTTTCGTGTGATGAATGACCTGCACTTCTAGATGCTATTAACTTTTTCAGTCTCACCACTAGATTGTTTGGATCATTCCAATGAACTAATTCGATCTTCTTTCTTTGTTCATTTTTCCACTTAGCTACTTTTGATCCTCTTAATGTACGTTTGTATTTGTGTACACTCACGAATTTTGCTAGTTTATTCTTTACACGACATTTTTCCATTATGTTCGCCTACATTTTTAAACTGAAGTGTAACGTCTGTTGTTTTACTCATTTATAGTATATTCAAAGAGTATATGGAGCGGAAGATCGTTAGTATTCCATTGTTCTGGATTTTTTAGGTGGAAAGGAATTTCATCACCTTCCTTTACAGCAATTGGTGTACCTACTTCTAATTCGATTGGATTCAGGATCTGCTACACCCGATCTTCTCTTGTTGTTCATGTTGAGGTTATTGTCAGTTAATGGAAGGTGATCTTCCACAATATCACATAAAAGGGAGTCAACATATTCTATGCGTGCAGAAACGTCTTTAACTCGTTTCTTTAAATTTATCTGCACATGGTTAGTGTGCGTACGCATTGTGTCAGGCGAAACTGCTTCTTTTCCATTCATCGCTGGAGCTATTCCTTTCAGCCTTTTGTTCATAAAATCAACTGCATCCTCTTCTAGTTCACATTTGTCATGTATTTCATTTTGAAGATCTAAAATGTCACGTTATATTTCTTCTTTATTAATACTGTCCTTAACGGTTTTTAACACATAATTTTTATTACAAGCATCCTCAATGTTTATAGGATTGCCGACGTTCCTTAACCGTTTACCATGAATACTTAAGTTTCCGTCAGATGTTGATGTTACGTAATTTGTATTAACTAACATTTTTTCATCCACATATGATTTAGTAGCAATATCAAGTCATGATGATGGTCGCGTTACATACATGTTACCGGTTCTGTTGTTTGATGCCATCGTGATATTCTTTCTCTACTCAACAATTCGAAAATGAGTTCGTTAATGCATACACTGTCTTATTTATATCTCATAAAATAAACTCTCAGGACGCATCATCGGGAGCAAGAGCAGCTGCACTGGTAGTTACGGATATTATGAAAGCGAGATCTCAAGTAGGTGGGGGTAGACGAAGAAGAAAATCAAAACATCGAAGAGAACGTGTAAAACCGAAAAAAGTACGCATGCTGTAAAAAAAAGAAAGGTGGTTTTCTTCCACTCCTTCCGATATTTGCAGCCTTGTCGAGCTTGGGCGGTCTAGCAAGTGGAGCTGCGGGCATAGCATTGGGTGTAAACAAGGCAAAAGCCGCACAGGAAGAATTAAAAGAAATGAAGCGACACAATCGGGTGCTAGAAGCGATGCGTGGGAAAGGGCTTTCTACTCGAAACAAAGGAAAAGGCATTTACTTAAATCCTCCAGCATATAAGAGATAATGGAAGGCCTGTCGAATAGAGCATTAACTAACATAGATCTATATCGTTACGCATTTCGTTTGAAAATTCCCTTCTTCAGAGGTGTGTTTATGCGAGATACGTTACCGAAACTTTCTCGTAAAAATGAGAGTTGTATTTTGAATTTAGATCCGATAAGTAAATCTGGGTCGCACTGGGTTGCGTTCAGTAAACGAGGTGCATATGTGGACTACTTCTATAGTTTAGATAATTTACGTCCCCCTAAAGTGGTATTGGAATATTTAAAAAACTGTTACATTCAGTATAATTTTCATTCATATCAAATTTTTAATTCATCAATTTGTGGTCATCTTTGTTTACTATTTTTATACTGTATAAATAAAGCACGACCTTAGTATGTGTGTTCAGTGTGCACGATGGCATATGAAAGGCGGATTACACTCGAGGGTAGAGGCTCAAAGATTGACATAGTATTAGAAACCCCGATTTATTTGAACAGAGCTTCATTCTAAGAAATAGGACTTGCCGCACTATTTACATCTAATAGTATTCGAAATGTCACTAGTAAAAATAATAAGTTTGCTATATATTTGAATGGTAAAAAAATTATCTTGAGTGTAGCAGAAGGTATTTATGAATTCGAAGATCTCGTTGCAAAAATAGAAAGTTTGCTAACTATTAAAAATGTGAAACTATTTCTGCAAGAGTACACTCCAAAACTTAGCTTTTTTATCTCGACTATTAACAACAAACCTACTATGCATTCTCCGTTTGACATTGATTTCAATGTACCGAATAGTGTTGGTAGTAGCCTAGGTTATCTGTTAAATGTATATGAGAAATATGCTAACCATGAATCACAGCTGAATGAAATAGGTAACGTGAGCGTTAATAGCACAAATAACCAGATTGGTATTAAAATGAAGGGAGACAAAACAACTGTAATGGCATTACCTGAGGGTAGTTACACATTTTCGGAAATAGGAGCTCTAGTTCAGGAATCAATAATTAACAACTTTCCTATTCTCGAAGAGGAGAATGACCTACTAGAGAGAGATAGTAAACTTATTACTATTACTTATGAAAGGACCTATCTTCGCTGTAAAATGTCTTCAAACCTAGACGTAGACTTTATTGTTTCCAACGCAATTGCTGATTTGTTAGGATTTTCACGTCAAAAATATGAAGCTAATAAATTACATATTTCAGGGGAGATTATTAAAATTAATTACGTAAACTCGATTCGCGTATGTTGTAATCTCGTGTTAGGTTCCGGTTCCTACCTCAACGGTAAACAAACACATTTGTTATACAATTTTAAACCGCTTGGTCCAGCAGTAGTTCAACCGTCAACTATAAGCTTCTTACCGGTAAACACTAGTGTTATTCAACATATATCCGTTGTACTCGAAGGTCAGTTCGAAAACCCAATCGACTTACAAAATGAGGATGTAACAGTAGAGTTAATTATTCGTCCAGTGAAAATACAGTAATCGTATATAACATAAAGCGTACTCTTATGTACTATCATTCGAGTAAGGAACAGTTGAACAACAACATCATGGTAGTAATTTACACAAACCAGTCAAAAACCGAGGATTAAAAGAGGAAGCAGCCAGAGTAGTAAAATATAGAGTAAAGCTCAAAAACAATCTCATCGTGTACGCTACAAGAAAAATTAACCGCAAAAAATAAATACTTTTTACAATCGCTAGGCTATCGACTACTATAAGTTCTATTTCTCCTACGGAAACTACTTTAGTCTCTTTTCGTGTGTAATCAAGGTAACATCAACAAGAAATATGTTTAACGTAACAGACAAAGTTCTATTTGATAACGGAGTAGCCAGGCAGGAGGTAAGATGCTATCGTTCAAATGCAAGCACGAAATATAAAAACAACGATGAAATTCGAGTTCCTGTACCTTCTGAAGCCGATGTTCACATAGAAGGTGGTATTGTTAAATCAAACACAGATGATGCACCTTCCAACTTCAACAGTTTCCGATCAAACTTTCGCAGCAAATCTTTCCGATGAAATTTGTATTAAATTAAATGCGAAGAAAATTGAAAGAACACGGGAAGATTTTCTACAATGCTACCGACTACTATAAGATAAAGCAAATAAATTCTATTTCTCTATCAAAAACTACT
The DNA here is from genome assembly GCF_040414725.1 of Anabrus simplex. Classification (NCBI taxonomy): domain Eukaryota; kingdom Metazoa; phylum Arthropoda; class Insecta; order Orthoptera; family Tettigoniidae; genus Anabrus; species Anabrus simplex. The sequence goes on from NC_090273.1 coordinate 167,041,551, forward strand.
TTAGTCTCTTTTTGTGTACAATCATGGTAACATCAAGGAGAAATATGTTCAACGTAACGGACAAAGTTATATTTGACAACAGAGTTGCCAGGCGGGAAGTAAGGAGCTATCATCCATATGCGGGCACAAAATATGAAAACAACGATGAAATTCGAGTTCCTGTACACAACCAAGAACATATCCTTTTACCCTGTGAAGCTGATGTTCACATCGAAGGTGAAATAGTTAGATCAAGCGCAGATAATACACATTCATCAACAGCCGCTCGCGATCAAAACTTTGCAGCAAATCTCTTCGATTAAATTCGTATTGAATTGAATGGGAAAGAGGTGGAAAGAACTCGGCGTGTAGGTACGACTAGTGCTATAAAAACTTTTGCCTCTTATTCTAAAAATAAAATGCTAGCGCTGCAAAATGCCGGTTATATTCCTTCAATTTCCACAACACCAAACGAAGCTAATATTGCCCACGCAACTACAAAGCTGTTGCATACAATCATCCCACTGCGTGTTCTTTGCGGTTTATTTGAAGACTACAGGAAACCAACTGTAAATTTGAATTTATCTTTATTCGTTCTAGAGATGACAAATGTCCACTATTTTTAGCCAAAGCGGAAGATACAGCTAAGGTCAAAGCACGAAAAATGTATATAAATCTACCAACTCTAATACTGTCCGACGAGGAAGAAGTTAAACGCATAAAGTTGATCCAAAAATCCTTCTATTCCTGTAGCATTTCGATCGTGGAGTTATCACGAGTTACCTGCTATTCCAAATGCAACGAAAATTAATTGGACTGTTATGACTACGTCACAAATAGAAAAACCAAGAGTTTTTATGTTTGCTTTCCAAACCGATCGTAAGAAAATGAATGCTCCTTCTTTTCTGTTCGATCACTGTAATATTCGATCAGTTAACGTATTCTTAAATTCAAACTTTTATCCCTAATAAAAGACTGTAGCTAATTTTAACAATAACGACTGCAGTGAATTGTATGATATGTTCATCAAGTTTCGTAATGCGTACTATCAGCTTGATGATATTCGTTTCGAACCGAATATATCACGGAGTGAATTTCAATCGCATTGTCCTATTGTTGTTATTAATTGCACGGAACAGATAGAATCGATAACATCTTCCTCTGTAGATGTTCGCGTTGAAATTGAAACAAACGAACCTATTCCAGCCAACACTACTCTGCATTGCATTATTATTCATGACCGCATAATAAATTATAAACCACTAACGAATGAAGTACTTTTCTTCCAATGATCTTGCGCGAGTTTTTCTTCCTTTTTTACAATAGTGTATATAAACGAGAGAGAGAGGATTCTCTGCTTCAGTTCTTCGATATCAAGCACACCATGAGTGAAAAACCCAGAGGAGTGACAGTTGACATTAAGAAGTTACCTACTGCAGGTTACGAGATAGCCTGTTGTAATATAGATTCGTCTACAAGTGTGTTATCTACAGCTCTATTAGGTATGAGTGTACCTAATTTAGATTTCACGCTTACGTCGTTTTTCAGTTTTCTCAGTGATCAACAATACCAATATCTGCTTGTGTGCAACTGTGTTAATGAATTACGTCTATTAGCACTGCGAGAGTTTCCTCGTACATGCATAATTGACTTGAATACTATAGCAGGTGTACCCGATTTAAGAACAATGCGTAACGAGTGTTTCCCTGTTGACTGTCCGCGTCATTTACCACATGTTGCAAGACATTCAGGCAGCTGTGCTATGTTCAACGTTCACGCAGTTCATAGTTGGTTAAAATCGTCAGTTGGTGTGATGAGAATAGTGTGTTCAGTAATAAACAAATTTAAGAAAGAAGGTGTGAGCAGATTCAATAAATTTGAGTGGGCTTTCTTCTCTGAAAACATACTATCTATTTACGAACAACATCAGTTAAGTGCGCTCTGGCAGTATCTACCAGATCATCTGAAGGCGAACTTACAGCATGCTTGTCAGGATTCAGGAGCTACTACTAATTCAACAATTATTAAGGTGAAGAAAAAAATAGATATAATGGCATCCTTTTTTATTCTGCTACCAATTAATTTTTTCTCCTCTGCAGGTCACTACTCATGGTGCCAACAACAACAACAACAACGCCCGAGCTTGATATTAGTTACTATTTCAACAATTATTAAGGTAAAGAAAGATTAAATATTAGTTTCCTTTTTCTTGCTTGCTTTTTCTTTTTTATCAACGAATTTTTCTTTCTTTTTTCCCACTGCAGGTCTCTCCGCGCGGTGGCAGTCAAGGATTCAGTCTCTGCAGATCTCTCCTCGTGGTGGCAGTCAAAGATTCAATCGAAATTTCATATCAAAAAACTCTCATTTAATAAATTTGATTATAAAAAGTTCTCATTCAATAAATTAGATTGTAAAAAGAAATATGTTCTTTTTCATTCTCCTACTCCTACTTTAGTAGAGTACAAGGAATAAAAGGAGAGGCAGCGCAGGATAATTGAAAGAAAAAACTTTTTAACAAGTTTTTGATCATCTAGTTTGGATTTTATTTTTTCGAAAAAGAAAAAGATTAAATAAAGGTTTACAATGCGGTTTAATATATATATATATAAAGTTAACTTACAATACAAAACATGGCGCCTGCCGGTCATGTTGCTCCTCAAGCTGTTGAAAATTTACAGAAATGTAATAGTTTAATAGAAAGTAGTGAGTGCATAGAATTTAAGGACGAGAGGAAGAAGGTGTCAAATACCAGTGGTAGTGTGGATCAGGTCATAGGCCAAAGGGAAAATAATTCGCGAAATGTTTGTGTATGTGACGCACGCATTGTGCATGCGGAAGCGGAAAAGTGTGTTGACTGTGTTAATTTATTATCCGAATCGGCCTCAAGGGATGAAATTATTCGAATGTTAAGGGAAGACATTGAAAGTATTAAACGTAATAGACTTAGTTTAAACGGGGTGACTGAAGTGCAAACTGAGACATGGTCGGAAGTAAGTACGAGGAGTTGCAACAGTAGGCCTAAAACTAATCATGATCGGGGCGTAGGCCTAGGTATTGAATTAAGGAATAAGTTCCAGGTCCTTGAATCAATTACTTCTAGTGAAGAAGAATGTGTAAAGGTTAATAACGTTCCAGCCATTACAAGGAAGCCTGCACTGGGGTTGAAGAAGAAAAAATGTAAGGTAGTTGTGTACGGGGATAGCCATGGTCGGGGTATTGCTGTCGAACTTGGTGATATGCTACCGGAGACTGAAGTTGTAGGTTTTGTCAAGCCAGGTGCTCTGTTCAAAGAGGTTCTTCAGTCAGATAAGAAAGAGATGGGAACACTTAATGAGAGTGACTACGTGGTTATTATGGCAGTATTAACTATCAATACAGACCTTTCCCTGGTGCGCTTTACACGGGGTAGTGGTGGGGGTAAGGTTCGGCAGTGTTCGGTTATTGGTGGCGGGGAGGAAGGGGCGTAGGCGTTGAGGGAGGGATTGGACGTAGTGGTGTATAGTAGCCATTACTGATTGAAAACAATTATTGAATTGAAGTGTTTTCATTTAGGCTAGTGTGTTTACATGCGTAAGCGAGTATTGACTGGGTGAAATGTCGTAGACACAGCCCAATAAGCATCAGCAAGCAAGCAAGCAAGCTGATTGAAAACAGCTGATTTGCGAGCTTTAATCTGAAAATTCAACAACCCGATCAATAAAGTCAAATTGTGAGTTTCACAAATAGGAAAAGTCCTCTCAGTTTTAATTACTGCGTTTATGGGGTGATGCCAATATGCAAAATATCACGAATGGGCCGTCGTTTAACAACGAATAAACAGTACAATGTAGGTTAATTTGAAATGTCACGAATGGGCAAAGTCTTTTACTCATAACAACGGATAAACATATTACTTAGTACTATTTAGGTTAAGTTTTAATCCTAATTATTGCTTTAGGATGCTTGTGTAAAATGCTATGTATTAAATTATAAGTTGGGGTAGCCTAGGCTATATGAACTTGTTAAAATCCACAGTTTCTCTTTATATAGGCCTACATTGGTGGAGATTCCTTTTTATAGGTTGATATTCGGTTAAAATCCACAGTTTCTCTTTATATAGGCCTACATTGGTGGAGATTCCTTTTTGTAGGTTGATATTCGGTTTCCTTAAATTGTTATTTAAAGAAAAAACTCGCCGTGTTGAGTACCTCCGTGCTCAAATACGTCAGCCTCGTGTCAGTATATTTACTGGCACGTAAAATAACTTCTGCGGGACAAAATTCGGGCACCTTGCCGTCTCCCAAAACCGTGCAAGTAGTTAGTGAGGATGCATGTGTAAAATGCTATGTATTGAATAAAATTATAAGTTGGGGTAGCCTATATGAACTTGTTAAAATCCACAGTTTCTCTTTATATAGGCCTACATTGGTGGAGATTCCTTTTTGTAGGTTGATACCTGTAGGCCTATTCGGTTTCCTTAAATTGTTATTTAAAGAAAAAACCGCCGTGTTGAGTACCTCCGTGCTCAAATACGTCAGCCTCGTGTCAGTATATTTACTGGCACATAAAATAACTTCTGCGGGACAAAATTCGGGCACCTTGCCGTCTCCGAAAACCGTGCAAGTACGGTAGTTAGTGGGACATAAAAACAATAGCATCCTCACTTTATTATTACTGGCACGTACCCGAGGTTTCGCCTGCGTTTATTAATTTACCCATTAGATGTTTTTGAACCATGTACTTATTTTTTAAATTTAGTAATACACATCATTTTAAAATAAATTGTATGAAGTACATTATTTTAATTTTAATTTCACCCCTTCTCACTCCCATAACTATAGGGACCGAACTTGGACTAAAGTGATATCAGAAGTTTCCTATTCATCTTAGCGACCCCGATAACCATGGATTCTACATTAATATTGGTTGTTTTCTATTATTTTTATATTTCACTCACTTTCTTCCCCTGCCCCTTGGGGTGTCTTACCCCACAGTACTTTCTTTCCAGATAGTAAGTCTTATGTGTACCAAGTTTGGTTGAGAGCTGTGTTGGAACAGACACAATACACACTTACATCTGTAATCTCTGTCATTTTGACATTTTCTTTTTTACCCCTTCTAATCCCCATTCCGATTGGGAATGAAATTTGACTTAAACGGCATCCAGAGTGTTACAGTTCCTCTCAGCGTCCACAAAAACAATGGATTCGACACTAATATCAGTCGTTTTTATTTATTATCATATGTTATCCCCTCCCCTATGGTTGCTAGGGTTTCTTGCCCCCACAGTATTTTTTTCTGGATAGTAAGACATATTTTTACCAAGTTTGATTGAGAGCTATTCTGGAACATAAACACATTCATCTGCAATCTCGGTCATTTTGGACATTTTCTTTTTCACCCTTTCTCATCCCCCCACTGTCGGCAGCCCTGATGATTATTTTCCGTGGTTTCTCGTTTTCACCCCAGGCAAAATCTGGAGCTGTACCTTGATTAAGGCCATTACCGGGCAAGTTAGGCATGTGGTTAGGGGCGCGCAGCTGCGAGCTTGCATTCGGGAGATAGTGAGTTTGAATATCACTGTCGGCAGCCCTGAAGGTTTTCCGTGGTTTCCCATTTTTACACCAGGCAAATGCTGGGGCTGTACCTTAATTAAGGCCACAGGCGCATCCTTCGAACTCCTAGTCCTTTCCTATCCTATCGTCGCCATAAGACCTATCTGTGTCGGTGCCACTTAAAGCCACTAGCAAAAAAAAAATGAAGGCCATTGTTACTTCCTTCTCAATCCTAACACTTTCCTATTCCTTCGTCGCCATAAGACCCATCTCATACCCTCAGAACTGGAATCTGAGCTGCTGCGCCGATGGCCTGTTGTATTGTGTGTTGGTTTATTATAATGTTGTTTGTCCCTAGTCCTTCAGAGTTCTTGGGGCAAACACAGCACAGTGGGGCTCCTCTTAATTCTGTGCTTGAAAATAGGCTACCTTTAACCTATGGAACAGATTCCTTTGACAGCCACTTCTAACCTGGAGAACAGCGGAGAGTAATGAGGATGTGAGGAACGTAATTATGTTTGTGAACTCTAGAGCTGTTTTAATATCCATGTCTATTCGAGTATTGAGCCTGAAGCCTGGTCCGACCCCTAATAGCCCCTCCATCAGCCATCACAGACGGCCTAGGTGTCACTGAAGAGTTGTACTAGGGAAATGAGAAGTGAGATTTTTTAGTTTCCAGTTGCTTTCCTCACCAAGCCAGAAATTGCTATTAAATATCAGTCTGTCAAGCCTACTGAAAATGATACACCAATTGACCCTATGAACAACATTTTCACACCATTCCTAACAGGGACTGGCTGCATAATGAATGGCATTACTAGCATCACTCTTACCCAGTAGCGGCGAATGGGGGAGGCAAAAAAAGTACAGACAACAAAATGTACCTGGGTTTGTGGGATATAGTGGCACAGGGGGAGTATAGACATCGAAACTGGAAAAATGCTACAAAGTGGTAAGTTTTTTATGCTCTCTGAGCAAATTTCGACAGAGAGTTAAAGGTTGACAGTCAACCAACTTAAGTGCAGTAATAATAGCTTTTTGAGATTTTGATTCTATACTGTACAATAAGTACCTCTAAGCCTAGAATAGAGAAAGTGAAATCTGTCTGCAGATGAACAAGAACAGAGAATCTCCTGGACAAGGAAATTGGACAGAAGTACATGGATACGATTATTGAAAGGTTCCAGGCAATAGACTGGTTCAGGTGGCATACAGGGTTAGTAAAATGACTCTTAAGGAGGTGCAAAGGATGGTAAATAAACTCCATTGTCATAAAGCAGCAAGAATAGATGAAATTAGACCCAAAGAGGTGAAATGGAGTGGGAAGGCTGGGATGAAATTGCTACACAGAATAATAGCATTACGGGTAGCGGGTAGAGACCCTCTTTGAGGCAGCTCTACTGTAGGGTGTGGCGACTCCACCGACGTGAGTCTGAGATCACACTGACCCGTTGTGTAGCATCTGGTAAGGTTCCAGCTGACCGTTACGAGCGAAAACCTCTACGACATCTGCAGTGGAGAAGATGGACTTTGGTACAGTGGAGATGATGGAAGGGGCAGCCCATTACTCAGGGATTAATAAGAGTGCACTAAATTAATCTGCCGCCTTGTAGATGAAGTAGAGGACTACTAAAGGCCTGACAGAAAATACCTCGATTGTGGTAGACCTAGGAAGTCAGCAGAAGAGGATTGCTTTCAAATGTTTTTAAATGTTTGATAAATTTCCAAGTACTTTGAGAACTTTTAAGAAAAAGCTGGCTAAACAATTGATTAGGAATCTGCCATCTGGGTGGCAGCGTTAAATGCATTGATTATTAATTGATTGATTGATGATTCAACACAAAAACGAGCCTTGGAAAGAATAGTAATAATGATGTTATTGCTTTACCTCCCACTAACTACTTTTTCGGTTTTCGGAGAGGAAAGAATAGTAAAACAGACTGCGACCAACATTTCTGATACAGTTGGAATTAATTATGGCTCTGTAGGATATGATGTTCCTCCAAAGTGTACTAAAAGAGACACTTTTAAAAAGACATAAAGAATACAATTTAAGAATTGGCACATTGAGTATATTAACCGTGACCAATAAAGTCAATGAAATCACTGACATGATGGACCACAGGCATCTAACGATCTCAGGCCTGAGTGAAACAAAATGGAAGGGTTGTGACACAAACACATTAGCTAATGGCCTTTAACTTTGTTAGAGTGGAAATAAGACCACAGCAAGGAATGGTATGGGGATAGTCCTACACCAGAACAATGACTGTATTTCTGATGTAACCTATGTTATTGAAAGAATAATTAAAGTAAAGGTTTTTTAAATGATGAATATCTTACAATTGTTCAGGTCTATGCTCCCCAGCAAGGCTGTAGTGAAGAAGAAAAGATAAATTTCCTACAGCAGTTGGAAGACATCGATGAAGAGAACCTCATAATGATATGTGACTGTAATGCCCAGTTAGGAACAGAAAGAACAGGATACGAGGCAACCATGAAAGCATTCGGGTATGGAAGGAGAACTTTTACTTGACCTGTGCTTGAGAAACAAACTCTTAGTCAAAAATACATGGTTCCAGAAGAAAGAAATTCATAAGGTGACAAGATACAGCTGGGATGGCAAATCAAAATCTCTGATAGAGTATGTTATTAAGGACATAGGTAGCGGAGCTAAAGTGCAAGATATCAAAGTCTTTCCAAGTGAATGTCTTGAAAGTGATCAATCAATCAATACTGATCTGCATTTAGGGCAGTCGCCCAGGTGGCAGATTCCCTATCTGTTGTTTCCTAGCATTTTCTTAAATAATTTCAAAGAAGTTGGAAATTTATTGAACATCTCCCTTGGTAAGTTATTCCAATCTGTAACTCCCCTTCCTATAAATGAATATTTGCCCCAGTTCGTCCCCTTGAATTCCAACTTTACCGGGCGAGTTGGCCGTGCGCGTAGAGGCGCGCGGCTGTGAGCTTGCATCCGGGAGATAGTAGGTTCGAATCCCACTATCGGCAGCCCTGAAGATGGTTTTCCGTGGTTTCCCATTTTCACACCAGGCAAATGCTGGGGCTGTACCTTAATTAAGGCCATGGCCGCTTCCTTCCAACTCCTAGGCCTTTCTTATCCCATCGTCGCCATAAGACCTATCTGTGTTGGTGCGACATAAAGCCCCTAGCAAAAAAAAAAAAAAAAAAAGAATTCCAACTTTATCTTCATATTGTGATCTTTCCTACTTTTAAAGACGCCACTCAAACTTATTCGTCTACTAATGTCATTCCACGCCATCTTTCGGCTGACAGCTCGGAACATACCACTTATGATATAGATGTTGAGTCCCATAGATATTTACATAGATATTCCCATAGATATTTATTTACAATCCCATTTGTGTGATTATCCCAGTGAAGATCTTTCCTTATATTAACACCTAGATATTTACAATGTCCAATAACAGACCATTTATATTGGTATTACATACCACTTAGTCAAGCAACTCGCCTTCTTTCTCCCAAGTCTTCACAGCCCAAACTTTGCAACATTTTTGTAACACTGCTCTTTCGTCGGAAATCACCCAGAACAAATCGAGCTGCTTTTCTTTGGATTTTGTCCAGTTCATGAATGAAGTAATCGTGGTGAGGGTCCCATACACTGGAACCATACTCTAGTTGGGGTCCTACCAGTGACTTATATGCCCTCTCCTTTACATCCTTACTACCATCCCTAAACACCCTCATAAGCATGTGCAGAGATCTGTACCCTTTATTTACAATCCCATTTATGTGATTACCCCAATAAAGATCTTTCCTTATATTAACACCTAGATCCTTACAATGATCCCCAAAAGGAACTTTCACCCCATCAATGCAGTAATTAAAACTCAGAGGTTTTTCTTATTTGTGAAACTCACAACCTGACTTTTAACGCCGTTTATCATCATACCATTGTCTGCTGTCCATCTCACAACATTATCGAGGTCATTTTGCAGTTGCTCACAATCTTGTCACTTATTTATTACTCTATACAGAATAACATCATCCTCAAAAATCCTTATCTCTGATTCCACTTCTTTACTCATATCATTTATACAAGGTGTTCGGGTTAAAGGTATAATAACATAAAATTTAATAACTTGAGAAGTAGTGGAGATATTTACTTTCAGTTTGTTTCTACAAGTAGGGTAACTCAAAATGTTTGTTTACATACCTACTAAACCTTGATATGCGCACCATTAATAATGCAACAGACATCTAATCGGTATTCCACTTCTCTCCAAGTGTTCTGCAGCATTGTAGGCATAACATATGCGATAGCTGCACGAATGCGATGACGCAGATCTGGTAGATCAAGAACTGGTGTCTGGTACACTTGATTCTTGACAAACCCCCACAGAAAAAAAAAAACAAGTGGCGTAATATCGGGGCTTCTCGGAACTCCTGATTCAAGAAATCCCTCACAACTTCCGCATAATGGCATGGTGCACCATCTTGCTGAAAGATCACGTCACGAGGAAGTTGTGGCAAACATACTGCTCCAACATGTCTAGGTAACGTGTTCCATTAACTGTAGGCTCCGCGAAGAAGAATGGGCCAATAACCCTATCCTTCAACAATCCACACCACACATTCACTTTCAGAGAGTCCCGTTCCAAATCTACCACTATGTGGGGAGGGCGGTTCAGATCCCCATATGCGGCAATTGTGCTTGTTTACTGTGCGGGAAATACGGAATGTAGCCTCATCTGAGAAACAGACCGAATCGAGGAATGCCTCGTTTTTCATCAAGTTTTGCCAAAATCGTCTCCACAAATGCCTTCCGTAGTGGACTGTCCTGAGGTTTGATTTTCTGATGAAGCTGCAGTTTGTACGCCTGTAGGCGCAACCTTTTGTGGACGACATCGTGTACTGTCGGACGAGGTAACAGTAACTGCCTACTTGCTTGTCGAATGACTTACGAGGGCTCCGCTTGAAGGACTCACGGATTAAATCAACAGTAGCCTCTGAAACTGCGTGCTTGGTGTGGCGGCCCAAAATCGACAGCAAGGTCCCAGATTCTCGAAGGCGCCTGTCCCATTTCATGATTGTTACGTAAGTGGGAACATCATCAGTTCGTAACAGTCCACACCCACGCCGAAATCTACGTTTTACTAGTGTAACGGGTTTTATCTCCGCGAGCGGAAGCATGCAGAACACCTCCTGCTGTGGAGTCCACATGGTTACTGGCGCGCTTTTCGTGACCAATGCAGTTATGTGCATGCGCACGTGGTACCACCGCCACGCAAGCAAACACAGAAGACATTTTGAGTTACCCTATTTGTAGAAACAAACTGCCAAAGATATCTCTATTATTTCTCAAGTTATTAAATTGTATATTATTATACCTTTAACCTGGACACCTTGTATATATAAGAAAACATTAAGGTCCAATAATACTGCCTTGAGGAATTCCCCTCTTAATTATTACAGGGTCAGGTAAAGCTTCACCTACTCTAATTCTCTGAGATCTATTTTCTAGAAATATAGCAACCCATTCGGTCACTCTTTTGTCTAGTCCAATTGCACACATTTTTGCCACTAGTCTCCCATGATCCACCCTGTCAAATGCTTTAGACAGGTCAATCAAGATACAGTCCATTTGTCCTCCTGAATCCAAGATATCTGCTATATCTTGCTTGAATCCTACAAGTTGAGCTTCAGTGGAATAACCTTTCCTAAACTCGAACTACCTTCTATCGAACCAGTTATTAATTTTGCAAACATGTCTAATATAATCAGAAAGAATGCCTTCCCAAAACTTACATATAATGCATGTCAAACTTACTGGCCTGTAATTTTCAGCTTTATGTCTGTCACCCTTTCCTTTATACACAGGGCTACAATAGCAACTCTACATTCATTTGGTATAGCTCCTTCATGCAAACAATAATCAAACAAGTACTTCAGATTTGGTACTATATCCCAACCAATTGTCTTTAGTATATCCCCAGAAATCTTATCAATTCCAGCCGATTTTCTAGTTTTCAACTTTTGTATCTGTTGTAAATGTAATCATCGACTTCTTGTGGCAATTCCCAAGTAGGAGAAGGAAACCTAAGATTAAGAACTGGAAACTAGAGGAATGGGATAACATGTAACAGTTTCAAGAGAAGAAAAAAATAAACTACCAGTTTCTGAACCAAAAAGTGGTAGGTAATGAAAAATCGGACAACATGAAGAATGCTCTAGTAAGGAGTGCTGCGAGCTATGTGGTAAAACATACACTAGAGTTAATGTAAGAGAACTACAGTGGTATTAAACTTCTGTCCCTGAGTTTTCGTACAAGTGATCAGTGCAGTTAACATGTACAATCAAGAGAGGTAAAGAATAACGAGTTATAGGAATACATTTCGTAAGTGTGAGTTAATGCAACATGGCCAGAAATGGATGTACCGGTATTCGAGCAAAGATAAGTTCAACCGTGTTGTAAGATCAATTGAGAAATTATTTTAAACAGTGTAATAAGAAACGTGCGTGACGAGATATGTGAACTACCGTCAAAGTTTGAAAGAAAGGACAGACCGATACTTGGTGACGCTAAGCACTTGTTTGATTGTTTAATAGGGGGGAATAAAAAGAAACATTGCAGCCAAGTGGAGAAACTTGCTGCCTCTGCCTAAAAATATGCAAGTTCATGGTGCTCTAGCCTTTATGGACGTAAGATCCAGCTTTGAAGATAATATGTTCCTTGCAATGAGAGAGAGAATGACATTATTGTGTTTTCTTCTTCTTCTTAATCTGTTTACCCTCCAGGGTTGACTTTTCCCTCGGACTCGGCGAGGGATCCCACCTCTACCGCCTCAAGGGCAGTGTCCTGGAGTTTCAGACTTTTTGGGTCGGGGATACAACTGGGGAGAATGACCAGTACCTCGCCCAGGCGGCCTCACCTGCTATGCTGAACAGGGGCCTTGTGGAGGGATAGGATGATTGGAAGGGATAGACAAGGAAGAGGGAAGGAAGCGGCCGTGGCCTTAAGTGAGGTACATCCCGGCATTTGCCTGGAGGAGAAGTGGGAAACCACGGAAAACCACTTCCAGGATGGCTGAGGTGGGAATCGAACCCACCTCTACTCAGTTGACCTCCTGAGGCTGAGTGGACCCCGTTCCAGCCCTCGTACCACTTTTCAAATTTCGTGGCAGAGCCGGGAATCAAACCCGGACCTCCGGGGGTGGCAGCTAATCACGCTAATTGTGTTTTGTACTGTGAAATTTGAAGTACCTGTGTAAAAGAGAAAGGATTCACATCCAAGCCGCTCGCAGAAAAGTTAATGTTACGTTGCTCTCCCTTAGCTCAACGACAGTATGAAATTGAATTCCATCAACATACCGAGGATTAGTACCTATTGATGCTTGTAAAAAATAAATGAGGTAGCAAATACAGTACGTCTGATAGGTCTTACCCATAGTTGAGCATCAAGTCCTACAATAGTTCTTGGCATGTAATGGTGTATAAATGTCAGACACCCGTATGTGGGGTGGGTAGATCCACTGGCACATTATGGTGCGTAAAATTCAGGCACCCAGCATCTCTAAAAATACACCCGATGAAAGGATTGCTATTATTATGTAAGCCTTGTGGTGTATTGGTTAACATTGTTGGCTACACCCCGTGGTCCGGGTTCGATTCCCAGCTCTGGTAAGGAATTAATTCTGGTTAGAGGTACAGGTGATTTGATGCCACACGCCCAAATATGAATATTTCCATTCAAAGTTTGGGAGGGATTTGAAGAAGTACCGTAGGTTTTATGTCGGCTATCAAAAAGAAAGAAATAGATGAGTATATCGGTCTTTAAAAACAAAAGTAAGCACGAAGAAAATGATTGAACTTAAGATTTCTTTAAGTGCAAAGCTGAGGAATTCTGGGAAACTCAAAACTTGCTGATGAGTAGGATTCAGTAGGTCTGTGAGACAGGAGTAGGTACTTAATGAAGAATAACTTTCAATTTTTATAAACCATCGACACTACTTACCTTCACGGCCAGTATAGAGTGCAGTGTGATGAAGTAAGCCCGAGGCGATTTTCCCTGTCGTTCCACTTGATTTAGGCTATTGTTGGGTACGGGATGGAGTACTATTTGTGTATAGTTCTGTGGACTGAGAACTGTCGTAGAGTCAGTGGCTGGAGCAACTAATGTGAGTAATACAGGCAGTGTTAATGATTGTATTGTCCTGATGTTCAGCACTGTTGAATAGTTGCTGTGTAGTTGTTCATTGTATGCGATTGTGGAATTTCTCTGGAGATGAACCAAGGACCGATCATCATGTGTTGTGTGGAGCGTAGCCATGCGCTGAAACCTAGCCATTGCCTTGTAACTGCTGTGTGAGATGACAGACTTGCGAGCGCAAGTGAAAGGCCTGTCAATAAGGAGTAGACAGCCTTCAGGTAAAGACTGTCCATCCGGAGTCCCACTGTGAGATACTTGTAAATAGACAGCAATTAGTGAGTGTGGCCATTCATGGTTGAATATAATTATGTATATATGTGCGTGTGCATTTATTGGGTTATCCTGAAATAAATTAGAGTAATAAAACAGACGCGGTTTTATTTTTAACACTATTAAGCAGGTGACTGATTTGTGAAACTAACAACAATTTTATCTCAGGTGAACTGAACCTAGTGTGTGTCTTACCGCTACAACCCTTTCTGATAGTACAAGTGCCTTAAGCATTGCAGCCAAACCCCCTACTTAGGCAGCCCAGTTGGCAGATTCCCTATGAGTTGTTTTCCTAGCCTTTTCTTAAATGATTGCAAAGAAATTGGAAATTTATTGAACATCTCTCTTGGTAAGTTATTCCAATCCCTAACTCCCCTTCCTATAAACGAATATTTGCCCCAATGTGTCCTCTGGAATTCCAACTTTATCTTCATATTGTGATCTTTCCTCACTTTAAAGTCACCACTCAAATTTGACAGAGGTATTCTGAGTTGGAGTTTACTTGCGGTGGGATCGCTAGTTGCTTTCTCCTCCTGTAGCCAACAGCTCATAGGCCACTCACCCATCGAGTACTGACCAGATTCCGATTGTTTTCCATACAGACCGCATTGTACCAAATATATATCAATATATTAATCTTCTTATAAGCTATAAATTTTCTTTTGCGTATTGAAGTGCAATTACAAAAAATAAATTGACAAGAGGGTTCACCTTTTCAATACATCAAGTAAATAATATTACATCAGTCTTGAGACTAGTTTCAGCTACTTAGTGGCCATATTCTTCTTCTTTATCTGTTTACCCTCCAGGGTAGGTTTCTCCCTCGGACTCAGCGAGGGATCCCACCTCTACCGCCTCAAGGGCAGTGATCTGGAGCTTCAGACTCTGGATCGGGGGATACAACTGGGGAGGATTACCAATACATCGCCCAGGTAGCCTCACCTGCTATGCTGAAGAGGGGCCTTGCGGGGGTTGGGAAGATTGGAAGGGATAGACCAGGAAGAGGGAAGGAAGTGGCCGTGGCCTTCAGTGAGGTGGGAATCAAACCCACCTCTACTAAGTTGACCTCCCAAGGCTGAGTGGACCCCGTTCCACTTTTCAAATTTCGTGGCAGAGCCGGGAATCGAACCCGGCTCTCCGGGGGTGGCAGCTAATCACACTAACCACACCACAGAGGCGGACGGGCATATTCAGCCAAATAAAATTAAACAGATTATGGAATAACCACCTTACAAGGACTCCTTTGTTTACATTGCCTGCTTCCTCCAGCAAGTCAGTGCTTGTTCTACAGGTGGCGTGCCGGATGCGACCGGCGTTGACAAGCAAATTGTCATTTGATAAGTTGTGTCATCACCCAAGATAAGGTAAGCTAAATGAAGTGCAATGCCATTTCAATAATTCCTATAAGCAGCTACTGCCCCTACTTTACATAACACTTCTGGGGGAAACTCGTTTTACAACACGAAACATGGTGATGCGTTTACGTCTTTTCCCACTGGGCGAGTTGGCCATGCGGTTAGAGGCGCGTGGCCCTGAGCTTGCATCCAGGAGATAGTGGGTTCGAATCCCACTGCGGCAGCCCTGAAGATGGTTTTACGTGTTTTCCCATTTTCACACCAGGCAAATGCTGGGGCTGTACTTTAATTAAGACCAAGGTCGCTTCCTTCCCATTCCTATCCCATCGTCGCCTTAAGACCTGTCTGTGTCGGTGCGACGTAATGCCACTAGCAAAAAAAAAAAATCCGAATTCTCTGAAATGATTTACGACCGACTTAGGCCTACTTACTTATTGTGTCCTATTAGTACTTTTTTTTTTTTTTTGCTAGTTGCTTTACGTCGCACCGACACAGATAGGTCTTATGGCGATGATGGGACAGGAGAGGGCTAGAAGTGGGAAGGAAGCGTCCGTGGCCCTAATTAAGGTACAGCCCTAGCATTTGCCTGGTGTGAAAATGGGAAACCATGGAAAACCATTTTCAGGGCTGCCGACAGTGAGGTTCGAACACACTATCTCCTGAATACTGACCGCACTTAAGCGACTGCAGCTATCGAGCTCGGTCCTACTAGTACCAGGAGTGTCCGAGGACATGTTCGGCTTGCCTGGTGCAGGTCTTTTCACCTGACACCCGTGGGCGGCCTGCGCGTCTGGATGTCGGATTATGATAATGAAGTAGGGAGAGATGAAACCCGGTTTCGGCACGTAGCCTACTCCTCTCGAATAATACCAAGGGGTCTGCTCAATGCTTTACGTCGCCATCCGACGACCGAATGACCATCAACAGCATCATATCCCCTCACTCCATTTGAACACTGCGAAAAGGTTTGGATTTGAATCCAGGCTTTTGGCATGCAATCTAGTGATTAGAAACTGTCTACCACCAACTTTCCTACCCTGCCGGCCAACATTCTGATGGTGAAATTTTTTTTTCATCCAGGTAAGTGGCTCAGACGGTTGAGTTGCTGGTCTTCCAACTCCAACTTGGCTCAGTCCGGTGGTATTTGAACATGCTCAAATACGTCAGCTTTGTGTCGGTGGATTTACTGGCACGTAAAGTAAGTCGTGCGGGACTAAATTCCGGCACCTCGGCGTCTCCTTAAACCATAAAAGTAGTTACTAGGACGTGAAGCCAGCAACATTATTATATTTTTCTTTAGACCAAAACTTACAGACATCATATTATGTGCTAGCAGCTCTTTTCGCACCGACACAGATAGGTCTTATGGCGACGATGGGATAGAAAAGGCCTAGGAGTTGGAAGGAAGCGGCCGTGGCCTTAACAGCCCCAGCATTTGCCTGGTGTGACAATGGGAAACCACGGAAAACCATCTTCACGGCTGCTGACAGTGCGATTCGAACCACCATCTCCCGGATGCAACCTCATAGCCGCCCGCTCCTAACCGCACGGCCAACTCGCCCGGTCATCATATTATAACAATAAAGATTGTAACCATAATTTTTGTTATTATAGGCCTATGTATTTTAATGCTATAATTATTCCTGCAACAATGTCTTTGTCTGGTATACATATATTTCAGATATCAATATATTTCCTGTAATGTTAATCTTCTTTTGAGGCCTAATCATATATTTAATTCGTTTTCATATCATAATATTTAAAATTTCTAAGTCCGACTCCTTGGCCGAATGGTCAGCGTTAAGGCCTTCGGTTCAGAGGGTCCAGGTTCGATTCTCGGCCGAATCGTGGATTTTAATCGCGTCTGATTTCTTCTGGCTCGCAGAGTGGGTGTTTGTCCCAACACTTTCATCTTCACATAACATACTACACTACCAACCACCACAGAAAACACGCAATAGTGATTACATCCCTCCATATACGGTTGGCATCAGAAAGGGCATCCGGCCGTAAAACAGGGCCAGATT
Source organism: Anabrus simplex (assembly GCF_040414725.1). Classification (NCBI taxonomy): domain Eukaryota; kingdom Metazoa; phylum Arthropoda; class Insecta; order Orthoptera; family Tettigoniidae; genus Anabrus; species Anabrus simplex. The sequence goes on from NC_090273.1 coordinate 167,058,907, forward strand.
CACATGTGCGACCCCAGAGGTGTGGGAAAAAGCAGTAGAAGAATATTTAAAATTACTTAACCATTTCATACGCACAGGAAATTTCCTGGCATCCTCACTCCTCATAGGAGTACGGTACGTAAGTTCCGCACCATCGGGTCCATTCTTAACAAGAAATCACGCAGGAGACGAACCGTTTTAACAGAGGAAAATCTTGGCGAAATAGGAGCTCTCTTGGAAAGAACTCCAACAAAATCCCTGTCGCGTCTCGCCGTACAAGCTAATGTGTAGAGACGGGAATTTGCCTATTTTATTCCTGTGTTCAGAAACGTAGGCTTTTGAGATATAAATCCGTTTTAGGGTTCTTTAAGCTAGATTTCGTTGGTTTTATTGTGCCTATAAATGCCTGTTTCAGGGGTTTGTGCCTATTTGGATTATAATTGCCTATTTGATGTCTTTTGAAACTATTTTAAAGAAGCCGATTTTCTTACAGTGCATTATATACTGTAAATGATGTGCTCGACAGTATTATCCTCTCATTTCTCAAAATCTGTTTACCCCACGAACAAAAATGGGAATTCTTGGAAGTCACCAGGAATAGTTCTTAGGAAATTTCCGTCAGGAGAAACAAGGAACAATATTTGACCTGGAAGCCTTCAACCCCTCCAACTTCTAAGATATATGTGAGAACCAATCAACGTCGAACCCTTATACCTCCTTCTCGATGTGAACTGTTGTACGCGTACGCTTTACCTTCAGAACACGTTGTGATTTATTGTGAAGAAGTGTGTCTGTGACAATGCCAGAAGAAAAATCAACGGGTGAGTTGGCTGTGCGCTTAAGAGCGAGCAGCTGTGAGCTTGTGTCCGGGAGATAGGGGGTTCGAGCCCCACTTTCGGCAGCACTGAAGATGGTTTTCCGTGGTTTCTCACTTTTACACCAGGCAAAAGCTGGGGCTGTACCTTAATTAAGGCCACGGTCACTTCCTTCCCACTCCTAGGCCTTTCCCATCCCATCGTCCCCATAACACGGCGTCGGCGTGACGTAAAAAAAACTCTCATTGCAAAGAAAAATCGTCGAAGTCGTATTGGCTGAAGCGGTGGATCACAGGGGATCCCATTTTCACTACGGATGGAAAGGTAGTCTTCTGCCAAGCTTGCTGCAAGGAGGTAAGTTCGTTTGTTGCTTTTCTCTCTTTTGTGACTGACCTACGATCCCATTTCATTGTAGCATTTATAGGCCTATTAATTTACGTATAGTCGTGAAATTTCAATAATTTATATTGCTAAAATGTAAATAATCATTTAATTACCGAACGAGGAGTTAGAACATGCCGGTGGTCTCTTGTGATAGAGTGGATGCAAATTAAAAATCAGCATTTTGAACTCTGATTCAATTCCCGTGAAAATAGAGATTTACGACTAAAATATTTTTCTTTCTTTCTTTCTTAATCTGTTTACCCTGCAGGGCAGGTTTTCCCTCGGACTCAGCAAAGGATCCCACCTCTACCGTCTCAAGGGCAGTGCCTAGGAGCGTGAGACTTTGTGTCGGGGATACAACTGGGGAGGAGGACTAGTACCTTGCCCAGACAGACTCACCTTCTATGCTGAACAGCGGCCGTGTGAAGGCATGGGAAGATTGCAAGGGACAGGCAAAGAAGAGGGAAGGAAGTGGCCGCGTCTAAGTTAGGTACCATTCCGGCACTTTCCTGATGTTGACCTCCCGAGGCTGAGTGGACCTCGTTCCAGCCCTCGTACCACTTTTCGAGTTTGGCAGAGCCGGGAATCGAACCCGGACCTCCGGGGGTGGCAGGTAATCACGCTAACCACTACATCACTGCCAGATTATAACTGAACATTTTTGAGGGCATATTTCCTTGTAAATTACGAATTCTCTTGTTCCTACTTTAAAGTTTTGTACTTCCAGAAACATCACCTCTAATAGTCTTTCTCTTTTTTATGAAAGAAATGCATGCTTATACTGTCCGACTCGTTGGCCGAATGGTTAGCATACGGCCTTCGGTTTACATGGTCCCGGGTTAGATTCCCGGTCGGGTCGGGGATTTTAATCTTAATTGGTTAATTCCAGTGGCTCTGGGGCTGGATGTGTGTGGCCTAATAGGCCGTCTACGAGAAAAAAGACCCGCACCTGGCCTATACACCAATAATATGTTTATACTAAGCATTATTGCCAATTAGCCCAGCTGTAGAAATATAAAAACATTGTAATTTAAGCCATTTTTTAATTTTTCAGATCAAATATGAAAAGATACCATATAGATCAACATAGAAATACTGCTATGCATTTGACACGAGTACAGAAAGCGTTATCATCGCAGATTTTCTACCAGTCCACTGTGAACAGCGACCAACAGCAATTTTCTATAGACCTGTGCACTGCAGTAGTGGGAGCTAATATCCCCTGCATAAACTGGAGCATATTCAAACTTTAACAAGCTGCCGGGAGCAATCACCGAGTTGGAGACGAGTGGCTTTCCCCCGGTGGAGTCATTTAGGGTCGTGGAAGAAGTCAATAATAATGTTATTTGTTTTACGTCCCACTAACTACTGTTTTACGGTTTTCGGAGACGCCGAGGTGCCGGAATTTAGTCCCCCAGGAGTTCTTTTACGTGCCAGTAAATCTACCGACACGAGGCTGACGTATTTGAGCACCTTCAAATACCACCGGACTGAATCAGGATCGAACCTGCCTAATTGCGGTCATAAGGCCAGCGCCTTAACCGTCTGAGCCACTCAGCCCGGCCGGAAGAAGTCAGGAGAAGTTTTGACCGAACCTCTGGGAAGGTAGCCGCTGTCAGCAAAATGTTCCACAAGAGTCCTGCAGCAGAATCCATGATGGAAAACGACGGTAAAAGTTGATGCTTGTTGTTGTAAGGGGCCTAACATCGAAGGTCATCGGCCCGACGGTAAAAGTAGGCAGGGTGCTACGAGGTGAGGTAGATGCAGCGGTTGAACTAAAACCAAATGAAGTGGCTTCATTGAAGTTTTGTCCAATCACTTCCTGTGATATTGAGCGATTTCTCTCAGTACAAAACATTCTGCCCGACAGGGGAACAAGATAGTTACCGGAAAACATTAATTGTTGTAAATACCTTTTACAGTAATTGAGGGTGTTATTAAATTATAAGTATTTTTCATGCCTATTTTGGCTAATTTTAGAGCCTATATACCTGCCTATTTTAACTGTTTTTAGTGACTATTGTAATTCTCGTCTCTACAAATGTGTCCTTGCCCACAGAGCAACAAAACTGTTCAAAGCAAAACCGTACAAACCCACCCCTCCTCAATATTTAAGAGAACCTGACAGTTTCGCTAGGGTTCGGTATTGTAACTGGTTGCTTCAGTCAGTTCACGATGGGTACGTTGACCCAGAACTTTTATTTTATAGTGATGAAGAATGGCTACACTTAAGTGGCTATGCAAATAGTCAAAACAGTCGCTACTGGTGTGCAGAAAATTCCTACCAACTGTATGTCCGTCCACTTCATGATGTGAAAATAGGAGTTTGGTGCGCAATAAGTGCTCGCAGAATTATAGGGCCTATATTTTTCCGCGAAACAATAAAGGCTGATCGATATATAGATCTCATTCTCAGACCACTTACAAGAGTTGACGGAAGAAGAAAGGAGTAATGGTTACTTTATGCAAGATAATGCGACGGCACACGCTGTTAATCGGTCTATGGAGGTAATGCGGGAAGTTTTCGAAGATCGTGTGGTTAATTATCCCCCTAGATCTCATGATTTAAATCCCTGTGATTATTACCTGTAGGGGATGCTGAAGGGAAAAGTGTATGTGAACAACTCTCACACACCGGGCGGGTTGGCTGTCCAATCAGGGGCGCGCAGCTGTCAGCTTGCATCCGGGAGATAGTGGGTTCGAACCCCACTGTCGGCAGCCCTGAAGATGGTTTTCCGTGGTTTTCCATTGTCACACCAGGCAAATGCTGGGGCCGCTTCCTTCCCACTCCTAGGCCTTTCCTATCCCATCGTCGCCATAAGACCTATCTGTGTCGGTGCGACGTAAAACAAATAGAAAAAAAAAACCACTCTCACACAAGAGAACATTACACAAGTTATTTCGAACATCACAGGGCTGAGATTCGCCGAGTGTCTGCAAACCGATTTACGAGGTGTCAGGCGTGTTTGACAGCTGAGGGGTAACATTTTGAACATCCAGTGTAATGCCAGGTAGGTTTTAGACCAATAGTTTCACTAGAAATGGATTTATATAAGTGTGAATTGCCGTGAGTAGTGGTGAGGAAAAGCGCGCATTATACCGGCTAGCGACCGAGTGTCATTGCGCCAGCCGTGCTCTGAGTGGTGCTGCGGAACCAGCTAAAAAAGAAAGACCTTTTCTTTCGATGTTAAGAGCTGTCCCGTTTGACTGAATTCATTTCCCATTTTATCCTGAAAGGATTTCAATAATGGTATGTTGTGTGGCCTCCGGAGAGGCCTAGTGCAGGTCTTTTGATTTGACTCCCGTAGGCGACCTGCGCTTCGTGATGATGGCCCCGTGTCAGGGGAATGGTTAAAATTCCCGACTGTGCCGGTAATCGAACCCGGGACCCCTGTGACCAAAGGCTAGTACGCTAACCATTTAGCCATGGAGTCGGACAGGTCTGAAATAAGATGTACTTAGTCCTGTAAAACAAAGAATGTGTTTGGCAAGACTGCTTCCTACCCAAAACTAGCTCTCGGTAATTGCAAAGAATAAAACAGTTCATGCATCATATTACTTTATTTGGCTTCACAGATACTAAGAGTACGGTAATTTTAAATAAGCAGATAGTGACAATGTTGAATGTTAAGAATAGCTGCCAGTGTGATTCAAAGAGCCGGCCCCATGGTGTAGGGGTAACGTGCCTGCCTCTTACCCGGAGGCCCCGGGTTCGATTCCCGGCCAGGTCAGGGATTTTTACCTGGACCTGAGGGCTGGTTCGAAGTCCACTCAGCCTACGTGATTAGAATTGAGGAACTATCTGACGGTGAGATGGCGGCCCCGGTCTAGAAAGCCAAGAATAATGGCCGAGAGGATTCGTCGCGCTGAACACACGACACCTCGTAATCTGCAGGCCTTCGGGCTGAGCAGCGGTCGCTTGGTAAGCCAAGGCCCTTCAAGGGCTGTAGTGCCATGAGGTTTGGTTTGGTGATTCAAAGAACATTACTGCTTTTATACTTTGAGGACTTTAAAAAGAAATAATTTTGAGTGTTGCCGGTAATTTTCTACTGACAGGCTATATGGGATTGTTTTAAAGCCAGATTTGTTTCAGTTTAGCCCATTTTATGCATCACTTGTTTATTCTTCAAATTGCTGTTGCTACATTCGGTTTAAACACTCATACCTGTAAATCCTGGTGAAAGGTATCTTGTGTAATCTTCAGTGGCACCGACTTTGGTAGGGGCAAGGTGTTTTCTGCCCCCTCCCCTACCAAAAATGATCTCAGGGGGCAGAGTGTCATTTTTCGCCCCCCACAAGAATTATCCTTCTAGATTGTAAGTCCCCTTACACTACCTCCCTTGAAATGTTGGTTGAGCGATGATTGACGGGTGACCCGAGTCGACTGCTCCAGGACTTCCTGAGTTTTCGTAGAAGTGATCAGTGCAGTTAACATGTACAATCAAGAGAGGTAAATAAGTTCAACCGTGTTGTAAGATCAATCGAGAAATTATTTTAAACAGTGTAATAAGAAAGGTGCGTGACGAGATATGTGAACTACCGTCAAAGTTTGTAAGAAAGGACAGACCGATACTTGGTGACGCTAAGCACTTGTTTGATTGTTTAATAGGGGGGAATAAAAAGATACATTGCAGCCAAGTGGAGAAACTTGCCGCCTCTGCCTAAAAATATGCAAGTTCATGGTGCGCTAGCCTTTATGGACGTAAGATCCAGCTTTGAAGATATGTTCCTTGCAATGAGAGAGAGAGAATGACATTATTGTGTTTTCTTCTTCTTCTTAATCTGTTTACCCTCCAGGGTTGACTTTTACCTCGGACTCGGCGAGGGATCCCACCTCTACCGTCTCAAGGGCAGTGTCCTGGAGTTTCAGACTTTTTGGGTCGGGGTTACAACTGGGGAGAATGACCAGTACCTCGCCCAGGCGGCCTCACCTGCTGTGCTGAACAGGGGCCTTGTGGAGGGATGGGATGATTGGAAGGGATAGACAAGGAAGAGGGAAGGAAGCGGCCGTGGCCTTAAGTGAGGTACATCCCGGCATTTGCCTGGAGGAGAAGTGGGAAACCACGGAAAACCACTTCCAGGATGGCTGAGGTGGGAATCGAACCCACCTCTACTCAGTTGCCCTCCCGAGACTGAGTGGACCCCGTTCCAGCCCTCGTACCACTTTTCAAATTTCGTGGCAGAGCCGGAAATCGAACCCGGACCTCCGGGGGTGGCAGCTAATCACGCTAATTGTGTTTTCTACTGTGTGAAATTTGAAGTACCTGTGTAAAAGAGAAAGGATTCACATCCAAGCCGCTCGCAGAAAAGTTAATGTTACGTTACTCTCCCTTAGCTCAACGACAGTATGAAATTGAATTCCATCAACATACCGAGGATTAGTACCTATTGATGCTTGTAAAAAATAAATGAGGTAGCAAATACAGTACGTCTGATAGGTCTTACCCATAGTTGAGCATCAAGTCCTACAATAGTTCTTGGCATGTAATGGTGTATAAATGTCAGACACCCGTATGTGGGGTGGGTAGATCCACTGGCACATTATGGTGCGTAAAATTCAGGCACCCAGCATCTCTAAAAATACACCTGATGAAAGGGTTGCTATTATTATGTAAGCCTTGTGGTGTATTGGTTAACATTGTTGGCTACACCCCGTGGTCCGGGTTCGATTCCCGGCTCTGCCAAGAAACTTAATTCTGGTTAGAGGTACTGGTGATTTGATGCCACACGCCCAAATATGAATATTTCCATTCAAAGTTTGGGAGAGATTTGAAGAAGTACTTTAGGTTTTATGTCGGCTATCAAAAAGATAGAAATAGATGAGTATATCGGTCTTAAAAATAACTGTAAGCACGAAGAAAATGATTGGACTTAAGATTTCTTTAAGTGCAAAGCTCAGGAATTCTGGAAAACTGTCAAAACTTGCTGACGAGTAGGATTCAGTAGGTCTGTGAGATAAGAGTACCGTAGGTAGATAAGAAATGAAAATTGTTCTTCATTAACTTTCGACACTATTTTCCTTCACGGCCAATATAGAGTGCAGTGTGATGAAGTAAGGGCAATATTCTGGAGCTTCAGGCTCTGCATAGGGGATACAACTGGGGAGGATGACCAATACCTCGCCCAGACAGCCTCACCTGCTATGCTGAACAGGGACCTTGCAAGGGGGGATGGGAAGATTGGAAGGGATCGACCAGGAAGCGGCTGTGGCCTTAAGTTAGGTACCATCCCAGCATTTGCTTGCAGAAGTGGGAAACCACTTCCAGGATGACTGAGGTGGGAATCGAACCCGGGCCTCCGGGGGGTGGCAGCTAATCACACTAACCACTACACCAGAGGCGGACGGCCATATTCAGCCAAATAAAATTAAACAGATTATGTGACAACCACCTTACAAGGACTCCTTTGTTTACATGGCTTGCCTGCTTTCTCTAGCAAGTCAGTACTTGTTCTACACCAGACATTTACTTCTTTACCCGAGGTCCTAAGTCAATTTACAGACATGCTATGTGCTACTGGTCTTATGGCGACGATGGAACAGTTAAGGCCTAGGAGTTGGAAGGAAGCGGTCGTGGCCTTAACAGCCCCAGCATTTGCCTGGTGTGACAATGGGAAACCATGGAAAACCATCTTCACGGCTGCTGACAGTGCGATTCGAACCACCATCTCCCGGATGCAACCTCATAGCCGCCCGCTCCTAACCGCACGGCCATCATATTATAACAATAAAGATTGTAACCATAATTTTTGTTATTATAGGCCTATGTATTTTAATGCTATAATTATTCCTGCAACATTGTCTTTGTCTGGTATACATATATTTCAGATATCAATCTATTTCCTGTAATGTTAATCTTCTTTTGAGGCCTAATCCTATATTTAATTCGTTTTCATATCATAATATTGAAAATTTCTAAGTCCGACTCCTTGGCCGAATGGTCAGCGTTAAGGCCTTCGGTTCAGAGGGTCCCAGGTTCGATCGCGGCCGGACCGGGGATTTTAATCGCGCCTGATTAATTCTTCTGGCTCAGAGAGTGGGCGTTTGTCCCAACACTTTCATCTTCATATAACATACTACACTACCAACCACCACAGAAAACACACAATAGTGATTATATCCTTCTATATAGGGTTGGCGTCAGAAAGGGCATTCGGACAGATGTGGGAAAAAGCGGTAGAAGAATATTTAATATTTCTAAATCATTCCATACGCACAGGATGCGATGGGTATATCCCTATGGTAATGGAATGGATGATACTGCCAGCAACTCTACACTGAGTGTCGGGTAGTTGACGGAATATCCTCTAAGGTAGTTGCTTTACGTCGCACCGACACAGATAGATCTTATGGTGACGATGGGACAGGAAAAGCCTAGGAATGGGAAAGAATCGGCCGTGGCCTCAATTAAGGTACTGCCGCAGCATTTGCCTGGTGTGACAATGGGAAATCACGGAAAACCATCCTCACGCCTGCCGACAGTGGGATTCAAACCCACTATCTCCCGGATGCGAGATCCTAACCGAACAGCCAACTCGCCCGGTATATCCTCGAAGCCAAGAGATCGATGTAAGTGCCAGTTCCATCAGCTAGTGGGCAAGACGAGTATGACGTTACCGATATAGTGAAGCGCAACAGCCATAGCCGGCTGTTAACCCTAGGACAATTTACTGTACAAATAAACAAAATCTATCTTACCATATGAAGTAATGAATATCCTGTTCAGATGTGATCACAAAGCTGTATAGTAGTACTCTGTCACGTTCAGAGTTTGAATCACTACAACTGCCTACCAACAGGTATGAGTTCTTCAAGCTGCCCATTCCTCTTCCAGTACTCAACTTGTAAAGTTCATACTCATCTGTGGTGATGCGCTCTTTATCCTCGAGTAACTGGTACATATTTTTGTCAGCAATTAGGTGCTTCACAGGACTCTGTCATTAGCCAGTTCTTTTAAATTGTATTTCCTGCCAGATGATGGTACTTCATTAATCTCATGGGTGTAGTACAACACATTGTCCATCACTAAGACACATCTGACATGTTTGGTACAAGCTGTTTTAAAGTCAAGTGATGAAGTTATAGACCTTCATAGTTTATTTCAACATGCATAGTCCAAACCTTTCCTTACTACCTGCATATAATCTCCCTGACCTGTGCTGTTCAAATACCGAAAACCTAGTGCATCGTCCTCCTGAAACTTCATTAAAGTATATGATGGACGGATACAAGTTTCATAAAAAAATAGGACAGATCTTGTTATCCTCTGTTCTCCGGTACACCACTCTTAAGCAATGTAGTTTCTTTCATCTTCTTAAATTTAAACCCTATTGAATGCAATACTTACCTCAGATGTTTTGTGACTCGTCTTGTTATACAGCAACCTTTAAAAGAAATGATTCTAGATCCACCTTATTCAACACCAATATTGGTGGCAATACAGAACAGCGAATATGAGATGTATAAACTGCAGATTGCCTTGTTCCGTCCGATGATGCACTTACCTGTATCATCTAGTATAATTTCCTTATTTAATACTCTGTTTTTGCCCAGAGTGGATAACTTCATCCCATTATCACATCCCTTCTGATATTCTTAATAGATGTCTGATTTTTCCTTACCACTGAAGTTCATTTACTTGCTTGAAAGGCAAGCTAAAGGAAATTGCACTCTTTTCTGAATCACAAAAAGGAATTCCATTCCCTATGAACAACTTTGTTTTAGCACTTGCCATTACCTACCATATGGAGAAAATACACTTCCAATAAAATACAATATATTCAATTAACGGCATCAGCAAAAATCTTGCACAAGACAGGTCAACACTGTGTACAAAAGCCGATAGCACAGCTAATTGGGCACCATTCCTGCCAGCACATACCTCAGTATTGCCAAGCTGTGCACAGTGGAGATGGGAATTTCTCATGCTCGAGAAATGGCCAAAATCTGGAGGATCTCAAAGCATCCTGAGAGAAAGCGAACAGTGCCGCATTCTCTTGAGCGCCTTTGCGAATTACAACAAAAGGCTGGTGTTAGAATTTCTTGTTCAAAGTGCAGTATTCGGGTTATTTTAAATGACTGCAGTTTTAGTCGATCTGCCTTGGAACACTTCGAATATTTCTTTTGACCTTTTATTTAAGTTCATATGACCACATCTGCTTATTTACAGAAAGGAATGACACAGAAACTAAACTTAAAAAATGAACACAAAAACCAAACAGTTCATTCCTAACCCTCCTAATACGTTCTTGGGTTGTGAAATAGTGGAACTACGTTAACTGTATCACATTCACGCCAGTCCAATGATTAGGCTAAAATAAAGCAACTGATTATTGCTCGTGGGTCGAGTGTGATGTCGCAAACTTACTTACAGCTTCTTCATGTATAATTTCCTGTGAACAGAAGGGCAAACTTCTGTTCATAACACAACCTATTGTCCAGCTATATCAGTGCAGAAGTATGGAAAATCACAATGTTGATCTGAAAGGAAAGAGGGTTTGGCTAGGACTGAGAAAGAAGAATGCCTCATACAGTTTGTGATTTAGACAATAACACTCCTTCAGTTCATCTTTATTACCATTAATTTGAGACATATAAAAGAAACAGAAGAAAAATTCTGATGAAATATCACTAAAATACAAAATGAACTAAGATTAGCACAAACTTTCACAATCTCATGTCACAGAACAACCACCTTACAAGTTAATTGCAGAGAGCATAATACATCTTGTTCCATAAGCTGTGAAAATTCTTCTTTCTTGAGAAAACTACTTTTCATTACAAAAATGAACATGCATTGCTTGGAATTTAAATCATGACCTCCTTGGTGACCAACCAACAGTAATGTTATCCAGATACCATGCCCCACTAAAAAGAAATTGTAAATGTTAATTAAAGACCACTACTAAAATAAGTATTTTTTTTAGATTCACACAAAATATTATTCCTCATTCAATTCTGGAGTTTGAAAGAAATACCCCACATAATTGAGTGTTTTAACCTGTTGGCTCGGTGGGCCGCACAGGCCCCACTAAATTTAAAAGCTAAAGGTAAAGTCCATTGGGATTTACCTGACCAACTTAAGGATAGTGCTGCACTCTGGTGGAATTATTGTGAACTGCACAGAGAATGATCAGTTTAACACTGTACACATTTATGGACCTGTGACAACAGTTGAAGTGTAGTCTGCACAGTAATGGCAATGTCCGACTTTACTCATATGGTGCGGCAAGATGAAGGTAGGTCGATTGTGTATATTATGAAGGTGTGATTAATTCTGAATATTGTGGTGTAAAATTTATGGATTTCACCACGAAATGTAAAGTAATATGCATTTCACTTAGTGGGACGTATTTATCCAATGAACTGTAGGCGTCATGAGGTCGGTGTTTACCAGACCACATCATGCACATTTCTTGGGTGTTTAAAGTGTCTTATTTCTGAAGGAATGTTTATGCCATTAATTTGTCGTACTTGTTTACGATCAAAGCATGGTTCCACAACAATGGAACCGTTGGAGTGTGGATAATCACCATTCGGTACAACAGGCAACATTTCAGGTACAGTGGGGCATGAATGTATGTCGCTGAGAGGCACAACAGTCTGACAGTAATACTGCAAAACCTCGTCAATTCATTGCGACGCAAAAATCCAACTTTGAATTACGCGATTTCAAATTAACCGCAAACTCTTAATTCAGAAATGCCAACCCTTGCTGTGTCACAAAATGTTCCAAGACCTGTTACTGCATGCAATTAACCTTGATTCACATTTTAAACCTTTCAAATGTCATGAAAGAAAACTATTTCAAATATGTACCCAAGGTACATTTACAGTATTCAAATAATGCACTTCGATAACTCACTGACATACATAACGTCACGCAATGAAAGGAAAAATAAGCATGACTGAAAGACGAAGAGAAATCTATGCTGGCTTCCCTGTGCAAGTCCTTTGTCCATTGGATGACTACTGATGCATTTTAGATGCCCTGTACTTCCACGGAAAGTAAACGATGCCCTTAAAACATCGTGGCTTATCAAACTTTCCTATGACGAGGGGAGAAAGTCTCTTGCTTTCGTCTGCATTACAACACAGTACCTGGGCACACAGGAATCAGTGGAAATGAAGAAGCTGACAAACTAGCAGAACAAGGCTCAGAAGGTCCTTCCATACAACCAGAACCGTTCCTGGGAGTATCACTCCGAAGTGTGAAACTGGTAATATCCCAGTGGACAAACCAGCCTCACTTAGACATTAGGAAGAGGCTAACCACAGCAAGGCAGGCACGTGGACTTATCGAAGGGCATAGCCAAAGATATAAAAAGGCCCTAATAAACCTGAATAGGACCAGAATAAGAATAGTAGTTGGACAGTTGACAGGCCACAATATCTTACAGAGACACCTACACATCATGAAAATCAGTCAGGATCCGATGTGTAGAAGATGCGGTATGGAGGAGGCTCTTGCAAGCACTAAGACATTGATATCTTGGCTCATTTTGTGAACCTGGAAGACCTCAGGAATGCCAACATCTGGACACTGGTATCCTGTATAGGAGCACTAGGACTGAACTAGGCAAACCGGTTTAAGGGACACAAAGGGTCTTCACAGACCTATGTGTGGAACCCTGCGAAGGCAGGGCTCAACAATTCCTAATCTATCTATCTATATACAACACAGTAAAGTGACTATCCTTGTACAATTTTCCACCATGGAACTTCTCTCGTAATTCAGAAATGCCAACCCGTGGCGCATCACAGAGTATTCTAAGACCCACTAATGCATGTAGTTTCAAATGCCATGGAAAAAAATATTTCCAAAATGTATCCAACATGATGCATTTATATTATTCAAATAATGCACTGTGATAAATCACTGGCAAACAAAACCTCACGCAATGACAGGAAAAAAAAAAAAAAAAAAAACCACTTTTCAAATATGAGGACAAATTATGCTGGCTCCCCTCTACAAATTCTTTTACTTTTTGGATTACTGTACTGTTTCCATTCTTTAGAGGCTTTGTACTTGCACAGAAAATGCCCGACGCCCTTAAAACAACTTGGCTAATCGAACTTTACTATGAAGAGGTGAGGACGTATCTCGCTTCTGTGTGCACTGCAACACAGTACAATGACCCCTACCACTGTACGATTTCCCAGCTGGCATCTATCTTCTTTGAAACGATAAGCCAGTTTGGGCTTGGCATAAAAAATGCAGTTTTATCGGCATTGACGATATCGTTCAGTGCGTACGAAATGATTATATGAGCCATGCTTTTCCGCAAACTGTGGGCATCGCCAGTGTTCATGAATTCTGCATCTCTGCACACTGCCTGTTACGTGATATTGTGGTATTCCTTATGGCGCTGAATGCAAAAGAATTACGATTTCACTCATCTTAGCTAATATGAAGCACACTGTAGACAAACTGGAGTGAGTGTGTGCGCAAAGCTACCCTTGCATGTTCCGGACGACGCGTTCCATCATGGCACAGATAAATTTTGAACTTAAATTACACCGTAAAATACTAGTAGAACCCCTATTTAGCATTTTTGTAGGGACTGGAATTTTTAACCATGAGTGAGGGTTAACCTTAAATCGAGGTTTCAGTAGAAAGAAACCTTTTTCCAGAAATCTTTGACTGTATTGACAAATTGCACCAACACACATTACTTACACGACAACAATATATTGACTTACTTTACCTGTACAAGTACATATTCACGCAACCGTTAGTGTCTCATATTTTTAAATAATCAAAGATGGTAGTTTGCTTTTTAGCAGAACTTTTCCAGAAAACCTTGCCTGTATTGACATAAACTGCACCAACAGACGTAATTTACACAATAATAACAATAAAACAAGGAGATACCTACCATGTCCACCATACTGTAATTAGGCGTACACTATTTTATGTAACAAATTAATACAGTAGTCAAAAACCATAGATTCCCAGCACACAACAAAAATTAAAACATCCACAAATTATTTACACAATGACAAATATATAGTTATTTTGCCTATAAACAGTACATAGACCTATTTACACAACTGTCATTTTTTGAAATAATTGAACATAGTAATTTGCTTTTAAGCAAACCCTTTTCCAGATATCTTTGACAAACTGCCAACACGCATACATACAGTAATTTACACAATAACAATAAAACAAGGAGATACCTACCCTACACATTATACTGTTTTTAGGTCTACAACATTTTATGTAACATTAAATTAATACAGTAGTGAAAGATCATAGATTTACAGCACAGTACAAAATCATAACACCCACAACATATTTACACAGTAACAACAATATACTGAGTTACTTTGCCTGTATACAGTACATACTTACACAACTGTCAGTGTCTCATTTTTTACATAATCAAAGATTGTAGTTTGCTTTTTAGCAGAACTTTTCCAGAAATCCTTGCCTGTATTGACAAATTGCACCAACACACATAATTTACACAATGACAACAATAAAACAAGGAGACACCTACCCTATGCACTTTACTGTAATTAGGCCTACAACATCTCCTATAACATTAACCCCCAGAACTCCTAATGGAAGTCCCCGAGACTCTACCATGTCATATTTTGTACTGTTTACGCTTTCCTTTTCTTTACAGGAAATTCTCGCATTATGCTCAGGAAAATCGTCTTGTTATGATATAATGGCTTCGTTAATTATTTCATTAGTCATTCTTCATTATTGTGCTGTTTATTTTCACTTTGTTATGCTGATACCTAGGCTGAGACTAATGGTCTAGCCCATCGAGAATATATCGACAGTATTCTGTTGGCTGTTCTGCTGCGACAATGAGCTAGTTTCTACTGTGACAGTACCAAAGTAATAACTGGCTCTTACAAGTGATTTTATATAGCGAACATGATTCAAGTGAAGGTGTTTTCAGTGAAGACGAATCAGACTATATACCAGAAAGTGATGTAAATGGCAGTGAGGAGGATGATCATGTCAGTGCAGTGAGTGAAATAAACTATGTGAGTACAGTTGCTGATATTGATCTTATTGATTCTGATAGTACACTTCAACCAATATACAGTGTGTATATGGCCAATTCCAGGCGTCGCGTGTTAACATTTGTACATTTCCTTTTAACATATACATGAAACTTACCATCTAAACAAATTGAGTTTGCATAATGTCTAGGTGATACTTAATAAACCCCACAAATGTCATTGTTATAAACCCGATGTATGCGATTTTACAAACTTTTAAACGTAGCGATCGGTGTTTACATGGGACGGATTTTAACTTCGCATACCTTTACGTTTTTTTCTAAATTCTGCGAATTGTGGCAACTTAACTTTTATTAGTGATGTTAATATATAGTAGAACCCCTATTTTGCATTTTTGTAGGGACTGGAATTTTTAACCATGAACCTTAAATTGAGGTGTCAGTAGAAAGAAACCTTTTTCCGGAAATCTTTGACTGTATTGACAAATTGCACCAACACACATTACTTACACGACAATATATTGACTTACTTTACCTGTACAAGTACATATTCACACAACCGTTAGTGTCTCATATATAGCACACATTTACACAGCTGTCAGTCTCATTTTTTGAAATAATCAAAGATGGTAGTCTGCTTTTTAGCATGCTTCAATTTTAAGTTCAAAATGTCCATTTCCAATGGGTTTCTCGGTCTATAACAGAGCTGTCCACTTTAAACACTGCAACAAATCTCCTAACAATGTCTATGCTGGCAACAGCTTCACTGAATGATTGTGGTTCAATTTCTTTATTCCTATTATCAGCAGCATCGTCATCTTCATTATTCTGCGTTACTTCCTCTTCGCAAATTTCTTCAACATCCCGGATACCTGTAGTGATGACACCATAACCCACAAGTTCGTTGAAAGTGATGGGCACATTACCAGATACCTGCACCCAGTCATGCATGTCCCTTCCTGCTTCTTTACAGTTTTTGTCATCTGTACCCATTCCATCAAGTCCAGCCTTACGAAAGCAATTTGAGATGGTTTCCTCAGTAACCATCTTCCAAACTCCTGTGAGCATATGCATTGCTTGGCGAATGCCCAATTTAAGAACTTCATTTCTTTCAATAAAAGCAAGTGCCTTAAAGACAAGAGCTTTCCCTTACTTTCTGTTCAGGGTATGAATAATTCCTCGATCCATAGGCTGGAGTCTGCTAGTACAATTTGCTGGAAAGAAATGTACTTTCACATTCTGCAAAAATGCTAAGTCTGTTGGATGAGGACACTTGTCCTTAAAGAGAAGCACCTTCCTGTTTCTAGCACCCAGTGCTTCAAAAGCTTGAAAGAACTTTTTGAATAAGTCCGCATTCATCCAAGCACTGTTATTGCTAAAATATTTACACAGCAGCGTAGCATGGTTTCTGGAAATTTCCAATAACTATGGGATTCAGTTTGTCGATGCAGTCTGTATTACTACATAAGAACAGTAACTCCCTGCTTACTCATTCTTCCCCAATGGCATGGCGCTCCTTTAACACTTAAGGTTTTAGAGGGCATGAGTTGATAAAACAGGCCAGTTTCATCCACACTGTACAAATCCCAAAGTTCAAAGATTTGCAACAAGGATGGCAGCAGCTCTTCTTTCCAGTGATCCACACTTTCGTCGCTAACAGCGGAACACACTCCACATACCACCCTACAAGTAATCCAGCCATCCATTTGAAGCATTGAATTGTTTAAGCCCAACTTTCGCTGATATCGCACATGCTTTTATTTTTATAATTGCCCCATCGATTGGTATGTTTTCCGCACATGCTCCATTGAACCACTCCATCAGCCTAGATTCCAATTCTTCGTACGGTGACATTTCAACAACCCCCCGCTATTTTGCTTTAAAACCACACCGTGCTTCTTGATCCACAATCTTTTCCTTATTCTTTAATATCCCTGACAATGAAGACTGTGCAAGTCCCAGATGTTGAGCCATTTCATTTCCCGAATAGAGTTCACTTCCTGAACATTGTGCCATCATTAGTCTTCGGCCGCAGTCGGCTAAGTTCGAGCTCGCTCATGCGTGTAGCGAGGAATCGATATGGAAGATGATCGATCACGTTATATAAACACTGGGGTCGAGAGTATGAATATTGATAACGGAGAAACACACCTAAATTTGCCCACAACAACGAATGAATCACTGAAAGGGTTCTTATTGTAACCGGAGGATATTGCACATATTAATACAGGAATTTTCGATGGGCATAATACATTGTCATTACTTCTACTGTACTGCAGTGGCCAGATGTGTATCAGAGTCTGACATTTCACTTTTGTTCGCGCTCTAAATTCCTATCATGCCTTGAATCACACTTAGCAAGCTTATGACATCTTTTTCATACATTCTTACGTCCCATAACCGTAATGAATAGAAATAAATACTTGCTAATTTTAAAAGGTCCTAATTCCAAATACGGGTTTTGCCGTAATTTTAATTACATTAAATCGAATATAAAATTGTATTATTCTTATGGTATCATTTCCGGGACCTGAATTTTCTTCTGTTAAAACGTGGGTTTACGTTAAATCTCGAGGTCACGTCAATCGGGGTCACACTGTATTTTTTTAAATGTTAAGGCAGTTTTGAATTGAAAGTCAATTTCGGTAATGGGAGCGACACTGTTTTTTGAATTACGAGTTATCAGTATTTCAAATTGAACAATTTAAATAACAAGTAAAACTCTACCTAATGTCTCCAGGAACAGGAGATTCTTTGAATTAGGTGGGATTTCGAATGAACAGATTTAAAATTATTGAGGTTCTACTGTACTGCAATTTGGAGCATACGGCAAGTGTTCCAACATTCACTGGCCAAGCAGATGATTCTTCCATTCCAATATTTCTTCATCTGTTGGTTTACTTGACTGCTTTTCCATAAATCTTGGCTTCTTTGTTGAGAAGAAACGTGGTTGGCACTCTATACTTCTCTTCCGAGTTGCAGGTGCATTCAAGTGGGAAGAACTGCTCTCACTGTTCTTCAAGGCTTCATGCACCATGGTCATGAGTCTTTCAGCACTTCTGATGATACGTGGCAAGTGTGGATTGTCTACACTTTGTGTAGCACCAATGCAAATTTCAAGGAGCCTCTTAACTTTCTTCTTGTCGTCGACGACTTCACCTACTTCCTCACCAACGGCAGGCAGACACATCGCCATTTCCTCACATAATGCACCAGCTTTCACCTCTTCTGTACTAGGCCCAGTATGTACTGAATCAACCAAATTTGAATAACGTAGGCAGGCGTGAATATGTTTGCAAAAGTTACCACGAATGAGGTGATCCACACATGTACATGTGAACTGATGGATGCATACCTTGCACAAATGACAGCTTAAAGGACAACCATCGCAAGCAGCTGTTTTACTGAAATTTACCCAGTATGGACCTCGAGACTCTGCCTTTGAGGACTGAACTCTCCATGAACCTTCTCCAACATTTTCAATAGCTTCATCCTTCACAAGGACACTCTTTTTGTGGCTTTCAGAGATCATCGCCATACGCATTGTGGGTTTCCCTTTCACCAGTCGTATGAATCTCTCATACATCATGTCTTTGGAGAACCGAAGCAAAATGGACACGCATTTATCAACTCTCCTATTGATCTTACCATCAAGGTAACAGTACTTCAACTTCTTGTGGAAAGCTTCCAAGTACATATTCGTATTTAAACCCAAGCCTTTCCTATAACAAAAGGCCCACATTTCATATGAATGGGCATACTTGGACGAAAAGTACTCATGAAAAGACTGAAGCTCGTCATCGTTGGAACATATCTCTGAAAATGCTTCAAGAAGCTGGTGGAAGATTTCCTCATCCAATTCTACTAGGATGACAATTAATGCCTGCCAAACTTGAACTTGCTTTTCATCATTTCTTATTTTCTTCAAGTTGTTCTTCCACGATCTTAGGATATGCCAAGAGCACAGGAGTTTGTGATTGGGGACAGACATGACTTGAGACCATGAATTGTAATAGGCTGGATAATCATCAGACATAAAAACCTGACACATCACACGATGTCCAACAGCATCTCTAACAGCAACCAAGAATCTCTTCATTGCAGACTGATCGGTTTTATTACTGATACAAAATGCAATGGGCACTCCAGCACCAAACTCATCCACTATCATTACTGTAGTTAACTGAAAGTCATAGGCATTTGTTCCATGGGTGCTATCCATCAGTACTTTGAAGTTTGTAAATTTCGAGAGCATCATCTTCTGGTATGGTGTCATAATCACAACCAAGAAGTCTTCAGTGTTCAGTTCACCAGTCTCATCCTCTTCCTCTTGTTTCTTATAACAAATTATAGGACAGTCAGAACCCAAAAGCTGTTGCTGGGTTACCCACATGTCCAGACTGACAAAGTCATTTGGATGTGCTCTATCACTGTCAAGATTATAATCTCTAATGATATTATAAATGTCCACCATATCAATAGCATGTATGCGCTCACTTGGAACACCACTCCTAATCTCTTTTAGAATCTGTTTCTTAGGAAGTCCATTCCTAAGTTTCCCAGCAATCAACTCCTTATCAGACCGAGTTAAACGCAGATACTTCAGACAGTTTGTATGCCCTACGTGTGATTTATGGAATATTACAAAAACACCATTACCACTTTCACACACTATGAGTCGAGATGGACACAGTTTTCCTATTTTAACGCTATTTACAGCATTAAAGAGTCTTTTACCTTTCCCATGAGTACGGCGCTCACCTGAACGATGACATGCAAAATAATGCCTTAATGACTGCTGGCTACCTCTTGTGCCTGTCGCTTTGGAATAAGAAGACAAAGTTTCTTTTTCCATCTTCTCCTTCCATTGATAGAAATCTACAGAGGAAAGAAGATAGAATTTTCCAATCAGAATATTACTATAATACATTCAGGTGGTCAAAGGCATTCTATCTGAAGAATTCATTATTATCTCAATGAAATATGCACAGAATTTGATAAATATCAGTGTACCTTGTGGAAATAATTACCTGCCATAGAACTGAAAGATAGTTCCTCAATATCCTCTTCAATGTCATGTTCTGACTTCAGGTGTTTACTGAAATCACTACCATACCTGACATGGGCATCACATATGGAGCAGATGGAGGATGGGATTTTCTGCTCTTCAATACCATGCACTTTGGTGACATGCTGTTTGAGCGAATAGGCTTTACAATATATTTTTCCACAGTATGAGCACAGATGTTTGGCCTTATTATCCGGGCTATTGTCTTCAGTGCTGGAATCTTCACTCGGAGATGTAAGAACTGAAAGAACATCAAAATATCCAGTTGCAATTTTTCACGACACAAATAAATACACTACTTAGATTTAAGTCTATAAGGAAAATTACAGAATTCTCAGAAGGAGACTGAAGGATGTTTGACTCTTACAATGGATCTGTCCCATTCAAAAAAAAACAGCTTCAACTTAGAAGTCAGCACTGATTATGTCTGTTTAAACAACTCGAGGTGAAGTTCAGGTTTACCTCAGGAATGCAGGCTTCTCAATTCTCTGAACTGACTTGTGAGTAAAATATCAACAATGCCTGTCTGTTAGCCAGGTTGTTCTAAACATGAAAGAGTGATGGAAAGGAGCTAACAGTGCAAATCCCATTATGTGTTCCTTTAGATGTTCCTATCTTTCTTTATATGAAAAAAATATGCTCTTTAGATGGGCCCAACATCTAGGTCATCGGCCCCTAGTTACATGATATAGGATACATACATCTTCATTATATGGTGCACATAACAATCAAACACAAGAACAGCAAAACAAATAACAGAACCACACTGCAAGCACATAGTGTCTATTATCAGTACAACCACATGAAAGTTAGGAGACAAACCAGTGCAAAAACACACCAACTATGGAGGGAATGTCCTGAAGCACACGAACAGGAATAACCCTTTCAGACCGTGTTCGCCCAATCGTGCGGGTTCATATTTTATTTATGACTGAGCTTAGATGTTTTGTTGCCGCCACACTGGACTGCAGTGCTTGTGCGGGTCACGTAGCATGTACTTCAGTTTTTATTTAGCCCTTGACCACCAGGGGGCAAGAAGAAGAGTTAGAAAATACAGTTCATCGGCAAGATGGCAGGAATCAGTAATGCCTAAAGTAAATATTTATTTATTGCATTAATATTAATCTAGAAGCTTTACTGAGTATCAGGGTTATGTGAATGATGTTGATCCCTGAATATCACTAATATTTGTCACAAATGGAAGATAATCATTGATTTTACTCGAATAGTCTCAAATCGGACGTTGATTAAGAAATACTGTCATAACTAGCAAGAAATATGTATACGTATTTACTGGCTTTAAATAGGGACGCCATTACATTGCATTCCGCTGCTTGCGCCGTCTTTTGTTTCTTCATGAGGTCCAGGGCTGGCACCGATGAATGGGAGTGTGGGTATTTTGTTGAAAGGAAAATAGCATGATCCCTGGACCAATAAATCGTTTAATGAATCGGTTAGTGCACATGAAGTGACAGCCCATCAAATTACATTGAATGAGGAAAAACAAAAAAACGACACCTAAGAACCTCAGTGAGCAAAGACATCACACACAACAGTGTTAGACAAACAAAACACTAACGGAAGAGCTGCGACGTAGCAGAAATAGTAGTTGTAAGGCAGTAAAGTATGTATTCTCTATAATAAAATATTTCGTATTATTTCTTAATCAACCATCGATTTGAGCCTATTTCAGTAAAAGCAATTACTATCTTCCATTTGTGACAAATATTACAGTGATGAATATTGAATTTTCACGTCCGCATTGTAATCGAAACAGACTTTCAACGTAACATGACCTAATACGTTGAAAGTCTGTTTCGATTACAGTGATATTTCGTGGATCAACATCATTCACGTAACCGAGTATCAGAATGTAATCAATAAAGAGTGTGAATTATTTAGCGAACGTAAATTGTGAACTTACAACATCGTTCATAATACCATGAGGTTTTGAATGTTGATACGCACAATTGTGCGGGCTATGTTTCCTTACAGGCAATGCATATGGGAATGCTGGGTGCTGCCACCATAAGGACTGTGAAAGCAGAACTCGTACACTACATGAGAAATTTAATGTATAAGATTTTAATGGTTTAAAATGTTAACGTCAGTTTTCTTTCAGGTCTGAAAGGGGTAAGGAAGCAATGGTCTCTGGGCAAACCAGGAATATAAGGTCCAACAGAGGAGTGGATCTTAATAGAAGGATGATGATGCTCATTGTGTAAAGGGGCCTAACATAGAGGTCATTGGCCCCTAATGGTACGAAATGAAATAACAAAGTTCAAATTCATCCACTGACCAAAAATTTAAAAAAATTAAAAAATTTAAAAAATGAATGGATGGACATGGACCCAAGAAAAAAAAAACAAAAAAAAAAAACAAACAAGAAACAATCAAACAGAAAACAAGTGGGATTCGACTGAAAAAAAAAAAAGATCATAAATAACAGTATTAGACCAAGGGATCACTTATAAAGCACAACCCTGAATCAAGGATGCTTGATGTCTAAAGTGGTAAAAAATCCAGGTCTAGGGCCCCTCAGAATGGTACATGTCGCGAGTAAAGCAGAACCATGGTATTTGTCATGTTGGTGTACTAATCAAAAGTAGCAAAGACTCACTGTTCCACACAAGATGGTACTACTCACAAGTATTGTACTTCGTACAGGTAACGCAGACCTATGGTGTTTCTCACACAATGGCACCAATCATAGCCAACGCAAACCGATGAGGTACACCTAGGTGTACTAACCACAGGGACTCGTACTATCCCGTGCTGTTCCTCACATAGTGGGTACTAATCACAGGCAACGCAGACCCATGGTGTCGCTCATATAGTGGTACAACTCGCAGGCAACACCCAGACCCGCGGTGTTGCTCACATGGCTACGACTCACGGGTACTGGAAAACCCATACTGATTCACCCCTCTGTTGCTACTAAACGCGAACCTATTTCGCACCTAATATAGTGGTACAACTCGCAAGTAAAGGCGACTCATGGGTTCCCCGCGTGATGGTAATAATCAAAAGTAGTTTCATGGTTCTAAGAAAACCATCCCTTGGTCGCCCCTTTTAGTCGCCTCTCATGACAGGCAGGGGATACCGTGAGTGTATTTTTCGTCTGCATCCCCCACCCACAGGGGGTTGAGAGAGAGAAAAAAGAGGAAAGAAAGGATCAGTCACTTCGAAAAATGAAGTAACGGACGAAGAAAGGCAAGGGCCACAAAGGGCGTGAAAGTGAGACTCTCTAGGCCTCGAATGCTCTAATACCGTCGGGGTTGGAAAAGAACAAGAGCTGACCAAGGGAGGTCGGACAGGATAGACGAAAGTGAGGAGCCTGGCACAAGTAAGTGGAAGCAATACCAAGACTCAGCTAAGGGCTCCGTGGTCGCCAACCCACACTCCCAAGTTGAGAGGCCCTTGGGCCCCCTTTTAGTCACCCCTTACGACAGACACGGGATACCGCGGGTGTACTCTACACGTGCGTCCCCCACCCGCAGGGGGTTTAATAGAAGGAATAGAACACTGTAATTAAAAGTAAAAATGTAAATGGTGGGTGGATGTTGATGTTACTGTGTGCTTTAACAATGAGGAATGGTGGATGAGAAATCACATTAGGTTATAAAAGTAAACGTTCTTCTGGAGCCTAGCGGGTGGGGTCCCTGGCTGTCGCAGTGAACAGATCTCTTCTCTACAAGGTATTCCACATAAGATTTGTGACACTTCAAATCCATTATAATGTTATAAAACATACACTGAACATACTGAATTTTACAATTGTTTGATCAAACAGAACAGGTTCTAATTCACTTTCAAGACTTTTGAATACCAAGATTTGTCGAGCACTGCAAGCGATGTGACAGGTAAACTTTTGAAGTATTGAAAATTCTTGTTAAGTCTTAAATTTGACCATGTACAACAGGCTTTAATTTTGTGTTACACTGTTTCCTTGTTGCACTCAAGATTGTCTGGGAAGAAGTTAATCCTTCCAAACATACAGTATAATAAAAGTAAGTTGAACACTTGAGCTTACTTTTATTGTTTGAAAAGGTCAACTACTACCATATGAGGAAAATGCACTAAAGCAAATCAAAGAGGAATTTGGAAATAGAATCACAATCCAAGGACAAGAAATCAAAACTGAGATTTGCTAATAATAATAATGTTATTTACTTTACGTCTTGCCAACTACTCTTTTACGGTTTTCGGACACGCCGAGGTGCCGGAATTTAGTCCCGCAGGAGTTTTTTACGTGCCAGTAAATCTACCGACACGAGGCTGACATATTTGAGCACCTTCAAATACCACCAGACTGAGCCAGGATCGAACCTGCCAAGTTGGGGTCAGAAGGCCTGAGATTTGCTAACGATATTGTTATTTTATCTGAGTCTGTAGAAGATCTGGAGAAATTGTTGAATGGTATGGACACATTCTTTGAGGAGTGCAGTCGAATGAAGTCTGGCGATGCAGGAAAATTAAGATTAGGAAATAGTCAAAGTAGGTGAATACTGTTACTTGGGTAGTAGAAATAATGATGGCAGAAGTAAGGACATAAAATGCAGACTAGCACAAGCAAGGAGTGCCTTTCTTAAGAAATCTGCTTACTTCTAACACTGATATAGGAAACAGAAAGATGTTTTTGAAGACTTTCGTCTGGAGTGTGGCATTGTATGGAAATGAAACATGGATGAAAACCTGTTCAGAAAGAAAGAGAATAAAAGTTTTTGACATGAAGTGTTACAGAAGAATGCTGAAAGTGAGATGGATACATAGAATTATGAAGCTTATTACTTTGCGTCGCACTGATACAGATAGGTCTTATGGCAAGATGACACAGGAAGGGGCTAGGAGTGGGAAGGAAGCGCCCATGGCCTTAATTGAGGTACAGCCCCAGCATTAGCCTGGTGTGAAAATGGGAAACCATGGAAAACCATCTTCAGGGCTGCTGACAGTGGGGTTCGAACCCACTATCTCCCGAATACTGGCCGCATTTAAGCTACTGCAGCTATCGAACTCTATGAATTACGAATGAAGAGGTACTGAATCAATTGGCAAGAGGAGAACAATTTGGCAAAATATGACCAGAACAAGAGATAGAATAATGGCACACATCTTAAAGACACCTAGGATTTATTTGGTTGGTTTTTGAGGGAAGTGTGGTGGTGGAGGGTAAGAATGGTAGGGGTAGACGAAGTATGAATATGACAATCATATTAGAGTAGGTGTAGTAGTTACGTAGAAATAAAAGGTTAGCACAGTATAGGGTGGGATGGAGAGCTGTATCAAAACAGTCTATGAACAGATTTATATTTATATGCCACCCTCCCCCCACGTCTGCCCCTAGCAGTGCTAGGGATGGCTTACCCCACAGTGCTTTTCTCCAAACATTAAGCCATTTAGCACCAATTTATAAGTTTGAAATAATTAAACAGAACCTCTTATAAATACCGAATTTAACGCCTGCATGCTTTTCACAGTCATTACCGTAATAATGTAGTATGGAAATTCAGAGAGTATCTCGGCAGATTAACTTTGTCAATAAGTTTTAAAATATTTTTGGTGCTATTTACTATGATCATGCTAATAACAGTATGGAAATGTGTATCAAGTAGGTCATAAGTATCTTAACAGATTAACACTAGGTATGAGATTAAAATGTTTAAAGTAGAATCTCTCCTTGGTGGTGATGGTGATTATTGTTTTAAGAGGAAGTACAACTGGGCAACCATCCTCTATATAACACTAATCAGAGGGAAAAAATGGAAGGGATCCGACACTTCGAAAAATGAAGATATCGGCCGAAGGAAGACAAGGGCCACGAAGGGCGTGAAAATGAAAGACTCCCTAGCCCTCGCAAACCTAATAGCGTCGGGGTCGGAAAAGAACAACAGTTGACCAAGAGAGGTCGGATAGAACAGATGAAAGTAGGAGCCTGGCACAAGTAAGTGGAAGCAATGCCAGTACTCAGCTGAGGGCCCCGTGGTCGCCAACCCACGCTCCAAAGTTCAGAGCCCCTGGGGCCCCTTTTAGTCGCCTCTTACGACAGGCAGGGGATACCGTGGGTGTTATTCCACCGCCCCCACCCACAGGGGGAGAATCTCTCCTTGGCCTAGCCTGTATTCACGCACATTCCTACTTCGAACACCAGACCTTTATTCTACTGTAGAATCCTTGAGCTGACATATGGCCTGTCATTTCTTCATCAGATTCCTGATGCCAGTATCTCTGATGGTTTGTTTTAGAGCCTTAAAAACAAGGTTTTCGATGCCCCATTGGAGCTTTGTCCTGTCCTTTTACTGTATGCCCGATTCATTATTTTGCCTATATTATCATGCCAAAGGGCCTAAATGTAGGGAATGGGTTCTTGTAGACAGGGTTATCCGCAGGGTCCTAAAAGGTAAGTAAACAAAATTGGATTCAGATTGACGGAACTGTATGGATTTTAATATGGAGCGGACGGACAGACATTCTGCTTTATATACAGTATATATAAGTATACATATTGCTACGGCTAATATACTTATCACAAGATTATTTACGCAGACAATATAATTCTCACCTCTAGATCCAGCGCGGAACTACAACAGACATTTAACGTGCTGGTGAAGTGGACAGAAGAAACCCTATCTGTTGTTTCCCTAACTTTCTTAAATGATTGCAAAGAAATCTCCCTTGGTAAGTTATTCCAATCCCTAACTCCCCTTACTACAAACAGATATTTGCCCCAATTTGTCCTCTTGAATTCCAATTTTATCTTCATATTGTGATCTTTCCTACTTTAAAAGACACCACTCAAACTTATTCGTCTACTGATGTCCTCCCACACCATCTCTCAACTGACAGCTCGGAACATACCACTTAAAATACGAGACTCAGAGCCAACAGAAGGGCGGCTATCAACGCAACAGTACCGGTAGATAGCAAATGATAGCTTTCAACAAACATTAAACATTTTCCAGTATCTACTGACTTTTCCTGACAAGGTCTCAGACAACAATATTGCATACCGGTGCTAAGGGCCCTTTCTGCAATAATTCAACTGATGGTTCAGTTTCACCTTATGTTCATGAATCCATCAGCGGCCTTGAACATGTTGTATTTATGACATTCATTTTTTCTGCTTGTGTTTCACGCCCTCATCTCGTTGGCATTATGTCATTGTCACTTTGGTATTCCACTTACAATTTTAAATGAACCATTTTAATTATAATTTTAAAAGGAATAAGTTTTAGTCTCTGACAAAATAGTTTATGGTTTAATCATTGACAGTTTCCATTAACATGTTTGTATAATGCATCATTTTTCACATTTTTATGTTCTGAATTTTAGTAACTGGTTAAACTTTTAGCTTCCATATTAATATAAGGTATACTCTTGAAGATCGTTTTAGGCTGAAGATGCCCTAAATTGAGGGCAAAACATGTCCCATTCAACTGATAGTCTGTTTATGTAACCACTAAGTGGAAAGTACTGAATAGGTGGATTAAAGAATACCTTTATTATTCTTGAACTGTAATTTTCAATACGGACCAAAAATGAGATTTGTAACGCTCCTGTTTTGTCGGAAATTGCCCAGAACAAATCGAGCTGCTTTTCTTTGGATTTTTTCCAGTTCTTGAATCAAGTAATCCTGGTGAGGGTCCCATACTCTAGTTGAGGTCTTACCAGAGACTTCTATGCCCTCTCCTTTACATCCTTACTACAACCCCTAAACATCCTCATAACCACATGCAGACATCTGTACCCTTTATTTACAATCATATTTATGTGATTACCCCAATGAAGATCTTTCCTTAAAATACCTAGGTATTTACAATGATCCCCAAAGGGAACTTTCACCCCATAAACGCAGTAATTAAAACAGAGGACTTTTCCTATTTGTGAAACTCACAACCTGACTTTTAAGCCTGTTTATCATCATACAATTGCCTACTGTCCATCTCACAACATTATCAAGGTCATTTTGCAGTTGCTCACAATCTTGACTTATTTATTACTCTGTACAGAATATCATCATCCGCAAAAAGCCTTATCTCTGATTCCACTCGTTTACTCATATCATTTATATATATAAGAAAACGTAAAGGTCCAATAATAGTGCCTTGAGGAATTCCCCTCTTAATTATTACAGGATCAGATTAAGCTTCGCCTACGCTAATTCTCTGCAGAAGTACCGGTACGTAGAGAAATAGACACAGAAAATGAGAAAATCTACGCTTATGCAGACAATAGGGTCACTGTAACAAAAAACTTGTAAAACATTCGAACAGCCTTCAACAAACTTACAACATGGGCAGAAAAGAATGAGCTCACTATAAATAGTAGCAAAACTGTAAAAATGACATTCAGAAGAGGAGGCAAACTATCGGCAAATGACATCATGTATATGAATATTCCGATGAAAAACGTACCATATTTCAAATACTTCGGAATTACACTACAGACGAGTGGAGATGTCTGTGACCTTCACATAAAAGAACGAACCATCGCAGCAAAGGTGGCAATTAATAGCATAAAGAATCTAAGACAACTATCCCTTCCCACATCTATCACACTGTTTCGCTTAAAAATTGCTCCCATCATAACATATGGACTGGAAACCATCTGGACACACCTAAAGAAGAAAAATTTCGAAGACATAGAAAAAGTCAAAGCCAATTTCCTCAAAAGAGCACTATGTCTGTCAAAGTACACATTATCCTGACTTACATATGTACTGGCAAGAGAGCAATTTTTTTATCGAAGACCTCCGCCTCAACCTGCTTCTACCAGCTACCAAACCCTACTTAGATGTACTGCAGGAACTCAATAAGAACAGACAAGAGATATGGCCAGCGTTTTATTCAACGGATGCGACGATATACAGGGAATGGACACAAACCAAATATGACCTACGTCATGTACTGACAGGATATGCCTAACAGATAAATTTCTTGACTCGGACGATAACTGCAAGTGTAAATTATGTGGAGCCTACTGTCACCGATATCATCTGATACTGTGTAAATATCATATTATAACAAATCATACAGCCCTAACAACTTTAAGAGTAAATTAATTACCGCATAGGTCTAATTTAGCGATTCCCAAACTTTTGCATTTGTTGGCCCCCTTTATAAGATCTGCAAATTCCATTCCCACCAAATACCATTATTACACTTATTTTGTCAGAGAGGATTTCAGAAATACCATATCATAGTTCCCAAACTTGGGGGGGGGGGTTTACAAGAGGGAACAGGCAACTTTCTTGGAAGAAAAAAGAAACATGCGATGTGATAAATAGAAAAATGAATATGCATATGGCATTAAAACTTGAGTGACATTCCAATCGACCTGTCACAAAGTACCCCAGTTTACGTTATACGGAATAATGCAAACCAGAATTAGTTTATGTAAAACGCATTTTTATGGAACATAACACAGTAATAATACGGTGTTAACTAAATGAACATCCTTGAAGAGAATGTTACATTTTAAGTGATAAATTTCAAAGTGACCTATTTTTTAAACGTATTCTTTCTGTTCATTTTCATAATATAATATGGTGTATGGAATTTCTGAGCAGTGTTCTTCCTAAATGAAGGGCATAATATAAGTTCACTTTTCTCGTGAAAAAGTTGTGTTATACACCATGCGAGTTGTATAAAAACTCAGGACATATACAACTCACGTGACGATCTCTTTCATGTACCGAGAGCCTTTTTGACAAAGAGAATGCTTTCTGATCTGTTTTCCTCGGGCCAAGAACAAGGTCTTGTCCGACACATTGCAACACCTATTATACAAGAGTTACAGTTGCACCACGTGGCTGCTTCCAACACACAGCTGAGCGCGAAAGACTTCACGTGCCTCGTTAG
Source organism: Anabrus simplex (assembly GCF_040414725.1). Classification (NCBI taxonomy): domain Eukaryota; kingdom Metazoa; phylum Arthropoda; class Insecta; order Orthoptera; family Tettigoniidae; genus Anabrus; species Anabrus simplex. The sequence goes on from NC_090273.1 coordinate 167,088,993, forward strand.
CAAAAAAAAGAATTAAAAAAAAAACATGCCTGTGACTCACATGGCGTTGAAAATGGTAAGCAACTACAATGCTCCTGGGAAGAATAATAATTTAATGGTGGTGCTTACTTAACTAAAGGTGGTGATTATTGTTTTAAGAGGAAGTACAACTAGGCAACCATCCTCTATATAACACTATTCAGAGGGAAAATATGGAAGGGGTCTGACACTTCGAAAAATGAAGGTATCGGCCAAAGAAAGACGAGGGCCACGAAGGGCATGAAAATGAGACTCCCTAGCCCTCGCAAACCTAATAGCGTCGGGGTCGGAAAAAACAAGAGTTGACCAAGGGAGGTCGGATAGGATAGTTGAAAGTGAGGAGCCTGGCACAAGTAAGTGGAAGCAATGTCAGGACTCAGCTGAGGGCCCCGTGGTCGCTAACCCAAGCTCCAATGTTCAGAGCCCCTGGGGCCCCTTTTAGTCGCCTCTTACGACAGGCAGGGGATACCGTGGGTGTTATTCTACCGCCCCCACCCACAGGGGGATTACTTAACTAAAGGGGCTTTTTCAAGAGCACTCAATAAAAAACACCATAAAAGCCAGTCTCTTACGGACTATTTTTGAAAGAATAATAAATTTAAAACAGTACATGAATTAACTTTTGTAATAAAACAGTAAATTTTCAAGTTTAGTTTGAAAACGAATGTTACATACCGGAATGTTGCAGACGTACATGATGAGCCAACGATTTCTTAGTAACATACGAAACCGTACAATGTGAACATTCGAACTTCTTTTCACGAGCTTCTGGTTCAATACCGTGAACAACCTTCAAGTGGCGATCAAGAGAAGATTTAGCAGAGAGCTCGTTACCACAAACTTCACACAAATACAACGTTGGAGTATTTTCTCCAGTCGAAGGGTCAATACCATGAATATTTCGGACATGTGTCATGAGATTTCTCTTTGCCGAACATTTTTTACCACAATACTCACAGACTGTACTTTCGCATTCATAATCAACGTTTTCGGTAGCCATTGTTCGTACCATACAAAATTCCTCTCAATTAATATTCCGCCGTAACTCCGAACATGCAACACAAATAATTACGAATCAGCTACACCAAGCCACGCTAAACTAACAATGTAGCACGCGGTCAGTCAATGCGTAAAATGAGCCTGTGGTAGGCTCTCCACTCGACTTGTTCCCGCCTTCAACAACTCCTCCCCTTCCATCCCTCCACCTACAACCGAACTTTGCCGAACCGTGAAGCCGGCCAAGGGCTGGTCTGCATTGATTCAAACGTTTATGGCAGGGACGAATGATATTGCTAGAAATTAAGCATCAAATGTGATTTCTGGGGTGAAGAAAGCACTTTGCAAATTAAAGACCACCAATGTAATATTATGTAATATTCCACATCGACATGATTTAATTGAATGGTCTTGTGTAAATAAGTTAGTTAATGATACAAACAGGCGACTACAGAAAATAGTCAAATGCTTTCGAAATACAGAAATAATTGATATGAGCAATATGGATCGAGGATATTTCACAAATCATGGCATGCATCTTAGCAGAAGAGGGAAAAAGCAGCTATGTAATATGATAAGAAAGAAAATACAACAGACTCCAGGAACAACTATCATGAATAATGCCATACCACTGCTGTTCGATAAGGATGAGGAAGTTGCAGAACATTTGCAGGTAATGAAAGTAAGAAGAGGTGAGGAAGTAGTTGAGGTGAGTGCTACCACTAAAGAAGGACGCATAGGAGAAGAAAATCAGCTGAAAGGGATTAATGTGATTCTACCACAATCATCGAGACACCAATACCAGAAAGCACCGAGTACTCAGGGAAAACTTGTGAGGAAACCATTGAGATTGTCAGTAGCAGTCAGTTGGATGAACGAGGAGAGGAGTTACTGGAGAAGTTGGATGTTGGAGCACCATCAGGACGAACTGAAAGAGGGCAAGCTAAACAACCAGAAATAAGAACGTCAAGTAGGACAATGAAACGACGAGTATTACTAGAGCAGGATTTTTAAGGTAAAAGGTAGCAATAGTTATAATCTAAACGGAGAGCTAAATTTGTTCCACCAGAATGTTCAATCTTTAAGAATTAAAATTCTAAGTATGGAGGTACTGTTGGCAGATAACCTACAAGGGTATGATGTTTTATGCTTAACTGAACATTGGTTGATAGAGGATGAGGTTTCAAACTTTGTATTAGAAGGTTATGCTCTTCCAAGTAAGTTTTGTAGAAAGAAAATGAAGTGTGGAGGTTCATGTATATATGTGAATAATAATATCAAATGTAAGCAGTTGGATAAATTTGAATATCTGAATGTAGAGGAGCATTTCGAGGCTAGTTTAGTTGAACTAGTGGATTATAAGTTAATACTTATATGCATTTATAGAAATCCTTCTAGTAATGTTGAAACTTTTCATAAAAATATTGAAATTATTTTAGACGACCTACAGAATAAGAACAAAAATGTAATAATCATGAACGACTTCAATGTAGATTTTTAGGGAATAATGGTGGGCGAGATAAGCAAAGGCTACACATGTTGTTTTCCTTGTACTGTCTAAAGGCAGTTGTAAATCCACCAACTAGAATATCTGGGGATACAAAGTCAGCAGTAGATCAACTTATATTGAATGAGGAAATGTGGAAATATGAAATAGAAGTTTATGATACAGGTTTTTCAGATCATTTTGCTCAAATTGTGCATCTAAATTTTAGGGTAATAGGAAACCATAATTTAAAAAATAACAACGTAATTTACAGGGAAACTAGAATGTATAACAAGGAAAATATTTCATATTTTAACCAGTTATTGGCCAAGGAAACATAGGAGAGTGTATATAGAACTAACTCAACTAATGAGGCCTTCAGTGAGTTTTTGGGTTTGTTCTATTATTATTATCAAGTGGCAATGCCAGTCAAAAGCGTAATTGTAAAGAATTATAGGAATGGGTGAATTACAACAGGAATTAGAAATTCAGAATGAAATCCCACACAGTAAAATATATATGCAGAATACTGAAATAAAACTAGTTAGTACTGTCAAATATCTTGGGTTGGTGATTGATAGGAATTTGAACTGGACAGACCATTACTAAAAAGATCACACCTGTTGCAGGAATTTTAAAGAAACTTAGTTCCCTTATCCCACAACATCTTCTAAAACAGATCTACTACTCTTTAATTCATAGTCACCTACAATATTTGATGCCTTTGCTGGCGAGATGTAGTGTTTACAGTGCACTATGTCTTCTGGTATGGGCTATATCAAATTTGTTACTTTCATTGACCTGTCACAGTCTCATCCTTGGCTTTGACAATATGAAAGTGACTGAGGTATGAGTGATGCTAGTAATACCATTCCTTATGCAGCCAGTCCCTGTTATGAATGGTGTGAAAATATCGCTCATAGGGTCAGTTGGTGCATACATTTCAGTGGGCTTGGCAGACTGATATGTAAGAGCAACTGCTGGCTCGGTGAGGAAAGCAACGGGAAACTACCTCACTCCTCGTTTCCCTAGTACGCCTCTTCAGTGACGCCTAGGCTATTTATGACAGCTGTTGGCGAAGCTGCAGAGGATCAAACCAGCCTTCGGGCTGATTACCCAACATACATACATACAATATTTGAATATAATCTGGATGCGCTGTAAGAAGTCTGACTTGAATGAGCTAATGGTAGTACAAAATAGAGCTGTTAGAAACATACTTAATCTTCCATACCTAACGCCAATAAAATATCCATACCTAAGTGCTAAAATACCACCCCTAAGCATGAGTATAGAATTCAATACAGCTGTACTCATGTATAAAATAAAACATAAATTTATACACCACAACACTGCATATACTCTGAATTCTGACAACCAGCCATATAGTACTAGGCACGCGAATGACTTTGCCTTATACAATGTTCGCTCTTATAAATATGGTATAAACAGCTTGAAGTTCTCTGCGATCCAGTTATTTAATAACATCCCTGTGGAGGTAAAAACAGCACCAACTTTGGCAAAATTCAAACAAAGAGTCAAGCATTATTTTTGGGAAAGGTACAGTGCTCCTTAAATCAAAATATCAGTTGTCATTTAAGTCATTCTCCCAAACAATCTTGCAAACTGTCCGGAACTATTCTTGTACCTCTGCAACTTTTATGTTATATAAATGTAAATACCGTACTCTGTAATCTGTTCTTGTACCTCTGCAACTGTCTGTTATGTATATGTACTGTAAATACTCCGTAATCAATTCTTGTACGTCTGCAACTTTTATTTTATGTAATTGTAAATAATCTGAAATCTATTCTTGTACTTCTGCAACTCTTATGTTATGTAAATGAAAATACTCTGTAATCTATTCTTATACCTTTGCAACTTTCTTGTTATGTAAATGTAAATACAGTCAGAAATAATTCTCTGTAATCCTCACATTGATGATGTATGTATTTTATATATTGTATGTGTTTATATGCTCAACCATTTACTAATAATCTTATATACACAAACTATATTTTGACGTGTAAGTGCCCGCCAGTATGTAATATCCTGTACAATTCCTATGCATGAGCCTGCAGGCTCGTTGGAATTAATTGAAATAAATGAATGAATGAATGAATGAATGAACGAATGAATGAATGAATGAATGAATGAATGAATGAATGAATGAATGAATGAATGAATGAATGAATGAATGAATGAAAGATAGACGATTAAGGTTTTTAAGCAAATGTGTGAAAGGGAGTAACGCCTTATCTGAATTGAAGGATTATTATAAGAAATATATAAACATATATCAAGAAGTTTTGAAGGCTGCCAAAAGATTGCATAATGAGAATGAGTTAAAAATTCTAAAAACAGGTCTAAATGTATGTGGAACATTATAAAAAGGGAGGAAGGTACTCTAGTTCCATTAAAAAATAATATTAATCTTACAAATGCAGGGAAAGAAGTCAGTGATCCAGAAGAAGTTGCAGAAATATTTAGTAACTATTTTCTAGAAGCAGTTTTGAGGTTAACGGAAAATTTTCAAACATCAGTGACAAGAACAAACTTGAATACAGTTCACAGGAATGTATCATCCATGTTTCTTACTGCTGTGACTGAGCAAGAGATAGATAAGATAATAAAACAGGTGGGTAAAAAGAAGTCTTCTGGTTTAGCTGGTTATTCAAACTACCTTATTAAATGCTGTTACCAATACATAATCAAGCCTCTCTGTTATTTGATAAATTTGTCACTAACCACTGGTAAATTTCCAGAAAAATTCAAGGCAACCAAAGTTTTTCTTGGACTTAACAAAAGCTTTTGATATAATTGACCACAGCTTGCTTTTAAAAAAGTTATACATGTATGGAGTTCGGGGAATGGCCTATGACTGGTTCAAATCATTTTTAGGGGATAGAAGACAGCTTGTTGAAATATCATATACCGGTACTGATTTCAGCAAAAATGTAATTAAGAATGTGTATTCCTGTGCCAGAAACATAGATCATGGTGTTCCACAGGGTCAGTTTTAGGACCATTATTATTTTTAGTATTTATTAATGATATCGTCCAAATTGTTGATGATATTCAAGGAGTGCAATTAACTTTGTTTGCAGATGATATTACTGTTTTTGTAGCTGATGAAAGAAAGTTCTGTAGGGTTAGAATTGAAGGCAGGCAATATAGTGAGTAATATCCTGAGCTGGCTTGAAGATAATAAATTAATTTTAAGTAAACAGAAAACTTCTGTGATTAGATTTCACCATAAGATTAATTTAAATATGGAAATTAGTCCAATATCATTTGGAGAGACCATAATTGAATACTCATCATCAACAAAGTTTCTTGGCTTGTGGATGGATGAATCATTAACCTGGGAAAACGTACAGAGTTTATAGGGAAAAAGCTTAGTAGAATTTACTTCATGATAATATCTTTGAAAAATAGTTTTAATTTAAAGGCTTGCCAAATTATGTATTTTGCATATGTCCATCCCATACTAACCTATGGAATCATTTACTGGGGGAATTCACGATATAGCAAAGTCATCTTTAAGTTACAAAGAAAATAATTAGAGGAATTGCCGGTGTCGGCAGGAGGACAAGCTGCAAGAAATACTTTAAACTTTATTTTATTTGCCATAGCCTAGCTTTTATATCTTCCATACACTTGTATATACAGTACGAACGAGAATGTAAACAGCTACACCATAAACTCTGATGTACATAGGTATAATACTAGAAATAGACACAGTCTGCACATAGAACCACAAAAAACTAAGCTATATGAATCAAGTTTGAGTTATGCAGGAGTACATTTATTTAATAAATTACCAGACTACATTAAGCAGATAAAACCATGTTCAAAATTTAAGAAATAATTATTCAAATTTGTTTCTAACCATTGTTTTTATTCTATTGAAGAATACTTAGCTCTTGAAAATTAACTTATGTATCACTTTTTAATCTGTGCCTCTTTACCACATTGTATATTTCTCTTTATTTATCATGGCATGTATATTACTGTTTTATCCTTTGTTACTGTAAATATGAGTATTGACGTGTCCCATATCACTGTATGATCAGTTGGACGAAATACAATACAATACAATACAATACAATACAGTGCACTATAAAAGAGAAAGTATAAATACAGTACAATACATCGAATAAAGGAAACAGCGAGTGAAATGTTTATCTAGTTTGAAATTCTATAAGATCACATTTTTTCTTAATCAAATACAGAAGAAAACAAAAGTTTCTAAAATAAAATGATTAAAGTAAACAGAAGAAACAAGTGCTTCTCCTCCTATTATTTAATAATCGCCTACAGAGTAAATTACATTAGTTTTACATACGGAAGGGTAAACTGATGAGGAAGTGGAGGAGGTGCTCGCATAAAAAGCAAACCTACTATGCAAGATAGCTATACATTAGTTATACTTCTTTTCTCTGCGAGACTGTAATGTCCAAATGGTAATGTATTAATTTTGTTGTCTGTGATGTACCTTTTGTCATCATTAGCTGTGAGTGCTAGTTTGTATTGACGAACCGTGAACACAGAATGAGAAGTGGAAGTGATGCACACTTGTAGTTTGGTCTCTCGCTCACTTTCAAACAGACAACGTCTATACTGATCAATTGTAAGGTGATCAACAACAGTTTCTTACACCCTTAGCTTTACATGTAGGTTCCTCTTTTTCACACAACTTAATAGCATACATCTTTGGTCGCAAACCTACAAATTCTTCAACAATACGTCCACCGTTTTCATCCTTCATTAAACCGATTTCACCTGATTTTTTTCTTTCAATTTGGAAAGGATCATTTTCATCATAATTTCCTGTGTCAAACAAAACTGAATTTTCCTTCACAAACTCGTATATATCAAATGAAAAATTCTATATCAAACTCTCGGTGTCAGTGTATAGTAGTTGTGAGTTTGAATCTGTATTTCTCAAAATGAGGTTGTAGTGAAAATCGTTCATTTTCATTTTTGACAAATCTAAAATTGTAGCACCGAGGTAAACCGGTTGATTGTGAAGTATGTGAAGTTTCTTCATTTCGATAATCATACACTGTTCGTCTACTATAATACGACGTTTGAAGTTTGCCCTTGAGATCAACGTACGTGCACCAGAACGACCCTCCCACTGTGTGACCCATCTGACGTCGCCCAGCTTCCTTACGTTCATTAATGAACGACCAAAGGATCTGACGTCGCCCAGCTTCCTTACGTTCATTAATGAACGACCAAAAATTGCGTTATTGATTAATTTATAGAAAATGTTCTCGAATTCATTTTTTGCTAACTTTCGTTTCTCTGTGTTCAAATCAATGTAGCATTTAACCATGCGTTCTGATTAAACTGAATCGCTCTGTAAATGCGAGCTACTTTCATACCTAATTCTACACATTGTTTTAATAGCTTATAATGAAGAACATACCGTTCCTTGTTGTAAAGTGTGCTCATTAGCTTCGTAGATTTTTCAGGGCACAATGGATAATCGGCATGTCATCATGAAGTTCTGGTGGGGGGGGATAGATTAAATCAACCTCTACCATAAACCCAACATCTGCTTCATCTCCTACATTCATAATGTCTAAATTCTCGACGTTCTTTACCCATTGAAAGCTGCCCGTTGGAAGAAACTGTTGCATAGTGAAACCATACAAATTGTTCACGTCAAAGTACATTATGTATGATTCCGGTTTGGACTCATCGTATGTTAACATGTACTTGTTATTTGCTACTGCATGCCGCGTAACGCACTGCACATTACCACCGCGTATGGAGCGTTCGAAAAACTGCAGCATGTCGACATCTTGAAATAATTCTAGGTGGAGAGCTGTTATTTTTTTCATAGCACTCCATGCCATAGACGGTACCGTGTAGAAATGAGCGGCATCAATACCATATGTCTCTTTTCCACTCAATCTAAAGTTTTCAAATACATCGGCCAAGAGTAAAGTATCGATTTTCAAGTAAAGATCAGAATATTCACCAAACGATTTACAGTTAAACTTATTCCAAATAAGGTAAGCAAACGCGTAGTTTTCTTCCGACACAGTTTCACCATTTAAAGAGCTAAAGAATGAAATCCTTGGCTGTAAACTAGTGTCGTCTGACACCTCCATACTAGTGATATATTCGTATGAAAATATCCCTTTCCGAGAAGCGAGTTTAAACTGTAAATCATCGGTGAAATACCGTCTCGTTACAAGCTTTGACTCGTCACTAAGTAATAGTGCCATTTTGTCTAGCGAAGTAGGAATGAAGTTGTAAGTGTCTATAAATCTTAGTTCAAAACATTGTCTTTGGTTATAACGTATGAAGTTTGAAAATCCTTTGTATCGCTCCATGTTCACTGGTAATAGTTTAATGTTCGCCCTGAGATTTGTCACAACATCCCCTCCCTTCCTATGCAGTTCTCTAATTATAAAATGTCCATTATAGGCTGTCAAATTATGGAATGCTACCGGCAAGATAGAAATTTTACGATACTTTAAGTTACACGATTGATGTGCTGATCCCCTGTAGACACCCGTTAAATGACAATGATCGCGAACTTTAATTTCATTATCTGCGATTTCCTTCTCACATATGTGACATAATGTAGACGAGAGAAAATTATTTTGTTGCTCAACAGTCAATGGTAACATCGGTTTCGTTTCAAAATAATAGGGCGCAAGCGTGTCCACTAAGTTATACGTCTCATCTACGAACCGTTTAACACAATCACTGCCTCGATAGAGTTTGATAGAGCACAAATCTCTGTCAAAACTACAGTGTAAATAATATGCTACGCTGTATGGCACATGTTCGTGAATTGGAGTTGAATGCGACGTGTTATCATTTGAAAAACAAGTAGACACAGGTTTCAGTATGCATTCTGTGTCAGCATACACAATAAGAGGCACTGTCTCTTTAACCTTATACTCTGCAAAGTACACTAGCCGTTCCCTATCCGAAGGCGTTATACTTTTGCACACCGGAAATTGTATACAGTCATTACTGTGCATAGCTAATTTTTCCTCATTTTGGAAGCAAGACAAACACCGTCTGCAAATATAAATTCTATTCCGGCTCTTCGTAAGAGATGAGCGCACAAGACGTGGAAGATTCTTAATTAAACAGAAGTGATACTTCTCACTGTCGCCAATCTGAAGCATTAGAAGATCTACTTTCTTTTCACACGTTTTATGTGGAAGTACAAAGGTACAAGAGTAAACTCTTTTTTGTCATCTTTCTGTCCTATGCTCACCCAGTTGTTCTCGTCATACTGCGCTCCGAATACATTCACGGAGATTTCGTTTTGTTCTTCAAATTCTCATGTATCTCTTTTCCACCGGGATTGGTATGTCTTTTAAATTTAGAATTAAATTATAATGTGGATAAGAAGAAACTAACTGGAACTAAGCCAGCAACTACACTCCACGAAGAGCAAGCATCCCGTGTGTTCTGCAGATTAATAACTGCTTTCTTGTTTCTAACTGCTGTGGGCAACGTTAGACTAGTTGGCGACTTGCCCACGTGAAAACCTACATTTTTATTAATGTTTATCCTCAATTCGCGAATTCGTAGCAGAGAGCAACCCGAATCACGAGCCTCGAACTCTGTTAATTTTTTCAGAATCGGTTTAGTTACATGCTCGTTGTACCATTTTCTTAAATTAGTACCTTCGGTAATTTCAGCATTCCTTGAATGAAAATATTTGTTATCGATTTTATCGTTAAGAACATGTTGTGTGCAGAGAACGGTATTTACTTTTAATGCTTGTGTGTTAAGTGCTTTCTTCACATATTTATTAAACCACACGTAAGATTTATCTAGGAACTCTTCGGGAAGTAAAAATCATTGTCAACATTTACCACCGCTAGTGGGTACACTCTGCGCCGAAAAGCTTCCTTGATTTGTTTACACTTGAAAGCAGACAAGTCTTCTATCTGAAAAGTTAGCCCATTAACAGTGCGAGCGTGAAAATAAATTTCTAACATCCGAATACGCATTTCCTCTAGCTCGTTAAGATTATCAATCAGCTCGAACTGAGCTTCTTCTTCTTCTCGCTCCTCGCTAGGTTCGAACTGATATGAAATTAGTATTGATCCATTTACCTCCCTCATAAACTCACGAATGCGTTCAAACGCTCTACCAAAATGAGCTTGCATTCTTCCCTCATCTTCATCTGTCTGTAAATTAATGTCTAATTTTCTACGTTTGCTCGAAGGAAATTCCATTACTAAAAAAAGTGACCGAAAATTACGTTCTGGTGCTAAATTTTTCTGCGTTCTCAAGACAAGTCCAGCAGTTGCTGTAGCAACGACTTATCAAGAATGTACAATCCGTCATCACACAGTATAACCGTCGAGCTAACTCAATCCCTACTACATCTAGTTAACAGTGAACAGCTTCGCTTGGAACCTCGTCCTGAAGCTTCCCTAACAATAGGAAATAGGAAATTTTATTCGATTCTTGTGAAGAAAAGGAAAATTCAATCTTGTAAATTTCTTCGAATGTATTATACCCAACAAATAGTAAAAAATGTTCATTACTTGAAAATTCAGTCAAGAGAAATAGCACTACAGCAGCTGTCACCTCCTGCTGGCTTTGATATGCTTTACTCAGGTTCGTCACATATACTGTAAAATTAAAAAGTGCACACCCTCTGTTCCATAGTTCAATACAATTACCACTCAGTTCTTGTTGTTGTTGTGCGCTCAGTTGTCCCGCTTCATCTTGAACAGGCTGTGAACTGGCGACGACTTCCTCCTCTAGATGAACTTGCAGACGTTGACTCTGTATGCTTGGATATGCTTGATGATCAGTTCCTGGCTTAATCTCAACTTTTCCACTTCATCATAGCAACACCGCAGACCTGAAAAGAAGCAGCACATACTATTTTCAATTAACAAGACAATTATACAAATACGGTGAAAAGAAGTTACATATAAGAACGAAAATACTATCTGCATACTTACTTAGTTAAAATTAGTGTCGTAACTGTTGGCATTCTACTGTATTAAGCACACTTGATGATAGCCCCTGTCCATGCCTTTGTACATCAATTTCAAGTTGTTTTTTAATGAATTTATTTCTTCTATTTCTTCTGCTGAAAGTTTCGCGAATTGCGCCGGCAGGAAAACACTCACGGTCTCCTCATCTTCCCCTTCTGTATCAACGATTATTTTCCTTCCGAAACGTGTTTCCACCGCTCTCAGCGCTTTAACCTTAAATGGATGGTTAATTTGCAACTCGTTTAGTTTTCTATTATGAAATTGTGGTGCCTTTGCAATTTTATTTAACTTCATTAGCATATCCATTCTGTTGAAGCTGCTATGTCTTTTACAATTAACAAAATAAATAAACTTAAACTCACTTACTGAAGAGGAAAGAAAAGTAGTAGTAGTAGTAGTAGTAGTAGTAGTAGTAGTAGTAGTAGAGAAGTACTCTTCCAACTAGATGATAGTTTTCATGTCGTGCTCTGCTCCTTAAATACTCCCTGCCACCACCTTCACTCCTCACCACTGGGCTGGACTTGTTGCTGGTTCACCTTCACTCAAAATTATAACCTGCCATAAAAATCCTGTTCGCCTTTCGTGACGGAGATAATCTTCAACAAGCTGCAAAGCAGATCTTGCCTAGTTACAGCTGCACTGTACCACTCCTTAGTGTTTTCCCCTCGCTCACAGTAGGGGCGGAGGAGGAGGGAGGGTTCATTTTGACATAAACTAACATCCTGTTCACCTTTCACCAGCAAGTAACCTTTTAAAGCAAATCCAGTTGCCACATAGTCACTGTACCTCGCCCACAACAGTAACCTTTCAAGAAATAATTACCTCTTACGTAAAGACCTCTGAGTGTGTTGTTCTCATTCGACATGTGTTTGACCCCCTTAGCCAGTGAGAGGCACTCCTGCAAGTGACCTTTTAAAGCAAATCCAGTCACAGCACCTCGCCCACACCAGTAACCTTTCAAGAAATAATTACCTCTTACATAAAGACCTCCGGGTATGTGTAATTAACATTCCACACGCGCCTTGGCAAGTTAGCGGCGCCCGCAGGGGTGGGTGGGGGGGAAGCACACACGCATGCACAGAGGCAGCGCTGGTCCCGACTCCCCGTGGTTCAGAGTCCCCTTTCCCCTTCTACTAACATGAAACGGCAGTTGTACTTACGAAGAAGAAAATACATTCCATATTTTGTAAAATAAAAAATAAAAATACATTTACGAGTCGGTTATTGACAGGCACAACGAGGTATAAAGATGTGTCCTTTTTCTAAATCGTTGGACTGGCCTAATGTACATTTAATACCGGTAATAGGTTTATTTCGGGGCGCGCGGCTGTGAGCTTGTATCCGAGAGATAGTGGTTCGAATCCCACTGTCGACAGCCCTGAAGATGATTTTCCATGCTCACACCAGAAAAATGCTGGGGCTGTACCTTAATTAAGGCCACGGCCGCTTCCTTCCAACTCCTAGGCCTTTCCTATCCCATCGTCGCCATAAGACCTATGTGTGTCGGTGCAACATAAAGCCACTAACAAAAATGTTTATTGCAGCTAATGTACACTTAGAGTGTATGTATTTCGTACTTTTCGTGGTTTCTATTCTATTTTCATTCTCCATGTGGTGTAAGGCCTTTCCTATCCCATCGTCGCCATACGACCTATCTGTGTCGGTGCGACGTAAAGGCACTAGCAAAAAAGTTTTATTGCAGCTAATGTACTTTTAGAGTGTATGTATTTCGTACCTTCAGTGATTTCTGTTCTATTATTTTCATTCTCCATGTGTTGTAATGCTCAATGACAGTGTAGGCCTAATCTGATTCCTTTTGTAATTATGGAACCGTACTGGAAATTCGTTGATTTCTCTTCTTTGTTTAATACGTAATTATGTATGCACTTGCAGAATACATTATGCTCCTATGAGTACTTTCGCAATGAAGAAAATGTGACGATTATTTTTCGTGCACTTTGTATTCTCAATCAGCAACGAGTTGTAGCTCGATCGCCACGTCCACTTGTTTTGATCGCTAATAGCTTCGATCATATATTAATGCTCTAAGGCTAATAGTATGGCGGACGCGGCGTTTAAGAAGATTCAAATATGGCGGTCGAATAGCCACTCTATAGTCCTCTTCCTAGCTTGTTGATATATGTCTTAATTCACAACCTCCTTGCATCCACTCTCAATTAATCATTGCGTCACTGAGGTAAAAATCGTCCGATATGTTGTTCCTCTTTTGATGAAGTTCCTGTAGTTGTGTCTTATACGGCGTGGTGGTGAGGAGCAGGAACTTCAGACGCAGCTCTTCCACATAGAATATTTCTCTTGTCAGCACGTAAGCGAGGCGCGAAGGAGTGTAAATGGATAGACAAAGTGATAGTTCGATGTCGCCCATTGTTTTAATGGCCGTTTTTTTTCTTTTTTTGACATGAAGGGAAAATGATTTTCAGCTTATTGAAATGTTATTCCCAAGTACCGGAAACTTGATACTGATTTTAACTACCGGTTCCCACAGTAGAATGTTATCTTCTTGCCTCCTCTCCTAAATGTCATCGTGACGGTCTTATCCTCATTCAGTCTCAGGTTAGTTTCTTCTGCCCATTTACTCACTTTGTTAAAATTACTTTGTAGGTTAGACTCTGAGATGGACGTTAAAGCCATGTCATCTGCATACATGAGTAGTTTGACAATACTAGACGTTATCGATTTTGTAATTCTGCCGTTGCAATAATGAAGAGCAAATGACTCAACTGGTCGTCTTGGAGTACCCCAATAGTTTGAAAAATAGGAGCTGATCTGGCAATTCTGTCACTGATTTCTAATCAATTGCTGGTGAGCAGATCTTGTATTAGTGGTCGGTGATCTTTTGTTATTTCGCTAAAAGGATAGTCCTGTCAATCCTGTCAAAAGCCTTTGAATCATCAATGAAGATGGCATGAAGTTTTCCTCTAGGTTGATCCAAGGCTTCCTCTATGTCCTGTTGATGGCATTGAACTGCCTGAAGTGTTGACCTACCACTCCTGATTGGGAATCTGGAAGTTTGTCCGCAATGAACTCCGTAATGCGTTTATGAACTAAAGTAGTCAGGGTCTTTGAGGGATTACATTCCGGTGCAATACATCTTAATATTGTGGATCGTTTCCAACTTTCTGATACTCTACCTTGACGCAAACATTGGTTTAGCAGTAGTGATATCGAGTTGTGTAACACTGGGAAAGTAGCTTTCATATGTTCGTTGATTAGGAGATCAGGGCCACATGCTGTGTTAAGGGATAGCATATATGGATTCTTTCCGACTACTGTGGATGCTTTTAACAATCGTATCTAAACTTAAGGAGAGAAAATTCATGTTTGTTTGTTGGTAGTGAGTTGATTGATTTTTTAATTCTACCACTAGGTGGCAGCTCAATAATGCACGAATTCTCTTAGGAAACAAGGCCGTCGGATCATATCTGGGTGTTTTCGGAGGTAAGAGGTTTAGCTTGTTTCCTCTGTAATTAATTGGGAAGCTGTAAATAAAATCTTTTCACGGATTTTTCACTTCATTTTTCTGATTTCATTGTTATTTTTCGAGTCGATTGGGATATTAAATTTGAACCACGTGGTGATTTGTTAGTGACCACGTTTCACGTTCGGATCTATTTCAGCATGTGAGTCTTATTTCATGATACATTACAGTTTAAAAAGTTATTTTAAGCTTCTATGATCAATTTGTTTGATGTTAAGGTTGGAAAGTGATAACTATACCTGGAACACTTTTAATATTAGTACTATAAATTCTGTTGGTTATGGGACGTCGGGAGTGAGCGTTCATTCACTGTAACTGACCCTAACTTCGCAGGTTCGATCCTGATGCCCGAATACGTCAGCCTCGTGTCTAGATTTACTGGCACGCGAAAGAACACATGCGGGTCACAATTCTGGCACTTCGGCGTTTCCGAAAACCGTATAAATAGTGTGGCGTAAAGTATATAACATCATTGTCTACTTTCACAGCCTTTTCTCGGTTGGGGGTCGTCACTAATGTAGATTGAGCCCGATTTTACGGCCTATTGCCTCTCCTGATGTCATCTGTAGTGAAAGGATGTATTCACTGTTGCGTGTTTTTGTATAGTTGATTGTGTGATGTGTTACATGAAGATGAAGACGTGTATTTAGACTATCACTAAAATGCAGCCCCTGAGCCTGAGGAATTAACTACATGATCAAAAAATCCTTGGCCCGGCCAGGAATAGTACCCGGGGCCATCTGACTATTTAGCTCAGGAACCGGACAGTGAGTGTTGTTCAGTTCAGGAAATTCAAAGGAAGCTTTGTTAGTTTCCTTGTAAATGACAGGTTAGGCATTGGAAGCTAATCTATCCTTGTGGTTAATCCATTCATGCCCAAATTACTTTTTAGTTTACAGACAAGATGTACAGTTGTATGTTCACGTCAATATGAACTACAATAGTTTTATTCTTTTTTAGATTGTTCGTTAACGACTCGCCGAGCACTTGCTCGGAGATGAGGGGTTGAAATTTGCTGGAAAACTTTTATCAGGCATCAATTTATTTTTACGAACCTACGTTGTATCTATTGACATGAACAGTGTAGAAAGTCACTAAGCGCAGTGTAAGTTTTATGGCATTATAATAGATTTGAAATAGAATAAATCTTGCATAGAATACCTTGTAGAGGATAATGTGTTTCAGCCGATGACCTAGATGGTAGGCTCCTTAAAACGATAAATGTATTCACTGTAACATAAACGGACCCATCCAACACCCCCCAGAATTGCATTTACTTTTATTACCTAATTTAATTTAGCATATACAATTATTCATTGCTGGTGCATGCGGTAGCATTTCCATTGGCTGAGATACAATCTGATAAGATGTGATTTCCACCAGTCAAGTGAAATGCATTCCGTTACCAACCCATGTGCAATAAAAACACAACTTGTAATCTGTAGCGAAACAATGTACAATACAGAACATAATTATTTGTTATTAGCTGCATGTAATGAACGGCTATGTCATTGTCATCTTTTCGTCACTGTCCCCACAGAGATTGCGCTGCTATCATGGTACAAAATGCTAGAGGTCTTAACATCCGCATCACACCTTGGCTGAATTACAGTCCAATGGTTCTGTCACTAACCAGACATAACACTCTCACATTAATAATAGAAATTGTTCCATTTCATAAGAAAATAATATTTTGTTCACGGATCACGTAAAGGCATTTTCATAATAATAATCATCATCATCATCATGCAACTCCTCTGGCGTGCCGAATATTCACACTGGCTTTCTTCCTTTCAACCATACTTTCTAGGCATGCATGTGGTATTCTTGTGCCAGGCATTCGCTTTACATGTCCATACCATGTTAGTCTCGAAGACCTTAACTTCTCCTCTAGGCCTTTGAGTCCACTTCCAGTACTGACTTAGTCATTTGGTTCCCATGGGCATTTTATCTCAAAGTAGATGTCTTACTAGGTTGTAGAAGCTGGAACTGGTAGACACACTTTATCTGCAGTACCCCTGCTGGAAATCATACTCCCGAGGTATTTGAATACCTGTACACATTGAATGTTTTCACCTTCCAGCTTTATGTGGCAGTCAGTATCTTTCCTACTCATTTTCAGTGCAACAGTTTTTGTTTTACTAACTTTCATCAGATACTGTTTGAACTTTGCTACGGAGATGTGGTATTCACAGTTTGTATCCCTACCTTTGTCTCCCTCCTGATGTATGAAAATTAGACTTTCGAAGACTAAATTGATTAGAAATAGGAAAGGATTTCCACTTATCAATAATTATTTATTGCACTTATTATGCTTATTATTATTATTATTATTATTATTATTATTATTATTATTATGCTTATTATAGATTACGACTTATTATAGATGTCAGTAGGTTAGAAATCAGCAGAATTGAATGTCAGATTGGTGATACAAAGCTGGAACAGGTAGATAATTTTAAGTATTTAAGTTGTGTTCTCCCAGGATGATAATATAGTAAGTGAGATTGAATCAAGGTGCAGTAAAGCTAATGCAGTGAGCTCGCAGTTGCGATCAACAGCATTGTGTAAGAAGGAAATTGACCCACCCTAAGAAATGTTATTACTTATACCGGAAAATAGAAACGGAGACATTACATTGTGTGTTCAAATGGTCCTGAAATTACTATAAAAGGTTAGTGTGATATCCGCTGCATGTACTGTTGAAATTGTCTGCTAACCCTGCATACTTGAATTTCAGATCACTCGTGAGTAGTTTCATCGCACTGTCGTATGCTCCACTTAAAACAAGATGCATACATTCACTCTGAATATATAGGAATCATTCGTTAATTAATTAAATACAAAAGACCACAATGTGCATACATGAGCTTTGAATTAAATAAATATAAAGTTTTTTGTGGTTCATGGTGTGGGTTACTGTAGTCATATCCTAGTTCGTGAACCATGGGCAACGGCTAGTGGCCTAGTAAGTGGTCCTGAGAGTCGGGATACCCGTTGCTGTGGAATAGGAGTGGGCATAAGATAGGAAAACTTAAAAGGGTCCACCTTTTCAATACAAATAAATGTTATAAGTTTATTTACAACATATATTTACACTTGGAACTAGTTTTGACGCTGTTTGGAGTCATCTTCAACCAAAATGTGGGAAATAGGCATAGGCGTAAGCGTGCAGACATTTACATTATACAAGATGTTAAATCAGTGTGATTAAATGAGAGACATGAAATAGTGAATTACAATGTCAGTTTACAAAATGGTCATGAAGGGCGAGTCAAAATTGTATAAACATGAGTTACGGCTCAAAAACATAATCGCTTAAAAAACATATAAACTGCAATAAAACCACGCAGAAGTTCGAGATGAAATTGGCATTGGAGATTCAAATTATTTCAGACAGTCTTCCATTGAATGTTGCCTGCCGCGAGTGTAGTAAAAAACTTCAACAAACATACGGACAAAAAATGAAATTCTTAGATTTAAAAGGAGTGGGCATCTCGGACATATTCTGAGTCATGGCTCTCCTTGTGCTCAGGTGGCTAGGACTATACAATTCACCAGTGGTCCATAACCCGTTAGAGGAGAGATCCTCACTTGGACTATGTGCAAGTAGGGTAGCTGCTTCATGAATTTACAGAGATCAGAACATTTTAAGCAAGCCTCGGGCCTATGGGTGTAACGGCGTCCCACTCCCATTTGACAGGTGACGGACTCCTTGGAAACAACTTGTCAAACAAAATGGAATTCGATGGGGAGCTATCAATATTAATGGGGCTTATGGAAGAAAGAAAGTAAAACTGGCTGAGTCAGCAAAGAGGATGCATCTGGATATGCTAGGAGTAAGTGATATTCGGATAAGGGGAGATAACGAGGAAGAGATTATAAAGTGTATTTGACGGGTGTTAGAGAGGGAAGGGCAGAGTATGAGGTAGGGCTGTTTATCAGGAAAACCGTTGCACACAACATTGTTTCTGTTAGGCACGTAAATGAGCGAATGTTGTGGGAAGATTTGGCAGTTGTAGGAATTAGGATGAGAATTCTCAGTGTATTCACCATACGAAGGTGCAGATGTTGACATGTTTTATGAAGCATTGAGTGACATGGTAGTCAGGGTTAACAGCAAGGCCAGGATAGTGCTAATGGGCGATTTCAATGCGTGAGTTGGTAATAGAACTGAAGGATACGAAACAGTGATTGGTAAATGTGGGGAAGATGTGGAAGGTAATGGGAATGGGAAGCGTTTGCTGGACTTCTGTGCTAGTATGGGTTTAGCTGTTATGAATATATTCTTCAGGCTCAAGTCTATTCTCCGCTACACATGGGAGGCTAGGCGTACCAGATTCTATAATAGACTGTAGGCCTATCCTAACCGACTTCAAATTCAGGAAGTCTGTTAGGAATGTATGAGTTTTCCGGGGATTTTTCGATGATACAGACCCCTATCTGACCTGTAGTGAACTAAATATCTCTAGGCCTAGGATGGAGAAAGTGAAATCTGTCTGCAAACAAATAAGGGTGGAAAATCTCCAGGACGAGGAAATTAGACAGAAATACGTGGATATTATTAGTGAGAAGTTTCGAACAGTAGACATTAAGCAGATTCAGGATATAGAAAGAGAATGGATGGCATACAGGGAAGCTGTAGTAGAAACAGCAAGGGAATGCCAAGGAACAACTGTGTGTAAAGATGGGAAAAAGCGAACACCCTAGGTGGAATGATGCAGTGAGAGCAGCTTGTAAACGTAAAAAGAAGGCTTATTAGAAATGGCTCCAAACAAGGGTCGATACAGACAGCGAATTGTACATAGATGAAAGAAACAGAACGAAACAAATAGTTGTTGAATCCAAACAGAAGTCATGGGAAGATTTTCGTAATAAAAGGCTGCAGCAAGGATAACTTTCTGGACAGTAATAAAGGATCTTAGGAAGGGAGGGGAAAAAGGAAGTGAAGGTTTTGGGTAATTCAGGTGAACTCATAATAGATCCCAGGGAATCACTGGAGAGGTATAGGGAATATTTAGATCATCATCTCAACATAAAAGGAAATCTTCCTGGTGTTGCGAACAGCCAAGCTCATGAGGAGGAGGAAAATGAAATTACGCTTGAGGCAGTGGAAAGGATGGTAAATAAACTCCATTGTCATAAAGCAGCAGGAATAGATGAAATTAGACCTGAAATGGTGAAGTAGAGTGGGAAGGCAGGGATGAAATGGCTTCATAGAGTAGTAAGTTTAGCATAGAATGTTATTAAGGTACCTTCAGATTGGGCAAAAGCAGTAATTGCACCTGTCTGTAAGCCGGAAGGATTACAACAACTATTGAGGTATCTCATTGATTAGTATACCAGGCAAAGTATTCACTGGCATCTGGGAAGGGAGGGTGCGATCAGAGGTTGAGACGAAGTTGGGTGAAATCGAGTGTGGTTTCAGACCGCAGAGGGGCTGTCAGGATCAGATTTTCAGTATGCGCCAGGTTATTGCTATGACAGGGTACAGTGGGAAAAGATGTCCGCCATACTGGGGGACTATGGAATTAAAGGTATGTTATTAAAATCAATCAATAATTAATGTTAACAATTGGGCTTCATTGAGAATTGATGGTAGAATGGGTTTTTGGTTCAGTGTACTTACAGGGGCTAGACAAGGTTGTAATCTTTCACCTTAGCTATTCATAGCTTGCATGGATCATTTGCTGAAAGGTACAAAGTGGCAGGGAGGGATTCAGGCAGGTGGAAATGTAGTAAGCAGTTTGGCCTAAGCTGACAACTTGGTTTTAATGGCAGATTGTGCCGAAAGCCTACAGTCTAATTACTGAAAATAGATGCAATGGGTATGGTATGAAAATTAGCCTTTTGAGGACTAAATTGGTCAGTAGGTAAGAAATTCAAGGGAATTGAATGTGAGATCGGTGATACAAAACTGGAACAGGTAGATAATTTCAATTATTTAGGTTGTATGTTTTCCCAGGATGGTAATACAGTGAGATTGAATCAAGGTGTAGTAAAGCTAATGCTGTGATCTTGCTGCAATTAACAGTATTCTGTAAGAAGGAAGTCGGCTCCTGGACGAAACTATCCTTACATCGGTCTGTTTTCAGACCAACTTTGCTTTTACGGGAGCAAAAGTTGGGTGGACTCGGGATATCTTATTCATAAGTTAGAAGTAACAGACATGAAAGTAGCAAGAATGATTGCTGGTACAAACAGGTGGGAACAATGGCAGGAGGGTAATCGGAATGAGACATAGGCTAAGTTAGGAACAAACTTGTTGGATGAAGCTGTACGCATAAACCGGCTTCAGTGGTGGGGTCATTTGAGGCGAATGGAGGATAGGTTACCTAGGAGAATAATACTCTTATGGAGGTAAGAGAAGTAGAGGGAGGCCAAGATGACGGTGGTTAGACTCAGTTTCTAACGATTTAAAGAGGTATGAACTAAATGAGGCCACAACACTATACTAGACTTAACTAAAGTTGGCGTCTGACAGGTAAGGTTGGAGGGAGGACCACTGCACGTGCCATTTCACGATGTTGCCACATTCCAGCATTCCTTTCTACATACTCTTACCCCTCGCTTCCGGCTCACTTGTTCCCTCCTTCATTCTGACCGCTGGGATCTGTTGTAGACTACCTGGCCAGGCGGTGTCATCCCATTTGCGATCACTCTTATACGAACAATCAGGTTCTTATCAGTGACAGTGACAGGTTTAGCAACTCCCAGCAAGATGAGCTGCCCTGAAGTTTTATCTCCATGGCAACCGTAGTTGCCCCACCCTCGTTTCCATGGCAACAACACAGCCACTCCCTCTATCCCGCCTTGGCAGGTAGTAAACGGACCTCCCTGTAAGAAATGTCAGATGCCAACTCTTATTATTAGCAGTATAGTTGCAAATGGAGGATTGTGGCAACATTTAGTAAATTCACAGAGGCTTGCAGACTGAACGCTGAAAGGCATAACGGTCGATAATGTAATGTATGACAGTAGTGGTACCGTGATCACAAGCGCGTGTTAATGGCAAACAACGTGTCTGATACTGACTTCAGCAGTACCACCCTTAAAAATGGTTACTAGTTGGAGTTACAAGATGTGAAGGCAAGGATTTTGGACTCCAGCTTGTTTCAATAGCATGGAAGCAGAATGTAACAAGGAGCTTAATCACCTTATTGATGTGCTCAACCCCTAACAGCACTACTTACCTGTTCAGCGATTTGGAAGATAGATCATGTAATTATAGTTTTTCAAATAATTAAAAACTTTATTATTTTTATGCATTTTTTAATAATCCGTTATGTGCCACAGATAATTATGTGCATATTTAGATGGGCCCAAGCACATAAGGACCGCAGATGTTAGGCCTCCTTCCTTCCGTGAGAAGGCTTGGCGGTCCTGGCTTATATAGTGTTCTCGCAGGTTCATCTCATGCTGTCTATAGAAGGAAAAGGGATAGTGTAACGTCGTAATTATCTTGTCACAAGCATTTTTCTTGTCCATGGTAAAATGTTAAATAATTAAATTTGTCTCGCATATGCAGTAGCGAAAATTCGGGCATAGGTGAAGAAGTAGGGGACTGGAAATAATGATAGTATTGCATTGAAAATTACATGTGTTCAACACTCTATGTAGACCGTATCGTAACAAGTTCAGACCAGTGGTCTTATCCAGGCCCTACCCTAAACAGTCCAGACCAATGGTGTTTGCTTTGCAATCTGGAGGCCTAAGACTGCTTCGTGGCTTTCGCCCCCAGACCCCTTTTGCTTGTCCCCATATGACTGACTGGTCTATCCAGACCAATGATCTTGTCCAGCCCCTCTCCTAACCAGTCCAGACCAATGGTCTAATCCAGGCCCTATCGTAACCAGTCCAGACCAATAGTGTTTGCTGTGCAAACTGGAAGCATAAAGCTGCTTTGCGGCTCTTAACTGGGGGCTTGCGGCCCCAGACCCTCCTTTGCTTTTTCCCACATGACTAGTTTATCCAGAACCGAGCTCAATAGCTGCAGTCGCTTAAGTGCGGCCAGTATCCATTACATGTTACAAACTTCATATTTGGTCCGTATTGAAAATGTACATCAATTTAAGATTATTAAAATTTTATTAGTCAACCTATTCAATACAAATGATATTTGCAAAGTTAGGACTTACATCCTATTAAACTAAGGTCTAAAGGGACATGTTTTGCCCTTTAAAAGCCTTTTTACACTCATGCTAAAGGTAAAAATCAGGATCCTGATTGTCGATATAAGAAAAAGTATATAAAATGAGAATAAAAATTAGAATGAATATTATAAAATATGTGCAATCATGAGTTCTTAAATGACAATTGACAATTTAAAATGTTTGCGAAGAAATAAGAGTTGGTATGGTAATTACATCAGCAATCTTAAAATGATCGTATAAAACTGTACGAACTAGGCCTTGACCAAATAAATAATAAGAAAGTCTATGGCTAAAGTTGCCGTGTCAGCCCTTTTAAAGGGCGAAACATGTCCCTTTAGACCTTAGTTTAATAGGATGTAAGTCTTAACTTTGCAAATATCATTTGTATTGAATAGGTTGACTAATAAAATTTTAATAATCTTAAATCAGTATCCATTATTTGGGAGATTGTAGGTTCAAACCCCACTGTCGGCAGCCCTGAAGATGGTTTTCCGTGGTTTCCCATTTTCACACCAGGTAAATGCTTGGGCTGTACCTTAATTAAGGCCACGGCCGCTTCCTTCCCACTCCTAGCCCTTTCCTGCCCCATCGTCGCCATAAGACCTACTGTGTTGGTGCGACGTAAAGCTAATAGCAAAAAAAAAAGTTTATCCAGACCAATGGTGCTTGCAGTGCAAACTAGAGGCCTAACGCCACTCTTATCCCCAGGTCATTGTTCTTAACACCATACCATAACCTATGAAAATATATTGCCTTACGTCAATAACAAACAAAACTTGTAACATCCATTCTTTGCATTATAAATTCCATGCTTTGCTGTAAAGTCAAAGTGACCAGTCTATCCCATAACATCTCTGGAAACAAAGATGGCTAGCATAAATACATCCTCCTACTTCGAGTAATCATTACCCATTACACACAAAATCACTAAAAGATACATTTTGGGACCTAAAAATATTCAAAATGTAGTGCTGAACACACGTGAGTAATTTTCAATGCAATAATATTATTATTTCCAGTTCCCTACTTCTTTACCGGAGCCAAAATACGTACTTAGTTTTTGTATATTTATTCCCAGCCTCTCTAATACCCTATGACTTAAAGGTATGAAATCATCCCTCAGTCATCAAGTAAACATGGTCACCATGTGCTCTCCTAGTCATATATAATGTACACTTCAGTGTTGCGTATGTCAGGTAATAGTACAAAATCCCAGTATTTTTGCACCTCTATTCCTTCCTTGTATCGTAATGAATAGCTGGCCATACACGGAAAGGAATTCTGACAGGCGGGGTCTTTTGTGACGCGTACCGACAGGCTAGGGCTGCTCGTTAGTGAGCAACGTCAGTTTGAGGCGTAATCTGCTACAGGCCATATCTGTTGTCAGCACCTCAACGGAAAGACCTCGCCTCACAGATCAAGCCTCTTTTAAGGAAAGCATGGAGTGGACAAAGGCACTGCTAGAGAAATGTATTGAAATGTACAGAGAGCAGCCGTGTCTCTGGTAATTAAAACATGAGGTGTACATGAATAAAAATTTAAGAAGTAGGGCATACAATGATCTAGTTGAATGCGTGCGGAAACCTTTCCTAACGCAGATCATAGTTTTGTGAAGAAGAAAATTCAGAATTGAAGAAGCAGCTTCCGAAAAGAAACTAAGAAAATCTAATCCTCTGAGAGAAGTGGAGTGGGAGCAGATGTCTATGAACCAACATTATGGTGAGTAAAAATTACTGACCCGCCTCCGTGGTGTAGTGGTTAGTGTGATTAGCTGCCACCCCCGGAGGCCCGGGTTCGATTCCCGGCTCTGTCACGAAATTTGAAAAGTGGTACGAGGGCTGGAATGGGGTCCACACAGCCTCGGGAGGTCAACTGAGTAGAGGTGGGTTCGATTCCCACCTTAGCCATCCTGGAAGTGGTTTTCCGTGGTTTCCCACTTCTCCTCCAGGCAAATGCCGGGATGGTACCTAACTTAAGGCTACGGCCGCTTCCTTCACACTTCCTTGTCTATCCCTTCCAATCTTCCCATCCCCCACAAGGCCCCTGTTCAGCATAGCAGGCGAGGCCGCATGGGCGAGGTACTGGTCATCCTCCCCATTTGTATCCCCCTACCCAGAGTCTGAAGCTCCAGTACACTGCCCTTGAGGTGGTAGAGGTGGAATTCCTCTCTGAGCCCGAGGGAAAAACCGACCCTGGAGGGTAAACAGGTTGCGATACGAAAAATTTCTGACTGCTACTGTTGAGTACACTTGAAACTAAGTCTGTCTGTTAGGTTATCAGTCCAGAGGCTGGTTGGATCCTCAAATAGCACCACCAAAGGCTATGCAGTTATATGAAAATCGCAAAAACCAATGGCAGTACCAAAATGAGGCGTACTAGGCAAGACGAGGAGTGAGGTAGTTGGCTATTGCTTTCCTCACTGGGCCAGGCAGTGCTATTGCTGCACGACTGACCCTATGAGCAACACCTTTCATAACACTCAGAGGCACTGTTTGTACTCTGAATGCCATTACTCAGCACCACCTATATCCCAGCAGCTTCCAAGTATATAGTTCTACAGTTTTATCGGCCATGATTTATCGGTTAATAATTAATAATTATTGTACTACGTAGGTATTATGGTCCACAAAAGATCAAGATCGTCCTCAGTGTAGTGCAACAGCAAATTTTCTTTTTCTCTGGACACTGTCTGCTTCGATGTCCATCACACAGTTCTAAGTACGGCAGACCCGACTGGCAAGGATTTCAAACTAGTTTGAAAGGCCAGCGGATGAGACTTGACCTGCCGAGAACACACAAATCGTCCCATTAACGGGAAGGTCTGGAATGTTGACAGATCATGTTGCACAATACGACAGGCTGGGTGTCACAGTTGGTGGCGAGCAGCAGGCCGGGTCTGTGAAGGTCACGCCTGGCAGGCGGTCTGTCGGATCTGGCCGCAAAGGCGAGGCCTGCCAAAAAAATCTTTCCATGTATGGCCAGCTAATATGTCTAATAGCATTCTATGGCGCCTTCAAGTTAAATGGCGATGGTCGGTTAATGTACCCTAACCATATGTGAAGAATGTTGTGAAAATTATAATGTAAATGATTCCAAACACGTGAAGTCCCATATTTCACCAACACTGGTCAAAACTAAAAAATTATGTTAGATTATATACGGTACTTTAATAGTAGACTACTTCTTTCCTTGTGTTTAGCTCTGCATTGGTGCAGGGTTCACTTTTAAACATGCCATCCTCCACTTCCTGCGGTCAAGGGTGTCTGTTTCAGTGATGCCTACAACACAAGTCTTCCTTGATGCAGTGGGGGGACCGTGGGATCGAGAACCTCCAGGATCATGTTGGAGGGCTGTATGTGTCTAGTCTGCAGGGCTTCAGATGATACAACCACACCATTTAAGTCTTGCTTCTCACATCTGCTCTGGAATAGGTGCCACTCCCAGTCACCCTCGAACATCTTCATTTCTGACATGGTCCAGTTTTATTTGTTGCTATTTGCTTTACGTCGCACCGACACAGATAAGTCTTATGGCAACAATGGGATACGAAAGGCCTAGGAATGCGATGGAAGCGGCCGTGGCCTTAAGGTACACCCCCAGCATTTGCCTGGTGTGAAAATGGGAAACCACGGAAAACAATCTTCAGAGCTGCCGATAGTGGGGTTTGAACCCACTATCTCCCGGATGCAAGCTCACAGGTGCGTGCCCCTAACCGCACGGCCAACTCGCCCGGTAGGTGCAGTTTTTTAAGATGTTGGTAGTGATTGTTGTTTTACGACGAAGTACAACTAGGCGTCCTTTACAATCTTGTAAGACTCGGTGATCATCTCCATACCATGTAGAACAGAGTTGCCCATTGAGACTAGCTCAGTGTGGCCTGGCAGACTTGCGTATCAAGCATACGTCCCAGTCAAGTGAAAGAGCGAACACATTTTGTACGACAAAGGAGTTCCTTTCGATTGTGACTACAGAACTCTCCTGGCACAGTGTTCCTCAAAATGTTGGGGTATAGCATAAAGACAAACACTATAATTGCAAGAAAAACCTATTTCTTTAAAATATTAGTGTGTGATTTATACGGATCTTGATATTAACAAGTATGGTCTTATTTTTCCATATTTACACTTTCAAAGAAAACTGACACCTTGCAATTTTTGTTACAACGCACAGAGAATGAACGCATGGTATTGTAGTTTCTTGCACCTACTATTTAATCAAAGTATTCTTCACATCCCATGGAGATAAGAACCCTGTGTGGTTCAGTTGTTTCCGAAAAACAAATATCTGCGAGGAGCTTTTACAACACCATGCACTATAATAATTAAATTAATGTCATATGGTCTACCTTTTTCAATACTATATGGTATTCAATTTTTTCAATATGGTTATGCAGTATTATTGAATTACATCACTAAAGTAGGGACTAGTTTCGGCCTTGGCTGGCCATCTTCAGCCTTAATGTAATACATCTAATAACTAAAAATGAAAAATTATATACAAACACACTATTAACATTAAAATATGGATGAACTAAGTGTAAAATCTGAAAAATAAATTAGGCTCTAAATTTTTAGCATCTGCAGTATGCTCATCATCCAGGCTCTCTCTTGTATTGATATTCATAGAATTGTTAGTTCCATCCCTGCTAATCATTACAATTTCAGTTGTAAAACTGGGACTGAAATGTTGATTCTGTAGTCAGATCATCAATCACCAAATCTACTTGAGTGGTGTTAGCAGTATGCAAGCCACTGTAAATAACCACCAGCTGACGCAGAAATGCTATATGGTGTTTCCACATCGACCAACGTAAATAGAAATGTTCCCATAGTGCTTGTTAAAAATATGCTGAAATGATGTTGGACATTGTCAGGATGGCACATGAAGATATGGTTAAAACTGACATATTCTTAATTTGTGGCTGGTATAAATTTGCAATTCATTGCGGTGTCCATGAAGTTATAACTGATAGATAAAATTAGATAAAATAAATGAACCGAAGGGGGGGGAGAGAGAGAGAGAGAGAGAGAGAGCGTGTTAGTCAAAAGGCATAGGGTATATGAGTCTTACCTCTCATTGCGGCATGTGATGCGTGGTGTATTGTTGTGTGCCTCATACTAACGGTTGTGAGATTCAAAGGAAAAGGGGCGGGGCACAGCAGAGGAGGGATTTTACACTTAGTTCATCCCAGATTTCAATGTTAATTGTGTGTTTGTACGTTACTTTTCATGTCATTTGTGTGTTTTTACATTTGTTTACTTGTGAGATGTATTACATTAAAGCTGAAGATGGCTAGCCAAGGCCAAAACTAGGCCCTAGTTTAGTAATGTAATACAATAATATTGCATAATACAGTATTGGGAAAGGTCGAAGTAGCAGGTAGGGACCCTCTTCGGAGGCAGCCCTACCCAGGGTGTGGCGCCCCTGCCTATGCGAGGCCCAGAGCACACTGACCCGGTGTGTAACATTTGGTATGGGTCCCAGCTCAGGGTTATGAGTGAAGACCTCAACGCTATCTACGGCAGAGAAGGTGGACTTCGGTACGGTGAAGATGGCGAAAGGGGCAAACCCGTTAGCGTCTCTACTCCAGAGGGGCGACTACAAAAGGCGTCTGTCTCCATGTTAGGGGCGGCCTAATTTTGAACCTGGCAATAGGTATAAAATGTCTTCGGGTGTGGCGAGCCCATTGTAACAATAGCCTATATAACTAAGCTGATACGGTTCCAATTTCCTAGATGGAGGCCTAAGTCCACTTCATGTACTAGAACTAATGGTTCCCTGCCAAGACACACTTGAAATGTGTGAACTTCTTGAATACATTCCCAATGTTCGGGCAAAGATGGAATACAGTGAAGATGACAAAGCCTTTGATTTCACAGATGATGGCGATTGCAAGTGTAATGGGAACATGCGGCCAGATGCTAATTTAGACTAGTTCATTCTCCTTCTGAAATTTTTACATTTTTTAGTGAGGTATATGATGTGGTACACCCAAAAATTTACAAAGTGAAGAAAAAGGTTTTCGACAAACTAAATTTAAAAACTGTTATATTCTGTACGGTCATATATCTATAGACAAAAGTCTACTGATATGGAAGGTTTGCGTAGGTTGGAAAGCATTCATTCCAAAGAACAGATCCCATTTTAGGATGGAGTCTTTTAAGCTATCTGAGGCAAGCGCAGGGTATGAGCGAAACATGCTTTGGTATACTGGTAAGGAGACCAAGCTGTTAGATGAGGTTTGTGGGAAGGATAAATCTTAGTTTACTAAGCAGTCAGCTGAATAAGGGATATCTAATTGTTCTGGACAATTATTACAGTAGCCCAGAGCTCTTTGACCAACTGAATGATCTGAACACTGATGCTGTTCGAACAGTTTGTCTTTAACAGGAAAGGATGTCATGTGGAAGAAACTGAAGGTGAGGCGGTATTTTCATTCAGGAACAAACTCATAGCTCTAAAATGGAGGGACAACAGAGATGTATGCATGTTGAGCAGTATCCATGATGCAGAAATACAAACACTATGGGACATTAATTTTATATCGTAAGCAGAGTGGGGAATCTAGTCGCTTGCAGTTTTGACTGCATATTGTGCAGAAAACATTCAGTGGATTGACTCCTATTGAAGCTATGCCAATCAGAGTGGTTAGACCATTACCACGTGACCCGGTTCTCAGGAAGGTATTTTCAGACTTAAATCCTCCAATAAATACCAGGAAACATGCCAGCAAGAGGTGCTTGGTCTGAGTTTACAAGAAAGAGAGACGAGACACTCAGTCTTGCTGCAACTCTGTGCCCTGCCCCATGTTTCAGAATCTACCATACAGTTCAGAACTAAGCAGTAAAAGACTGAAATGTGTGTGTAGTGTAAAAAAATGTAGTAGTGTGAAATGAACAAAGGTTATAACAAGAATAAACTTCCAGGGTGCTATTCATTAAAATTCACTAGTCCTGCTTTAGTTCAGACTAAAGATAGACCTGACTTATATGTGGGCTGGCATAAGGTTGCACGTAACAGCTGCGCAAAATGTTGGTCACACTGCAGTGGCTCACGAAGCGATGTTGCCACCCTAACAACAGCTGATTGCACGACACGCGAGATTTTAGAAACATGAGAGAAATGTTTTTAATGTCATTGCGATAATACACTATACAAATTAATTCGGCCTACAACATTCACACTTTCAAGACACCGATTAAGTTTACAATAAAATATGTAACCACATGAAATGATACGAGAAATCTACTATGAAGTTCTTATTATTGCGATGTTAGATAATACGGTAGACATTGGCAGACAAGAATCTGACTAAATACACCAATAAATGTTACAATATGCACCAGTGCTAACACAAGATTTAGAGTAAAATCTATTAAATTTACGAAAATTCAGAAACATTATTCTTCTTAGCTTATTCATATTGTTAGAGGCTCTATACACTCCAGATCACTGCCATCACTACAGTCATCGTCGTCGTCCAGGCAGATCAACTCCTGACGGTCATGGATGATGCTATCTATTGCCATTGCCGAGTTAATGTTGTGACTTGGCTAACTTCCTCCACGACCCCCTGTGGGTGGGGGATGCAGACGAAGAATGCACCCGCGCTATCCCCTGCCTGTCGTAAGAGGAGACTAAAAGGGACGATGAAGGGATGATTATATTGGAACCATGAAACTCCTTGTGATTAGTACCACCATGCGGGGAACACCAAGGGTCGCTTTTCCTTGCGGTTAGTATCACTATGTTAGGTAACCAAATAGGTTTGTGATTAGTAGCAAACGAGAGCGCTACGGCTTTTACGGTACCTGTGATTAGTAGCACTATATGAGCGACCATAGGATGACGGAACCCATGATTAGTACCCACTATATGAGGAACACCACGGGATAGTAAGAGTCCCTGTGGTTAGTACACTTAGGTGAACACCATAGGTTTGCGTTGCATGTAAATGGCGCCGCAATGTGCGAAACACAGTAGGTCTGTAATACATGTGCAAATTTCATTACCTGTGAGTAGTACCATAATGTGTGGAATACTGCGAGTCTGTGCTACTCTTGATTAGTACTGCAACAAGACAAATACCATGGTTCTACTTTTCTGGTGATAAGTACCATGACTTGGATTTTGGACTCCTTTCGACTACAAGCATTATCGATTCAGTATCGTGCTATAGAAGCAGTCCCTTGGTCAGTAGTACTATTGTTTTACGCCAGATTCTGTGCATGTGAGGCACTGTGGGTCGGTTTCACTGATCGTTTTAAATTCATATCCATTCATTCTTCGTCCTCACGTTTTGAATTGTGGTCAGTGGAGGATTTTGGGTTTTTAATTTGTCTTTTCATTTTGTACCATTAGGGGCCGATGACCTAGATGTTAGGCCCCTTTAAACAACAAGCATCATCACCACTTCCTCCACGAAGCCGCATCCAGTGCCCTTCCGGAACATTTCCATTTCAGTAATTGCGAAAGACTTGTCATTTGTGCGTACGTAATGTTTCACTTCGCTCCACACCAACTCAATAGGGTTGAAGTGACAGTGGTACGGCAGCAACCTAACAACCTCGCGTCCTTGATCCTTCGCTACCATATCGACTACATGTCGGTGAAACCGGTTTGTTTTGTTTCACCCGTGCATATAAGGCTAATTTAGTCCTACCCATATGTGCTCGGGTGTTTCTTGCCTGCAGCCATTCTACTAACAGTTCTTTACGGGCGCTTGAAGTAGGGGTCTTGTCCATTGTTACGGAATGGTAAGGTGCATTGTCCATAACAGTGACAGAAGGGCTTTTGAGCTGTTGCAGGAGCTTCTTAAACCAATCTAAAAAGCGAACATGGTCCATATCTTCGTGATAATCGTTTTTTTTTTTTCCCTCGATCAGAACATTAGAAGGCCGCCATTCAAAATACACACAAAACCGCGGATGAACCTGCGTGCGCTATTATTAATCTGGTGCCCTTCCCAGTTGGTTGATTACTGGAGCTTTTAAGACTGTCATCAGTCCAAGATTTAGCAAGGCACTCCCCAGCATTCACCCTCCTACCGACAAGTTTATTAAAAAAAATACTCATAAGCAGTCACGATGTGAGACTTTTCAAGCAGCATTTTTCTTCCGTTCAGTTTTTAATATCTGAAATTATGGCTCGCACCCAATTTTAAGGAAGTTTTACATCTGGAGACAAGGTTTTCCTGCCTACGGGAGGCTAGTAATTTTGCCACGATAGGGTATTCCTTCTGTACGATTGTTACAAGTGTCTTCGTATTGCGTCAGCGTGGAAAGAATCAATTCCTGTTACAGGAGATGGCTTAAATAGTTTCTTTCCTGGAGTGCTAAGAAACAAGTCCCAACTATCAGCCCCGTTTCTGCTATTGCTAGGTTTCCCAGTCCCTTTTTCCTTCAGTTCCTGGAGCGTATGAATTCCTTGTCTCTCCCCCCCCCCCCCCTCTCTCTCTCTCTCTCATAAAACTTGTGAGTTCTCCCCACTAATTCACATGCCTGACTATTAAGGGGCACTCGCCGGCGCTAAGGATTATCACTTCGCGATTCATCACTATATTGTCGTATCCGTGACATCGCATTGCACGTTACAAAATTCACATTTATCTCACAAAAACCACCACTTTCTTCAACGCGCAAATCACATCTGACCACGTGCTAGCAACGACAGACAAGCAGCTACACTTCAATATGGAAGTCAAGGTAGATATAGATGGCATCACTATAACTTACTAGCCATATTGCCAACAACCAAATGAAAATAGTTTGTCTTTATTTTACAGCTTGCTTAAACATTATAATTTTTAAAAATTTACTAATGTTTGTGTAAGTAAATAAAAGGTTATATGCACTATGCGAAATTAAATACGAACTAATATGTATAAAATGCATAATGGTATCTGACATAAAACGTAGCGGCTTGGTCGTTCTGATTGTTGGGTAGTTTTTTGTAGTAGTGGCAACATGAACTGCCAAGTGGAACCTTGTGCCTGCCCACCTATAGGCAGGACTAACTATGGACCAAGAACCTGGTTTATCTGCATAATCAGATATTCCAGAGATCATCCTTGCACATTTCTGCCAAGCGTTGCCACTAGCTAGCGCAGTGTAGATCTAGTCGACCGTGTTCCGAGGTTTCATAAAAACGTTTCCTATTCACACGTGATTCCCAAGGACTGATAATGGATGGCTAAAAGAAGTTTGGGACACCTAAAATAATTCCAATTGTCATGTTTTTTATATATATATTTTTTTCAATTTCTTGTAAACATATTTATTATTTTACATTACTTATAAGTAGGGAGCAGATTTCTATGAAATATGTATGCATTTGACTTAGAAACATAAAAGTATGACCAGTTAAATTCAGAATATGACTTAATGAATAGTATCTACATTACACACAGAAACACTTTGATCACAATTGCTACAGACTGCAATTAATGTAGTTAAATAGTTTTAATTCTTCAAAATCCTTAACGTAAAAATCAACTATAATGCATGAATTCATTAGATTAAGGTTACACTTCATCCTCCTAGGCAAGGATGGATTTTGCAGTTACTTTCACTGTTCAGTATTCAATTCTAGTCTCCATTATCAGGATTCTTGCAATTTGTGGCCACATTCCTATTTGAAGGGCAGGCGACACACTTTGTAACCACCTAATATTTATTGGTTGCTCTTCATGGGCAGAAACTGTCATTTGAAACCACTTTCCAGATAGTTTGAAACAGAATACAGAGAAGGCAGCAGCAGTCGGGTGCTCACACGTGTTTCAAGCCACTCGTAAAATACAACTTCAACTGTGCTAAGCTGGTGGTATTTCCTTCTTTTCTTCTTCTTCTTCTTTTATGACCACATAGGATCACTTTAGTCAGTCCGTCGTTCAGGTCTCTTTGAAGGGATTGTTCGGGCTTTGCGGCCCTCCCAGTACTTCTTCAGACGCTCCGATCTTCGTGCCCTTTCCTCAGTTGAAAATGTGTGTGTTGTTGGTTTGTTTTGTGTAAGGGTAAAGCGGAGGTTTGTATTCTTGAGTTTTGTATTCAATTTTATCTTATTTTTGGTGTCTTCTGTTGTAAGGCCTATTTCCTTCAGATCCTCCCTTACTTCTCTGATCCATTTACATCCTTCTTTTATGTAACAAAAGTGAAATTTAGCTACATTTATCAGTTTTAGAACATCAGTAATAAATAAAGTGAATTTGAGTATAATTCTAATGTTCTAAGCTTCTGTGCTTGGTGGTTACGGTATGTGACCACCACTCGTAATAGATTTGTCACATAACCTCACTTTGTTTCAGTATGTTTTGTGTCATAATCTCTCAGTAAGCTTTATATTTGATGTGTACAGAGTATGACGAGCTGAATAATGTGTGGTTTGAATGAAGGAGAGATTATGGACTCCCGAATTGAAGAAATACCTTTTGGTGGAGAGAGTGGGGACATGGATAGTGACTTTAATTCACCTTTACTTTTTGACAGAACTAGTACTGTAATTCCTCATGGTATGATAATTGAAAGTGATGGAGAAGATGCAGCTGATCAAGCTTTACCTTTAGGAGAAGTACCTGATGTTTCTAACTCTATACACTGTACTCTGATGTGGAGTAAAGTTAATTCTGTGCAGTCTGTTCCACATTTCACAGACTCCGTTTGCTGTTGAGATACTTCCTTTTGCTTTCTTCTGTTTGATCTCGGTTCCATTCTCGCCAGGCTGTCCTTTTCTTTCATCACTTTCCTCACTTCCTCATTCCATCATGGTGTCTCCTTTTCTTTCACTCTTGTAGATGTCCTGCCACAAGCATTCTCTGCTACACTAACAAATGACTTTTTTAAATTGGCCCACTCCTCTGGCTGCTGGACCTGTTGGTATGCAGTGGTTGTTCTGATTACTAAAGTGTATGTGGAAACACAAATATGTTTGAGAAGACTGGAAAAAAGGGATAATGCCAGTGTTTAGGGAAGGGGACAAGAAAGTTTGTGGTAACTATAGAGGAATCACATTTACATCATAGTAGTTAAAATACTGGAAAGGATATTTGAAGAATGAGAAGAAAGATTGAAGGAAAATTACAAGACGAACAATATGGCTTCAGGAGTGGAAGTTCTACAGTGGACCCAATCTTTAGCATGAGACAGCGGTGTTTGAAAGTGCTGAAATACATTAGCCTCGTATCGGTAGATATACTGGCACATAAAACTCTTGCGGGACTAAATTCTGGCACCTTGGCTACTCAAAACTGTGAAAGTAGTTAGTAAGACATAAAGCCAATAACACTATTATTATTATTATTATTATTATTATTATTATTATTATTATTATTATTATTATTATTATTATTATTATTAGATGCGAAAAAGACCAGAAAACTGATCATGCAAAGCTTGCTTAGAAGTTGTGCATTTCGTTCTTTGCCAGGCAGCCTTCAATTTTTCTCTCATCGTGGTTCTCCGTTCTTCTGTCCACTTGGCTCCCGTCTCTTCTTGTGGTTTCCTTCCGACTCTACTTCCCACTTGCTGATTTTGTCTGTAGCAGGTTCGGTCTGCGATGTCGGAAACCTTGATTCCTGATTTTTCCACGTCTTGGCGGATGTCCACATATTCGTTGTGATGTTTTCTGTTGCCTCTAGTAAGATTCTTGTCAGTCTGCTTTCTGGAAGGCGTTTGATGTGTCTGTAAAATGTCGGGAGTATTTTTCTGATGTTGGACGCAAGGTTTGAGAACTCCTCGGTTTTTGTATGAGATTGCAGTCGGTATCGTTCGTCAGTCAGTTTTGGTGACATACCGAATTATCAACACAAAATTAAACAGAGGAAATGCAGGAGTTGGTTTAATAATGAATAAGAAAATAGGACAGCGGGTGAGCTACTACGACCAGCATAGCGAAAGAATCATTGTCGTCAAGATAGACACCAAACCAATGCCCACCACAATAGTGCAGGTCTATATGCGTACTAGCTCAGTGGATGAAGAAATCGAAAGAATATATGAAGAGATAGAAGATTTAATACAATATGTAAAATGTGACGAGAATCTAATTGTGATGAGAGACTGGAATGCAGTGGTAGACCAAGAAAGAGAAGGTAATACAGTAGAAGAATTCGGATTGGGACAAAGGAACGAAAGAGGAAGTCGGCTGGTTGAATTCTGCACTGATCATAATTTAGTCCTTGCCAATACTTGGTTCAAACACCACAAATGACAGCTTTACACATGGATGAGACCTGGAGAGACTGGAAGGTATCAAATATACTTCATTATGATTAAGCAGAGATTCAGAAACCAGGTGTTGGATTGCAAAACTTTCCCAGGAGCAGACATGGACTCTGACCACAACTTGTTGGTCATGAAATGCCATCTGAAGCTGAAGAAATTGAAGAAAGGAAAGAATGCAAAATGATGTTGAAAGAAAAGAGCGTGAGGGATTGTTTCAAGGAACATGTTGCAAAAGGACTAAATGAAAAGGCTGAAGGAAATACAATAGAGGAAGAGTGGATAGTCATGAAAAATGAAGTCGGCAGGGCTGCTGAAGAAACGTTAGGAAGGAAGGAAAGATCAACTAAGAATCAGTGAATAACTCAGGAGATACTAGACCTGATTGATGAACGACGAAAATACAAGAATGCTAGAAATGAAGAGGGCAGTAAAGAATACAGGCGATTAAAGAATGAAGTGGATAGAAAGTGCAAGGTAGCTAAGGAAGACTGGCTGAAGGAGAAGTGCAAGGATGTCGAAGGTTGTATAGTCCTAGGAAAGGTAGGTGCTGCATACAGGAAAATCAAGGAAATCTTTGGAGAAAGGAAATCTAGATGTATGAATATTAAGAGCTCAGATGGAAAGCCACTTCTAGGGAAAGACAAAGCAGAAAGATGGCAGGAACATATCCAACAGTTGTATCAAGGTGAAGATGTCGATAATTTGGTTCTGGAACAAGAAGAGGCTGTTGATGCTGATGAAAAGGGAGAGCCAATTTTGTGGTCAGTTTGACAGAGCTGTGAGCGACCTAAATAAGAACAAGGCAGCTGGAATTGATGACATTCCCTCTGAATTACTGACTGCCGTGGGATAAACCAGCATGGCAAGGCTATTCCATTTAGTGTGCAAGTATGAGACAGAAGTCCCATCTGATTTTCGGCAGAATGTTGTTATACCTATTCCCAAGAAAGCTGGTGCTGACAGGTGTGAAAACTATTGCACCATTAGTTTAGTATCTCATGCCTGCAAAGTTTTAACATGTATTATTTACAGAAGAATGGAAAAACAAGTTGAAGCTGAGTTGGGAGAAGATCAATTTGGCTTGAAGAAATGTAGGAACACGTGAAGCAATCCTGACTTTGTCTGATCTTAGAGGATCGGATCAAGAAGGACAAGCCCACGTACATGGCATTCGTAGATCTAGAAAAGGCATTCGATAATGTTGATTGGACCAAGCTATTTAAGATTCTGAAGGTGACTGGGATCAGATACCGAGAACGAAGAATTATCTACAATCTGTATAAAAATCAGTCTGCAGTGATAAGAAACGAGGGCTTTCAAAAAGAAGCAGCAATCCAGAAAGGAGTGAGGCTAGGCTGCAGTTTGTCCCCCTCCTTTTCAATGTTTACATAGAACAGCCAGTAAGATAAATCAAAGAGGAATTTGGAAAGGGAATCACAATCCAAGGAGAGGAAATCAAAACCTTGAGATTTGCCGATGATATTATTTTACCTGAGAATGGAGAAGATCTAGAGAAGCTGCTGAATGGTATGGACAAAGTCTTGGGTAATGAGTACAAGATGAAAATAAATTAGTCCAAAACCAAAGTAGTGGAGTGCAGTCGAACGAAGGCAGGCGATGCAGGAAATATTAAATTAGGAAATGAAGTCTTAAAGGAAGTAGATGAATATTGTTACTTGGGTAGTAAAATAACTAACAATGGCAGAAGTAAGGAGGACATAAAATGCAGATTAGCACGAACAAGGAAGAGCTTTCATAAGAAAAGAAATTTGCTCACTTCAAGCATTGATATAGGAATTAGAAAGATGTTTTTGAAGACTTTCGTGTGGAGCGTGGCATTATATGGAAGTGAAACATGGACGATAACTAGCTCAGACCGAAAGAGAATAGAAGCTTTTGAAATGTGGTGTTACAGAAGAATGCTGAAGGTGAGATGAATTAGATGGAATCATAAATGAAGAGATACTGAATCGAATCGGCGAGAGGAGATCGATTTGGCTAAATTTGACGAGAAGAGATAGAATGATAGGACACATTTTAAGACACCCAGGACTTGTTCAGTTGGTTTTTGAAGGAAGTGTAGTTGGTAAGAACGGTAGGGCTAGACCAAGGTATGAATATGACAAGCAGATGTAGGATGCAGTAGTTACATAGAAATGAAAATGTTAGCACAGGATAGGGTGGCTTGGAGAGCTGCATCAAACCAGTCTGTGGACTGATGACTGAAACATGAACAGATGTTGATTCCGATAGGGAACCTGAAATATTTGTTCCGAAAGAGTAAATTTGTAATACCAATATAAATGGTCCGTTATTGGACATTATATAAATTTTCTAGCTAACTCATTCCTGGTTGCCAGCGTTTTGCCCCAGTGTGCTAAGTTGGGCTCATCATTGGTAAATTGCACACCTATCAAGACCCATGAGACAGTCTCTCATAGTGCCTTGGCACTGCTGATGGCTCATAGTAGCCTTCGCACTGGACTCCACGGAATGCACTAGCCATGTGTCTTGGTATTTTGCCGTCATCGAGAGAACCGAAGCTGATGTAAACAAAGAACATCATGTGTCCATCCGTGGTCCTTCACGTTGATTGGGGAATGACCGAGCACACGGTGTGAGCTGCGTGGGGGTTATATTGGAACAGTAATTATTACCTCACCTGATTACCGCGATTACATCAGACTGTTGCTGGACATCGCTGATGCCAACGTGTTGATGAAATGCAGTGTTGATATTATGAATACGAAGCAAATTGAAGCAGGGAAATAAAAAACCCACTAACTCCAGTAAACCTAATTTTACAGGAGAGAGAAAAAATGATAATCTCCCTCATTGATTTTAAATCTAATGCGCGTATGTGCTCATGTTAAGTAAAATTATATTCTTTATGAATTAAATACTTCATAACTTAAGTGTTTATATTACTTTATGCTTCAATTAGAATTAAATAGTGGTGCAGTTAGGGGCTTTTTGAATTCCGGAGTGTATGAAATAAATAAAAAAAGTGACAGAAAAGGAACCAGTATATCATAACTACCGTATGAAACGATAGAATATGAAAGTTTATTACAATAATTAGCATTCTTACACTTTTAAATTTCAAAGGTACAGCGTGAGGCTAATATCCACTAAATACTCTAATCTAAATTGTACCAAAATGCAAAATTAATCCACAAATAAACTTAAGAATTTCATTACAGATATTCTCTTTCACTTTCGTTCTCTTGTTCAGTCTGTGAATCAGGGTTATTACTCTCAGCAAACAGTTTTTGTAACACATCCTGCCTTCCTCAGAAATGAACTTCATTAAATTTTGCAAGTCCTTTTGCTTCTCTATTTTTAGTGGCAAGTGTGAGTTGTACTTTTGTTTAGTGGGAAAAGATGCAGTTGTATTGGGTGTCTGGATGTTGAATCGATCCCCCTGTTATGCCCTGCCTGTCGTAAGAGGCTCAGAACTTGGGATCGTGGGTTGGCGACCACGGGGCCCATAGCTGATTCCCGGCATTGCTTCCAATTACTTGTGCCAGACTCCTCAATTTCATCTACCCTTTCCGACCTCCTTTGGTCAACTCTTGTCCTTTTCCGACCCCGACGCTATTAGGTTTCCGAGGGCTAGGGAGTCTTTCATTTTCGTGCCCTTCATGACCCTTGTCTTCCTTTGGCCGATAACTTCATTTTTCGAAGTGTCAGATCCCCTGCATTTTTCCTGTCTGATTAACGTTATATAGAGGATGGTTGTGTAGTTGTACTTACTATTAAAACAATCACCACAACCTGTTAAATCGACTACATATTGTACCTTTCACAGTTTTACTCACATTGATTTCATTTTTGTGGGATGCCGAATATTGTATTGCTTTACTTTCTGATATGGGGAATATCTCGGTTCAATAATGTGTTGCTTTACTCCATCAGGGAATTTAGAAGGGCATTACTTTTGCACCTAGAAAATTATGAATGCTATTACTAACGCATTTATTTAAAGCACATGTTTACATATATTTATACATAAGAAAATTCCTATTTCTTATCTCAGCAGTAGTATATTGTTTAATGTTCAACTTTTCTAATAATACAGTATCAAATTAAACAGTCGAGGTTAGCTACTTGCCCTTTGCTTTAAGCTTTTAAATAATGTTTCGCTTCCAAGTTGCCTTAATTTCTTTGTTTCTTTCCACTAATTTCCCTGTCGGAACTTGAATCTGGTTCCGTATTAACCTCTCAATCTCTGTTCAGCTGGTTAAGCGATGGTGTTGTCGCCTACCTGGAAATAAAGTATGGAATGGAATGCAAGAACTGTCTAATTCCATGGAGTAAGAGGTGTTCTGCTTTCCATGGATTTTTAAAACATCTCCTGTATACAGATGAATGACAGAATTAGAGTATTCCTGCCTTCCATCCATGCGGAACAAACTCAAAAGCCCCATCCAGCCCATAACTCAATTTCGCCAAAAATTGGAGTTAGTGGGTTTTTTATCTCCCTGCTTCAATTATATTCACTGTCTGCAAGGAATAAACAAGCGAATTACATCACACCCAGATATTTAACACCTCAGAAAAGAAATTATGAAAGGTTGATTGATTTGAGGTTATTAAATCATTCACAGCAGCATATGTAAGGAAATTCCTCACTTTTGATATTTAATTTTTCAATTAAATTCTAGAAGGGAAATATAGTTTTGAAAAGGAAATATGAAAAACAGTTTAAAAAAGCAGCTTGCCTAATTATAATCTGATAAAGGACGAACTCCAACTCTGATTCCTCTCTCTCTCTCTCTCCTTTAACACTGTTGCTCATATCATTCATATTAACGACAAGACGATCGACAGTCGTATCACACAGAACGATTCACAACCAAGTATTTTTTATTTTCCACCCTGTCGATACATTAATATTGCTTAAGGCAAGGACACTTCCTTTCAAGCATTGATACTTTGTCAATATATGAATTTTTTATCTGAACAGTCTTATGTGGCTGAAGATGTTAATAATATACGAAACATGTACCATTTTTAACCAATAAGTTGCCTTAAGCAATTAATGTATCGACAAGGTGGAAAATAAAAAAATACTGCGATACGGACCATGAAGCTGATTCTATGTAATCGCACAGACCGTACGATTCTCAGAATCTCAGCTCTTCCGGCTCCAGGTGATAAATGGCACGCCACATTTCAGCTGTTACGTTCACCAGAGTCTCGTTAATATCCTGACTTCGAGTTTTATTATTACGTGCAACGTATAAATTTACCAGGTCCCATACAAATTCTATGGAGGTGAGTGGAACTAAAGTTTCCATCGAACCTTCACGAACGGACCGTGTCGCTGTGGTTAAAGATCCAATACGGTGCGAACGGACGATGTCATGTAAAATAGAGGCTCGAGATTCAACATGGCAGGTCAAGCATGAGGGCATGGATACCTGGCATTGTTCAGATTGAATTACTTACATTAATGACAGTGAATTGGTTCTTGCATATTATTCTGACTGAAATTATTTGATAAATTATATTTTGGACATTGTCCACGTAGGATCCCATTATACTATGATCTGGCTAACAAACTATTTTGATGGCTCTCCGCAGGCATTGTGCGGTAGAGTCAACCAATAAACGTTAACATGAACACGTGCTCATGTTTACAGCATGACTTGTTTTCTCGCTGACGGCGGTATAGGTGTGCTGTTTACCAACTGATGAGACCAACTTACCACACTGGGGCGAAACGCTGGCAACCAGGAATGAGTTAGCCA
This sequence comes from Anabrus simplex, assembly GCF_040414725.1. NCBI lineage: Eukaryota > Metazoa > Arthropoda > Insecta > Orthoptera > Tettigoniidae > Anabrus > Anabrus simplex. Next base: position 167,131,123 of record NC_090273.1, read on the forward strand.
GAAAATTAATCATTTCCAATAATGGGCCATTTATATTGGTATTAGTCAGTTTTGGGCTGAGAATTTTCCTGATGACTTTACATTCCTCTTTCAGGATGTCTTTGAGTACTGTTTTTCTGTGGAGATCAGTGTTTCACTCGCATGTAGTATTTCAGGTTTGATCATGGTGTTGTAATGTCGAATTTTGGTGAAGGCTGAGAGGCATTTTTTGTTGTAAATTTTTTGCATTCGGCCGAGGGCTCTCTTCATATTCTGGATGCAGACCTCGAGGGCCTTCTGTTCTTTTCCTGTTGGTACTAGAATTTCCCTTAGATATCTGAACTCGATTGTGCCAAATTTTATGTTCAAATTCTGGAGGTTGCAGTGGTTGCACATGACCTTGGTTTTTGAGGAGGAGATTTGTACACCGAATTTTTGAGCATTTCCTGAGGGTTTTGATTTGGCTGATCGCCTGTTGTTAGTTTGTTGCGAGGATTGCAAGATTATCTGCGAAAGCAAGACAGGAGATTTTTACATGTTTTCTTGTCATACATACATACATACATACATGTGTTATGCCTTTCAGCGTTCAGTCTGTAAGCCTCTGTGAATTTACTAAACGTCGCCACAATCCTTGATTTGCAACTAGTGTTGTGGCCTCATTTAGTTCTATACCTCATCTTTAAATCGTTACAAACCAAGTCTAACCATCGTCGTCTTGGTCTACCTCTACTTCTCTTACCCTCCATAGCAGAGTCCATTATTCTCCTTAATTTCCTTGAGCTTTTAGTGCTTGTTCCCATTCTCTCATAATCCAGTGAATCATGAGACTGAGTAATCATAAAATCAAATCATTAAATGATCACTCCAATAATTGCAGGGGAAGGCTTACTCTAACCCGCAATACATTATGTAAGCAGGTTGCTAAGTGATCAACAGTTCCATTAATATTCATATTTATTGTGTGATTTTACCAGTGACTTAGTATTCCGTTGAATTTCAATGGGTTTAGCCCAGTTTTTATTACTATCATTAAATATTATGGAACATTTGCAATTCCTTTATTTCAATTAGTTTTGGAATACTTGAATAATTGAAGAGTTCTTATAACATTAATACTTCTGTTTTCTCTTCAATGCAGATAGGCCACAATGCAAATTTTCGTGAAGACTCTGACTGGGAAAACCATCACGCTCGAGGTGGAAGCTTCTGACACGATCGAGAATGTGAAGGCGAAAATCCAAGATAAGGAAGGAATTCCTCCTGATCAACAGCGATTGATCTTTGCTGGAAAGCAGTTGGAAGATGGTCGCACACTCTCGGACTACAACATCCAAAAGGGTGAGTTACAAATTATGTAAGCAACCTTTATACACCCAAGCACCACCCCTTCAATCCCAACCGTCTTTTAAACATTTTAATCTTGTCGTACCTTAACTATTTGTAACATTCTGAATGCATTATGGTGTTTCCTAGAATAAAAATATGGTGGTTAAGATTTGCAGTGTTGCAGTATGAAGTATGTTTATAAGTAAGGGAAGTTTTTTGTAATCCCTTCGTTAGCTCACACGAGACAACAAGTGTGTGCACTACCTTCCGCCTGCCGGCATAGTTTGCGAACAAACAGGTGTCGGTTGCAGCTGTGTAGGTAACCTGTACGTTGAACTGTTCATCTTTAAAATGTTCAAGCTTATTGAATCGCCTGCCGCTTGTGAGATATGGACTGTAATGCACTTTTTGAGTGCAAAAAACATGTTGGCTGCTGGCATTCGTTAGCCTTGTGAGGTGTATGATGAGAATGCAGTAAGCAAAGGTAAAAATGTGAAAATTGGTAAGAGCTCAGAAGTGGCTGTAAAAATGTTTGTGACTAAGAAAGCTCAGGTCGACCAATTGGTGACTGCTGGTGGACTTTATGCCACGAGGAACGACGATCAACTCGGAAGCCTACTGTGGACCCTTGACCAAACTCAGGCGTCTGGTTCATAACAAAAGACGCGGCATGCTAACAAAGGGAATTTTCCTCCTTCACGATAACTCATGGCCCCGCACTGCTCTCCAGACTTGGGAACTGATTGACTCGTTCAGGTGGGAAGTTTAGGATCCCTCACCGTATAGCCCTGACCTTGCTACAAGCTATTTCCGTCCTTTTTTGGCAGCTGAAACATCATCTTGGCGGGAAGGTCTTCAACGACGTTGAAGAATTGAAAATGGCAGTGAACTTATGGCTCTCATTGCCTAGATAAACAAGGCAACTATGTAGAAAAATAAACTTACGTAAAACCTAAACATAAATATGGTTTGAAAATAAAATATTTGGTTATGTTTATATATAAAAAAATCGCCCTTAATTAAAAGCAACCCTCATATATTACTGTATTTGCTTGCATATAACTTGCACTTTTTTGACCAAAAATAAGTGCAAACTTTTTCAGTGCATGATATATGCGGGGATTTGTGAGCAAAAGATCGTATTTTGGAGAAGACGTAAAATTATTTGCATTAGGCTATTGAAACCAGACAACTGGCATACTTACCTTTCACTGCCTTCAATCTACGAGCATCATTCTGGTCACCTTCCCACACTGCATCATCCTGACTTCCGTCCAACGCATTTGCAATGTCGGTCTTCAAGAAGCTCTTCACAGTAACATCTCTCGACACCATAGCCCAAGATAGGCGCTGCCAGAACAGGCATGTCCCCCTAGTATGAATTGAACAAATCTTAAGATCCCTCCCAAAGACCAAGCAACACATCAGTGGGAATGATATTCATACAAGACTGTATCAAGTGTCTAGGATGCTCCTTCTCAATTAAGCAGCAGCCTAAAACTAAGAAACAGCCTAATATTGTACTCTTTACAATTCTTTGTTATTACATAAGACCCAAAGTCAAGACACTTACAGTTTCATTTAAAACAACGTTCTTGTCCAGTCTATATATAACAATCAGGTTTAAATCTCCACTAGTGTTTGACAACACATTTCAACATTAGTTACGTCAAGAACTGAAATTGAAATACCGTATTTACTCGTGTATTAGACCCCTTTTTTCCCCCACTTTTACAGCCAAAAATAATAAAGGGTGGTCCAATATGCGATAACCTCAAAATTTTGTGCAACGAACACTACTTCTAGGTTATAAAGAGCTATAAATTGTGCATGTAAACATTCTATACTATTATTTAACAAACTTAGTCCATTACTACTGGGTTGTGGTCACTGTTAGTGTCAGTACCAGGATAGGTTTTTACTGATTTCACGAATTTCTTCAGCTCTTGTTTCACTAAAATTAAATCTGTCTGATTTCTGACAGTCTTTTCTTCATTATCTGCAGGTGAAGTCCATGTGTATAGCCTCCTAGGGTGAAGTTTGAAAAGGGTATTAGAAACAAAAACTTCATGTTCTGTGCAAAACTGCACCAATCTGTCTCCCCTTGAGTTTTGTTCACCAAGACCATAGCTCCCTACAATATCACCTTCAGCACCGAGGCCAGTCTGAGTTGAAATTACCCATAACCAGTATTCTCTCTCCTTTCTTTGTAAGTTTCAGTACTTCATTCAATGTATCATAGAACGATTGTATCTCTTCATCATCTTTGTCAGAAGTTGGTGCATGAACCTGGATGATATTAATAGGTCAGTGTGTCGTTTGCAACCTTACTAACAATACTCTTATCACTAATTGGAACGAAATCTAAAACTGATTTTGCAATCATTGATGACACAATAACTCCAACTCCATACCTGTGGTTAATATCATCTCCCCCTGAAAAGTACAAGGATCGTTCCTTCATAATCTGAATCCTTGATCCAGGCCATCTTACTTCACTTAACCCAAGAATGTCAATTTTCAGCCTGCATCTTTCTGTTTCCACGTTTGCAAGCTTCCCGGTCATATACAAGCTGCCAAAATTTGAAACTAAATATATAACACCGTAGGGATGGTGACCAGAATGATGCACGTGAGAATAGCCCACAGATTGAAGGCAGTGAAAGTGATTAGGGTAAGTATGCCAGTTGTCTGGTTTCAATAGCCTAATGCAAATAATTTTGTCTTCTCCTGAATAAGATCTTTCGCACACAAATCCCCGCATATATCATGCACTGAAAATGTTCATTAGATCACGGGTAGAAACACCTGGCACTGCAAACTGTTTGTGATTTAAAACTTTCTAAAGATTGTTAGTTATGATCAAGTCAATGTGTGAGCCGTCCGGTTTACTGTATGTAGATGATTAGCAGCATTTAGAGGTAGGATGTGTAGGTCTAAGCTAAAGAACATATCTTGTAAATGTACTGAGTCATTTCTTGCACAGTCAGCAGATTTGTGTTAAAATCTCAAAGTATAATTATATTTTCATACAGTGGACTTGGCTAAGCAAAGTTCAGGTCAGATACGTGTCTTACGTCTTGGGGTTTATAAACTACTCCGATCAGTACTTTTTGATTGTTAGCCGAAACTTCTACAAACATAAATTATGGTCGATAGGGAACTGTCAAGTCTGAAGTAGCCACTATTTTACTTTTGAGCGTTGGTGTAAATTGGCAGCTATAGGTAGAACATCAGCTGTGGATGGACAGGACGAACTGGAAGAGGCTCGTAAACACCCACACCCGGCTTGCTGGAGAGGGAAATCGATTTTGATTTTTAAGTATTATGTTTGCAATTGCTCTATAACTGGTGTTTCCCACATCGATTATTAATGTGCATGTATCGGGGATTTTTGCGATCCTACCAAAAATAATGAATCGAGGTTCCACTGCAATAACGTACTGCAGTATGAGCGATGATGGGGTAAATGGTGTGAAAAGGCCACCTCATTTCTCTGATGGGATCCAATAACTCTTAGTCCTGAAGACTCAGCATGCTACCATATTTCTGTTATTGGATTGAAGGCTTGTAGGACTAAGTTCAGGAAAAGAATTATCTGCCTGATAAGCAAGGAAAGTGAAGGGTTCAGAGGCAGTAAGAAAGAATTGTGTAATGTCTTCTTACAGTGAAATAGAAGACACTGAAGATTAGTGTGAGGAACTGGAAGAGAGCAATGTTCACTATAGCCATATTTGCTTGCACTAACAGTATAAGCTCTGTTCAGTGTTGCACAATTTCTTTGTTTCCTTGTGGTGTATGAGAGCATTCCGCTGGGCTAACATAACCTAGACATCACAAACCCATGTGACACTCCACAGCAACGGTGTGGTAAGCCCCGATGTAACATTATTATGAACAAGCTGTAGAACACTAGAAGTTCAAAATACTGTTATGTCTTGTTCGTGATATCCACAGCCTTTTTACAGTTATTCGACCGGGTCAGGGCATGGATAGGAATTGTGCCAGCTGCCGAAACCTGTCGCACTCATTTGGGGCAATGATTTATGACTGACAGATGAAATGATATTGGAGAGTATTGCTGAAATTAATGATGACAGAAAACTGGAGTAGCCGGAGAAAAACCTGTTCCGCCTCCGCTTTGGTAAAAATCTTGCATGGAGTGACTGGGATTTGAAACACGGAATCCAGGGGTGAGATGCTGGTGCGCTGCCACCTGAGCTACGGACCCTGCTTTTGTTTGTGATAATAAAATAGTTCAGATTTCCAGTTAATATTTACTTATCTGACATTGTTAATGTCATGAAGGGAATAAGTTGAAATTTTATCATATGCATTTTTACAAATATTCCCCACCCGGCTACTCATTTCTGCCACCCGACTGATGAAAATTTCTGGGGAGAACACTGTGTTATGTATAAGTCATTGTTTAAACTTTCCAGTTGTTAAGTTAGAATAATAACAGTAAGTTATTTATTAAATTGACCACCTAATCAATACAATAAGTCATTGTCTTGGATGATTTACATTGGTCTATTAACTAATAATGGTACATGTTTCGCCTATTATGATGGCATTATCAGCCATTGTCTTAACCTCAGAATAAAAATAGCACTTGATTGACGTATAATAAGATGAAATTAATTTTAAAAATCTTGAAGAGACTTAAACTAAAAATAACATTAAAAATAACAATGTTGCTTTTAAAATAATTTTTTACAATGTGAAGAATTACAAAGGTGAAAGTAATACAATTATTGACATTAAAAGGCTGCTATTACAAGTAAAATGGACAAAGCAACAAATTGTGATAAGTAGTAAGATTGCTGAAAAATTAAGTTGAGCGATTGGAGGTTACAATTAGACTCTGACGAGAATGACGATCAGTCATATTTATTCAAAAAGTAATATTGAGAAAATAATGTTGAAGGTTGGTCAAGAGATCACTATATTCCTTTCTAGGAGATAAAAGTCATAGGCATGTGGTAGATACGTAGAACACATTGATGAGAAGGTAAAAACTTGTAGAATAAAGGTTGAAGAACAGTGGACCATCTCAATTTGAAGTGATGTTAAAATGTTGTCAAGAATATGAGTTTATTGACAGTTGAATCATTTGATGAGGTGAAGGTAGCTTGTACGTTATGAATTGTCATTTTTAGTTAATAGATCAATGTAAATCTTCCAAGACAATGACTTATTGTAGTGATTAGGTGGTCAATTTAATAAATAACTTACTGTTATTATTCTAATCAGATATCATCAATACGGACCAAAAATGATATTTCTTACATGTAATACTTGTGGTTTTCGAGCCACCGACCACTTGGTACACCTGGAGAGCTCTATCCAGGATGCGTTTCTCTGCAAACAGCATTTGGTAGCTGTTTTCTTTGACTTAAGAAAGGCCTATGACACCACATGTCGGTATGGTATCCTTTCAGTCCTGCATCAATGGAGATTCCGAGGTTACTTGTTGGTATTTATTGCAAATTTTTTGTCCCTCCGTCTATTCCGTGTCCGAGTAGTCACTCTGTTCGCAATTGCCATAAACGGTATTGTTGCTGCTGCTGCTGGTTCAGCAGTGGAGCAGTGGACCTTCAGACATGGCTTTCATTTTTCCACAACTAAGACCTCTTTTGTCCAATTTTGTCGCCAACGTACTCTTCACCCTCCTGAACACTTAAAAAATGTTGCTATTCCTGTAGTTTACACTTACAGATTTCTTGGGCTCCTTTTCGATAGTACGTTATCGTGGGAGCCACACGTGCGGCAGCTAAAAGTGCAGTGTACCAAGAGGCTTAATCTTTTGAAGTTTCTTTAGCAGCACTAATTGGGGAGCTGATCGCACGTTGCTCCTACGATTCTATAGGTCACATATTTTATCCAGGTTGGACTACGGCAGTGCAGCATATGGCTCAGCAAGACCAAGCGTTCTTGTGAGACTGAACAGCATCTACCACAGCGGGGTTAGGTTGGCGACGGGAGCTTTTCGAACAAGCCCCATAGCTAGTCTACTCGCTGAATCTGGTGTGCCACCTTTACACGTGAGACCTGAGGCGCTACTAGCTCCTTGTGTCGTATCTGCAAATTTGCGACAGATGCTACTTCACCCAAGCTATCCTTGCATATTCAACAATAGACACCGTCGGCTGTACACTGCTTGTCCTCGAGCCACGCAGCTGGTTGGAATACGCTTGGATAGCAGTCGCAGATTGTTTCACGTACCTTCAGTTCCTTGCCTTATCAGACAACAAAGTGGGGTACCTCCGTGGGTAGTACGACGTCCTGAAATAATCCTGGATCTGCAAACTGGCCCGAAGGAAAACTTGCACCCTTAGATTTATCGGAGGCTCTTTCTGTCCGTTGTTGGCCGGTATCCAGGTTCATTCGTCATTTACACGGATGGCTCGAGAACAGACATTAAAGTGGGCTGTGTGTACTCTCCCAGAAACCTGTAGTGTGTACACAACAGAGCTCTATGCTATCTGTGAAGCTTTGCAGTACGCACTGTCCGATGAGCACCGACACTTTCTTCTGTGTACTGACTCCTTGAGCTTGCTACAGTCTTTTGATACCTGTTTCCCGCGGCACACACTAGTGCAGCGGATACAGGACCTGCTGGCCAGGTGTAGAGATGCCGATCATGTTTCTGTGGCTCCTAAGCCGCCTGGGGGTGCAGATGGAAACTAGTTAGCAGATAAGGCTGCCAAGGATGCAGTAACACTACCCCCGTTGCCTTACAAGGTTCCAGCAAGTGATATTTACTCTCAGCTGAGACACCTGGTTATGTCCCATTGGAAGATGGAGTGGCAGGTCACGCCTCTTCCAAATAAGCTGAGAGCGATGAGAGGTACAATGAAGGTATGGAGGACTTCCCTTCGGGCTTTTCGGAGAGAAGCAGTGGTATTATGTCGTGTTCGGATCGGCCATGGTATACTAACGCACTCCCATTTATTGAAAGAACCCCCTCCGGTGTGTACTTGTGGCAGTCATCTTACCGTGGTACTCATCCTGTGCGATGGTGGGCAGTCCGCAGACCTCGTCATCCGTTTTATGAGGGATTGTGGTCTTTTTTCTCTTGTGTAATATTGTTCTCGTCTTACTGTATTTTTTGTTGACTGCGCTTTTATCCCATTGACTCTGTTTTAGTTTGTGTTGCGTATTTTTATGTGTTATTTTAACTCATAACTTGAATTCTATGTACATACCTGCCAACCCTTCCGATTTACCCGGAAACTTTCCAGTTTTTAACTCCTCTTCCGATTTTCCGATTTATTTTTATTTCCTATTTTTTGACGAATATAACTTCTAGGATTACATAAGATCAGTTTCATGGTCCGTATCGCACTTCAATAGATTCACAATTAAGTATTTATTATTTTCCATCTAGTCGATACAATGATTGCTTAAGGCAATTTAATGGTTAAAAGTGGTACATGTTTCGTATTTTATCAACATCTTCAGCCAAATAACACTGTTTAGATGAAAAATATATAAAATTGACAAAGTAATGCTTAAGAGGAAGTGTCCTTAAAATTAACGTAAGATTGACAACATTAAAACAAACAAAAACTCAAGAGAAAATATATAAATTATTACTACAATTGAAAGCAGTTGTCAAGGAAACACTTGTACAATATTCCATAGAGAGTATGTCCTAAATGAATATTCTTTTCTTAATAATTCATGAAAAAAGATCAAATTATAAATTATACAGTTTATAGGTAATTGTCGAAATGAAGAAAAACAGATATCACAATGTGGTTCTTATTATTAATGCAGATGAAAATATAACTAATTCTTAGTTGTCAATTCTTATTAAGCCTGCTTTCCTTTGGAACAGTAACTCCTGTCATTCTTTCACAGTCTTGTGTCTGGTGTAATATTGATGATGCGTTCTTCCTTGCTCTTGCACCTGAGGAGGTGGGGGATATAGGTGTGTCAAGAACCTCCTTGCTGCCACCTATAGCTTCAACTGTGGAGGAATAAGTTGTAGGGCTATCTGTAGATGGAGAAATTCCAATTCTTTTTTCATGATCTTAATCAAGCATTTTCAAATATACTAGAATTTGATAATATAAAGGATTCTTATATTCTACAGCCTCATTCATCTAGACCAACTTATAACGAAAAATGATAACCTTAATGTCATTCATCTAGACCAACTTATAAAGAAAAATGATAACCTTAATGAGGCTGTAGAATATAAAAATCCTTTATATTATCAAATTCTAGTATATTTGAAAATGCTTGAGAAGGATCGTGAAAAAAGAATTGGAATTTCTCCATCTACAGATAGCCCTACAACTTATTCCTCTTCAGTTGAAGCTATAGGTGGCAGCAAGGAAGTTCTTGACACACCTATATCCCCCACTCCTCCACCTCCTCAGGTGCAAGAGCAAGGAAGAACGCATCATCAATATTACACCAGACACAAGACGGTGAAAGAATGACAGGAGTTACTGTTCCAAAGGAAAGCAGGCTTAATAAGAATTGACAACTAAGAATTAGTTATATTTTCATCTGCATTAATAATAAGAACCACATTGTGATATCTGTTTTTCTTCATTTCGACAATTACCTATAAACTGTATAATTTATAATTTGATCTTTTTTCATGAATTATTAAGAAAAGAATATTCATTTAGGACATACTCTCTATGGAATATTGTACAAGTGTTTCCTTGACAACTGCTTTTAATTGTAGTAATAATTTATAATTTTCTCTTGAGGTTTTGTTTGTTTTAATGTTGTTAATCTTATGTTAATTTTAAGGACACTTCCTCTTAAGCATTACTTTGTCAATTTTATATATTTTTCATCTAAACAGTGTTATGTGGCTGAAGATGTTGATAAAATACGAAACATGTACCACTTTTAACCATTAAATTGCCTTAAGCAATCATTGTATAGACTAGGTGGAAAATAAATACTTAATAGGGAACATGCATGATCCGGTGTTTTAATTATAAATATGCTAATCTGATTCAAAATTGCATGCAGAATTCAAAAATGTGATCAGAATGTACAAATAACTCCAAACATGATAACAATCTATGAAAATGTCACGTCACGCAAGTACGCGATCTCATTGGCCTGACGTCATCGTACAGGTTGACTGAATTAGCAGACGAAATAACACATAGTGTGCTGTGAGAAGCAGGATACACTTCGCGTATTTCTACTTTACGTTAGTGTCTAGTATGGTTAAATTCGAGGTCTATACATTGGATAATAATCTGAGTGGTATATTTTAGACTTAAAATGAATCCTGCGCAGGCAGTGAGGCAGAAAATTTATAAATGGTGTAGAGTTCCGATGTGCAATAGCACTTCGTATACCACACAAAACAAATTGTTTATAAACGTTCCAAAGACGCTAAAACTAGGGAGAAATGGATTTTGGCGAGCTGGAGAAATGCTGGTGATATATCGGAAAAGTCTACAGTTTATTTTTTTGAAGATTTTAACGTAAGATGAATTTGTTTGAATTTTCAAATCACTTTTCCATGTCAGCTGTTCTAGTGGTAAAACTTTAAATTTTAATGTATGATGCTTTATTTAAATGCTTCAATTACATCTTGGAATATGAAAGTAATAAACAGTGCATTAAATAATGCTGATTATTAAAGTATTCTCCAAACCTAACCTATGTTTTGGGTGATCCATGTCAAGATAATAAATCAACCATTTTGACAGCTCTAATTCTACCAATATATCTTGGCATGGGACAGTTATGTATGTCTTTATTGAAGAGCTTAATTGGTAAAGAAATTTAGGCTATATCTAAATACTCTATAATGTAACAAAGAATAGGCGTGTACATCATGAAAGGAAACAACGTGAATTTAACAAATGTATAACTACACAAAACCAATGCTTGTCTGTTGGGGTCTTATAAGTTAACAATGCTCAATTATAATAATTATCATAATATTAATGAAATAAATAACATAATTCCACACAGGTGAAAATAGTGATGTAGGTGTTTAAAATATTATCCAACTTAACCTAAGTTTTAGGTTATTTAAGCCAAGTCAATAAACCGAAGGGTAAAAATACCGCGCGAGTTGGCCGTGCGGTTAGGAGCGCGCAGCTGTGAGCTCGCATCCGGGAGATAGTGGGTTTTGAACCCCACTGCCGGCAGCCCTGAAGATGGTTTTCCGTGGTTTCCCATTTTCACACCAGGCAAATGCTGAGGCTGTACCTAAGGCCACGGCCGCTTTGTTCCCATTCCTAGGCCTTTCCTGTCCCATCGTCGCCATAAGACCTATATGTGACGGTGTGACGTAAAGCAAACAGCAAAAAAAAAAAGAAAAAAAAAGTAAGTCACAGCACCCAAAGACATTCCTGTATTGAGCGACTAAAATGTCACCAGGACACTTTTCTTTCCTGATGCTCAGCTTGTTAAAAGCCAAATGTAATTAATGTTACTGGCTTCACGCCTTGCTAACTACTACTACGATTTTCGGAGACGCCGATGTGCAGGAATTTAGTCCTGCAGGAGTTATTTTACATGCTAGTAAATCTACCGACACGAGGCTGACGTATTTGAGCACCTTCAACTACCACAGGACTGAACCAGGATCGAACCTGCCAAGTAACAGTCTGAACCACTCAGCCCGACTTGTGAAAACTAGATGAAGTCATATTTATCTTTATCATGTTTAACTTCTTCCCTCCACAAAGATATTTAATCCTCTTTCATGGGCCCCGGAAGTGGGTAGGCCAGTTGTCCCAACCATAAATATATATTTTTTTGGGAATGATAGATTATAGCCCTATAGTACTATGATCTTTCTTTCCTTCTTTCTTTCTTTCTTTCTTTCTTTCTTTCTTTCTTTCTTTCTTTCTTTCTTTCTTAATCAGTTTATCCTTCAGGGTTGGTTTTCTCTCGGACTCAGCGAGGGATTTCACCTCTACCACTTCAAGGGCAGTGTTCTGGAACATGAGACTTTGAGTATGGTGATGCAACTGGTGAGGAGGGCCATTACCTCGCCCAGGCGGCCTCACCTGTTATGCTCAACAGGGGCCTTGTTGGAGGATGGGAGGATCGGGATAGACAAGGAAGAGGGAAGGAAACGGCCGTGGCCTTAGGTGCCTGGAGGAGAAGTAGGAAAATACGAAAAACCACTTCGAGGATGGCTGAGGTGGGATTCGAGACCCTTCTACTCAGTTGACCTCCCGAGGCTGAGTAGACCCCGTTCCAGCCCTCGTACTATTTGTTTTCAACTTTCATGGCAGAGCCGGGAATCGAAACCGGGCCTCCGGGAGTGGCACACATTAACCACTACACCACAGAAGCGGACTAGTACTATAATGCTACCTATATGTTTATGTTAGTGCTGAAATCCGATTTCTTACTTTACTAATGCTGAAAGCCCGAAAATGTAATGTTATTCTTTAATAGGGGAATCAGTCTAGAAGGAAATGTTGAAAGTGGTGTGATATCTATCCAGGTTCATTGTTATCCTAATACTATGGGTTACAGTACATTGCACGTATATAAAAGACGCCACTTACAAACTTGCTTGTTATCCGCGAATTTCTGCGGCCACAAAAGTCACTATTTTTCAAGAATGATGACATTTACACATGATAGATTGTCTGATTGTGCTGTTTTGAACCTTCTGTCATTTTGAAGTTATTCGCGATCATGAATAATAAACAATCAGCTTTTAGCAACGGCTGATGCACAACGGCTGGTAGAGCTCCATGCGGTACTGGATCGTGACGTCACAGCGCGCCGCTTACGTCAGAGACCGTTTCACTTGCCTTGCGGAAAGGCACTATTAAGTATTAATGGTAGAAAACAAGGCAACATACCACAATGTAATACGTTTACGTACTATTTCATTGGTGTACTTTTCAAAAAAATATTTTTGAAAATGATGTATGTTCCCAATTGTGATTATAACTTCTAGTACGGCCAATACTCTTTCCCTAGGATACATTCTTATGTGCTTGTGTAATTTACGAAACCTCGTTTTCAAGCGTATTTATTTGATGCTTTATTTCGTGAGTGTTTCGTCCGGCGCCTTCATGTGCCGTGTTTCCCGCTCACCACAGCAGCGTGTGCGCTTTATACAGCTAGGAATTCGGGGCGGCAGTCGTCCTGTAAGCAAGACATGCTGGCGCGCGCGCTAGCGACTCAGTTAATCGGGATGAAAGAATTATTTTGTTATTGTTGTTCGCGCGCTGTTAACATCCTTTCTGTCCGTAGTTTCGTTGGAGTTGTGGGCCACTTTTTTTCCTTGCATTTGTATGCTTTCCCCCACTGCCCAAGTCGTATGTTAATAATGTATGGGACATATTGAATTGTTTTGTATGTGGTAGTTTCGCGTATGTAAGTGCATAGTTTTAATGAGTTGAATGTTTTTAAGGTGTTGTGTCGGTAACAGTTTTGGGTACTTTATTTTCTCGTCATGGTTAACAAATATAACAAACGTTATCTCCAAGTGTTCAGAGATACCTATAAATGTTCGTTCATTTTACCGTCTGATAAAGAAACTACCGTATTTTCTCGCGTATTTTACGCATTCACAATTAAGTATTTATTTATTTTCCACCTAGTCGATACAATGATTGCTTAAGGCAACTTTTAATGGTCAAAAGTGGTACATGTTTCGTATATTATCAACATCTTCAGCCACATAACACTGTTTAGATGAAAAATATATAAAATTGACAAAGTAATGCTTTAGATGAAGTGTCCTTAAAATTAACATAAGATTGACAAGATTAAAACAAACAAATAACTCAAGAGAAAATATATAAATTATTTCTACAATAGAAAGCAGTCGTCAAGGAAACACTTGTACAATATTCCATAGAGAAATTGTCCTAATAAATATTCTTTTCTTAATAATTCATGAAAAAAGATCAATTTATAAATTAAAAATTATACAATTTATAAGTAATTATCGAAATGAAGAAATCCTGATATCACAGTGCGGCTCTTATTATTAATGTAGATGAAAATATAACTAATTCCTAGTTGTCAAATTTTATTAAGCCTGCTTTCCTTTGGAACAGTAACTCCTGTCATTCTTTCACAGTTTTGCGCCGGGTGTAATATTGATGATGCGTTCTTCCTTGCTCTTGCACCTGAGAAGGTGGAGGAGCGGGGGATATAGGTGTGTCAAGAACTTCCTTGCTGTCACCTATAGCTTCAACTGAGGAGGAATAAGTTGTAGGGCTATCTGTAGGTGGAGAAATTCCAATTCTTTTTTCGTGATCCTTCTCAAGCATTTTCAAATATACTAGAATTTGATAATATAATGGATTCTTATATTCTACAGCCTCATTAAGGTTATCCTTTTTCTTTACAAGTTGGTCTAGATGAATGTACAGGTCTTCATAAGTAGAATATAAGAATCCATTATATTATCAAATTCTAGTATATTTGAAAATGCTTGAGAAGGATCACGAAAAAAGAATTGGAATTTCTCCACCTACAGATAGCCCTACAACTTATTCCTCCTCAGTTGAAGCTATAGGTGACAGCAAGGAAGTTCTTGACACACCTATATCCCCCGCTCCTCCACCTTCTCAGGTGCAAGAGCAAGGAAGAACGCATCATCAATATTACACCCGGCGCAAAACTGTGAAAGAATGACAGGAGTTACTGTTCCAAAGGAAAGCAGGCTTAATAAAATTTGACAACTAGGAATTAGTTATATTTTCATCTACATTAATAATAAGAGCCGCACTGTGATATCAGGATTTCTTCATTTCGATAATTACTTATGTTTGTCCAGCCCTTGTCCCGTTTCCCTACGGGGTCGGGTATGAGGTGAGATGAATTTGTCGTGGCGGATTTTTATGACCGGATGCCCTTCCTGACGTCAACCTCATCAGAGGAGTTAATGAGAGATGAAATGAATGACGTGATATATGATAGTAGGGAGAGGGTGAAACCCGGTGCCGGCACATAGCCTACTCCTGTCGAATAGCACCAAGGGGTCTGCTCAAGGCTTAACGTCCCCATCCGACGGACGAATCACCATCAACAGCGTCATATGCCCTCACTCCATATGAGCACTGCGGAGAGGTTTGGAATTTAATCCAGGCTTTTGGCACGCAATCTAGTGATTAGAAATTGTATACCACCACCTCCCCTACGCTGCCGGCCAACATTCTGATGGTGAAAATTTTTTCGACCAACGGGACTCGAACCGGCTAACCTCGGTGTTAGACCGTTTTAGACTTCAGCGCCTTAACGATCATGGCCACCAGGCGGGCTCATTTCGATAATTACTTATAAATTGTATAATTTTTAATTTATAAATTGATCTTTTTTCATGAATTATTAAGAAAAGAATATTTATTAGGACAATTTCTCTATGGAATATTGTACAAGTGTTTCCTTGACGACTGCTTTCTATTGTAGAAATAATTTATATATTTTCTCTTGAGTTATTTGTTTGTTTTAATCTTGTCAATCTTATGTTAATTTTAAGGACACTTCATCTAAAGCATTACTTTGTCAATTTTATATATTTTTCATCTAAACAGTGTTATGTGGCTGAAGATGTTGATAATATACGAAACATGTACCACTTTTGACCATTAAAAGTTGCCTTAAGCAATCATTGTATCGACTAGGTGGAAAATAAATAAATACTTAATTGTGAATCTATTGAAGTGCGATACGGACCATGAAGCTGATTTTATGTAATATTTTACGCATCCCAATATTTGTAGGTCCATAGTGGATAAAAACAAATGTTCACGTATTTGACGCACCCACAACTTCGAACATCCATCACGGAGCTGCGGATGCGTTTCGAAATAAAGATGTTAACTACTCAAGTAGCAGACTTCCTATTGCGAAAGCGGGCATTCTAAATACAGGGCAACGTGCTGCTGTTCGCCGGCAGGAAATGCCACTGCATTAGTTTCGGGTACCGGTACGGGACATTCTGTGATCTCAAAATTGTTTCAGTATTCAAGTAATACTTCATCATACAAACTCGCGGTGATCAGTTACGCCGAAACATACCGGAATGGGGCAGCGGGCAGCAAGTATTCAATGCCGAAATGAAACTTGGGCTACCGCGGCGACAGAAGTGATCTTCAAGCGGACAACAAGTCTATCAGCATTTCGCGGACCAAAAGGCGGCGAGTTTCCGCAAGTAGAGGAAGATCTGCTTAAATATATGATTTTCTTACGCAACGTTGGAGAAGCCATTTCTCACGAAATGCAGTATTTTAAAGAATGAGAAATAGCCCCTGCACATGGAATCATTGTCTTAGATTTGATGGTTAGCCGAGGCTTGATTAATTTTATGAAAAGAAATGGACTTCCTCTTCGACGAAGAACATGATCATGCCAAAAAATGACGAATGATTTAAACCATTTTCATCGCTTTATGATTGAGAAGCGTAAAGTGAAGGAATATTTGATCTCCCGCCTTGGAACCACAGTTCAGACGCCAATCAGTTTCCATATGCCACAAAGTCGAACAGTCTATAAGAAAGGAACATACAGTGTTATCGTACGCGCTACCGGAAACAAGGAACGATGTAGTGCAGTGCTTGCTGTAACAGTTGATGGCAGAAAGCTTGCACCTTACACTGTTCTAAAACAAAAAACAATGCGTAAAGCAAAATTTCCGCGCGTGATCCACGTTCGTATTCAAGAAGAAGGGTGGATGGACACGTCACTTGTACAAGATTGTATACGAACGGTTTGGAGTAATATAGCAGGGTCCCTCCTTCGATGCCCGGCCCTTCTCGTGTTGGACAGGTTTTTTTGTCGGTATGTCATTATGACATTACATGAATTGTACTTTTATTAGTTCATGTTTATTTCAGGTCGTATTGTCAGCTCTTAATGGGAAGATTTTCCAGTGTCGGTAATTCGATCCCACATGTCTAGCTTACCTATTTGACTTTTCAGAAAAAATCTCACGCCGGAATTTTACGCCAAATGACGATAACCGCAAACGAGTTGAACCAATTGTGTTTTTATTATATTTGATGTATCTTTTAAATGTACAGTAAATGGATTGTAAATATCTGAATTCCTTGAATAATTTAAGCATCCGAAGTTTTCGCCTGTATTTTTCGTCAAGAAAGTTCGTTAATTACGCGATAAGATACGGTATTACGGTATGCATTTTGTTGCGTGTGTCGGTGTGACATAAATATTATTATTCGCTTAAGTGTCATAAATGAGAATGATTAGGTACATTTTCTTATAACCATTTTTATGTTTTGTTAGTTTAAGATTTTAAATTTAATGGTCAATTTGCATTGTAACTGTAGAAATGTATGCCTTTTATCTTGACCTTTTTTCACCTAAACTGTGGTGGAATATATGTGATGAAATCAACGAATTAAAATCTTCCTATTTTTGGCTTCTAAAAGTTGGCAGGTATGTATGTATATGTTATGTGTATATATGTATATAATCTGAATGTCCAGGCAGTACCTTATTCCATTATCACCTCTATTTTCTATTCTTTTATTAGAAAATAAGTCGCTACAAATTAGATTCACTGATTGTTTTAATCTTGTAATCATTTTTCATCACCATTTCTTTTAAACTAGTCAGTGGATACATATTAATATTTTACTTACATCATGTCGTCCATCTCGTACCATTAGAGGCCGATGACCATAGATGTTAGGCCCGTTTAAACAACAAGCATCATCTAATTAAATCAATCAATACTGATCTGCATGTAGGGCAGTCGCCCAGGTGGCAGATTCCCTATCTGTTGCTTTCCTAGCCTTTTCCGAAATGATTTCAAAGAAATTGGAAATTTATTGAACATCTCCCTTGGTAAGTTATTCCAATCCCTAACTCCCCTTCCTATAAATGAATATTTGCCCCAGTTTGTCCTCTTGAATTCCAACTTTATCTTCATATTGTGATCTTTCCTACTTTTATAAACGCCATTCAAACTTATTCGTCTACTAATGTCATTCCACGCCATCTCTCCGCTGACAGCTCGGAACATACCACTTAGTCGAGCAGCTCTTCTTCTTTCTCTTGATTCTTCCCAACCCAAACATTGCAACATTTTTGTAATGCTACTCTTTTGTCGGAAATCACTCAGAACAAATCGAGCTGCTTTTCTTTGGATTTTTTCCAGTTCTTGAATCGGGTAATCCTGGTGAGGGTCCCATACACTGGAACCATACAATAGTTGGGGTCTTACCAGAGACTTATATGCCCTCTCCTTTACATCCTTACTACAACCCCTAAACACCCTCATAACCATGTGCAGAGATCTGTACCCTTTATTTACAATCCCATTTATGTGATTACCCCAATGAAGATCTTTCCTTATATTAACACCTAGATACTTACAATGATCCCCAAAAGGAACTTTCACCCCATCAACGCAGTAATTAAAACTGAGAGGACTTTTCCTATTTGTGAAACTCACAACCTGACTTTTAACCCCGTTTATCAACATACCATTGCCTGCTGTCCATCTCACATCATTTTCGAGGTCATGTTGCAGTTGCTCACAATCTTGTAACTTATTTATCACTCTATAGAGAATAACATCATCCGCAAAAAGCCTTACCTCCGATTCCACTCCTTTACTCATATCATTTATATATATAAGAAAACATAAAGGTCCGATAACACTGCCCTGAGGAACTCCCCTCTCAACTATTACAGGGTCAGACAAAACTTCACCTACTCTAACTCTGAGATCTATTTTCTAGAAATATAGCAACCCATTCAGTCACTCTTTTGTCTAGTCCAATTGCACTCATTTTTGCCAGTAGTCTCCCATGATCCACCCTATCAAATGCTTTAGACAGGTCAATTGCGATACAGTACATTTGACCTCCAGAATCCAAGATATCTGCTATATCTTGCTGGAATCCTACAAGTTGAGCTTCAGTGGAATAATCTTTCCTAAAACCGAATTGCCTTCTATCGAACCAGTTATTAATTTCACAAACATGTCTAATATAATCAGAAAGAATGCCTTCCCAAAGCTTACATACAATGCATGTCAAACTTACTGGCCTGTAATTTTCAGCTTTATGTCTTATCACCCTTTCCTTTATACACAGGGGCTACTATAGCAACTCTCCATTCATCTGGTATAGCTCCTCCGATCAAACAAACTTTTGCTATAGTTGCAACATTATAGCCATATTCATATGATCTTGATTCATGTAATTGAAGTTCTCTTTCTGTTACACTTTCATAACCCATGATCTTGATTCATGTAGGGCCTAACTGAACTGTTATTTTTTTTTTCTTTCTTTCAGAATCCACTCTTCATCTGGTGTTGCGTCTCCGTGGGGGTGTGATTGAACCGACTCTGCGAATCCTTGCCCAGAAATACAACTGTGATAAAATGATCTGTCGCAAATGTTATGCTCGTCTGCATCCCAGAGCTACGAACTGCCGCAAGAAGAAGTGTGGCCACACCAACAATATCCGCCCCAAGAAGAAGTTGAAGTAGGCTGTAATCGCCCATTATGTACAGTACAGAAAATGGCAGGGAGGATATTTCACGATAAAATTCATTGTATAAACATGTAAAAATTCTTGGAATCCTTGGAGGAGGGGTCTGAATTGTCCTGCTTAGTATCCAAATGATACTGTACATGTTTTGAAATAAATGAACTGATTTTTTTCATTTATTTTCATTCAGCCAGTTACTGTCTTTTATATATTACTTGTTACGTTTAGTTATGAAATTAAAATACTTGGAGGGCCTTATCCAGTTCCTGCCGTGCACTTTACCACCTTCTTTCCTGCCATCATTCCTCTTCCATCATTTTGTCCCAGTCAAGGCTTCTTCTTCTCTTTTGTAAGTCCTCTTCATTGAATCGATTCTCTTTGTTCTAGGTCTCCCTGTCGCTGTCATTCGCTCAAACTTCATTTGTCATCTGTGTTGGTATTCTTTTCTCCTCCATCCTCTTTACATGTCCAGACCATCTTTGTTTAGTCCCAGTCATTCTCTCCTTTAGGTTGTCCATTCAGACCTTTCTGACTGTCTCCCCTATTTGTCAGCTGCATAATAAATTTTATGCACTATCTCGTGTATGTGTTAAATCAAGTCGCAGGAAGGGGGGTGGGGGAGTAAAGAAAATAACACATCTAATGGGTCAGTATGGGAAGAGGGGAAACAGGAACACAACACGAGGACAGTCTCCACAACTTCACACACTGCAGTCTTCAACAAGATAGGTTCTCTTCTCAGTCCCCGACGAGCTCGTTCCTGCTTCACCAGGGGAGCGGGCACCTTCAAATACCACCGGACTGAGACAGAATCAAACCTGCTAATTTGGACTCGAAGGCCAGTGCTTACCTGTCCGAGCCACTTAGCATGGCTATTGCGGGACTTGTGTCGTTCTTGAAGGACCTCGTAAAGTTGTCAATTATTCTCTACATTAACATGATACCTTAATATAGCCCATTGTAATCTACTTGTTCTGCACAGTTTATCTTGTCATAATCTCTATCCTCTTGAAGCTATCTTGCCATCTCCATATAACATAATAGTTTGTCAGAATTTCTGTTCTCAACTACATTCTTGTAGTTTGTCATTGTCTAGACAACAGACCTTTCACTTTTACAAAGTAATCTATCGTGAATACGTATTATGGTATTGATGTGAGGTGTGTTTATATAAAATATTCCACTTCTGTACAATTAAACTTTGTTCTTACATAATGAACCAAGAGGCTGAGAGTTGATTCCGGGCCCTGATTTTGAAAAAGCCGCATAGTATTTGCAGTAAAATCCTTCAGCAGCAGAATAAGCACTTTCATCTAGACAGTTACTTGCGTTGATACCGTCAACGGGATGATTTTGGACGGTTTTGAGGTTATTTCCATCTTAACTCATGAAGGGAACCCTAAATTGTATTGCTTATCATCCAAATAATGGGGTATATATCCAATGATTACGATACACTAAAAACGAAAAATATACGCCAATATATGTGTTTGTAAGAAAACAAAAAGAAGTATCCGGATTCACCCCGTACATCGGGGTGATTTCGGACGCACATACTTTTTAAACAGCTGTCCGAAGTTTCAAAGCTTATTAGGTGATTTCGGACACAAATAGTCCCTTTTTTTTAATTCCACGTTTCTGCTTCCGTGCAGTGTTATTAAAAGTGTGCTAAGGGTGTCCAAAATTTGATTAGCTGGTTAAAATCATTGAGATTATTAATTTAATGTGTTACTGATCAATCTTTATTTTCTAACAAGGCAAATGTAAAATGTTCCAGTGTAAATTGTAAGAACTACACAGAAATCCTGCTGAAAAATCTATAAGTCTAAAACACATTTTCTCTGAAAATAAACATTCCTCTCTTCTCAACTGGGGCTGGAAGTATTTTTGAAATTTGTTCTTTAGCTATTGTATCCTCATCAGTGATGTTAGGGAACACAAACACTTTTGCTGTTTTTATGTGGGCGCAAGAATTTGACATCCACATCCCTTGAACGAATATTTGTGGCCACACCAACATACTGCCTCATATCCTCTTTGCTCTTCAATTTGTATTTTTAATCTGCAACTAGAAAAACCTCTTCTTGCAACAGCAGAACGTCATTACCTTCGTCATTGCCTTTATTGTGCGTTTCTTCGGATTCGCTTTCACTGCTGTTTCGAGCACTATCACTTGTTTCTGTTCTGCTTTAATCTCGGCGGAAGTCATGGCCCAAAATCGACTTCCCAGGAAGAACATTTCATTTGCGGCGGCGGGAAGTAGCAGGTTTGGTTGGAGGGTAACGGGCTTCCTTGAGCATTTCCTCGAAACTGGAAGTCCATGCCTCTGTGCTGCATTGCCGAACCTCTTCATTATCTGGCAGTTTAAGACGTGAGCTGGATCAAATGGAATTAGACCGGTGGCTCCTCGAAACCCGTTCTTTATGTTATCAGCAGAATTTGCTGATATCTTACGTAATGTTTGGTTCAGAAGAGACGGAAAAGCGTTCTTAGAAATGATCCCATGAGTACTTCTTCCATTCAGTTAATATGGCTCGCCATGTTGCTTTCATAGGTCTGAAGAAGCTTACATCCAGCGGTTGGAGGAGGTGCGTGCTGTTTGGTGGGAGGAGAGTGAAAGATATATTGTTCCGCTCACACTCCTGGATGACCTGCAAAGACACATGACTTGATAGGTTGTCTCCGATCATCACTGTTCGTCTATTTTGCTTCTTCAAATAGGATAACGCAATTGTGAAAAACCAGTCTTCGAATATTGGCAGATCGAACCACCGATTTATAAAGAACGTATGGTGGGAGCAGTTTCCCATCTCCACTTGCTGCCATCATTAAAGAAACACTAGATTTCGATGAATCCATCACTTTTCAGCATGCTTACTCCCTCGTTTTACAATTATTTGTTGCTTGCCTGGGTCATCTGACATATTGGTTTCATCGAAGTTTACGATATTGCTGGGGGGAAGATTTTCCAGCGTTGGCCTTATGTTGGCGAAATACGTTTCAACAGCTGCTTTATTCACCTCCGCGTGAGCTCTTTTTATATTTTCACTAAAGCGAACAGCGAGATCTTCTGAATGCCTCTTGAGAAATAACTGAACCCATTCTTCTCCTGGTAGATTGTTTGAAAATCTCTTCTCTTTCCGGCCAGCTTTATCAAGGTAACCTTTCACTAAATACGTAATGTCCAGTTTAGTGAAAGGAAATCCTCAGTGTGCAGCCCTGATAACACCCTGTTTTAGCATTTCCTCTTCTTCCTCATTTAGCACTGGTTGTCCTCCCAATTTTTTCGGATGTACTTTCTGCACTTTATTTTGTAGGGTGGACCTAGGTATACCATACAAATCACATGCTTTCCTATAAGACAACTTGCCACTTTTAATATCACGGACGGCTTTTTGTAATACATTTGGTTCGTAATTACACCTTGAAGTAGCTCCTTTCTGCTTCTGATAGTTTCTAGGCATTGTCCGAAATCACCCAGACTACTTTGTTTTCAATAAAATGTGCATAGAACACTACTTTTCCCTAAATCACACCAGAATTCCACAGCAATGGCTCATAAACACTTTAGTCAGTTTATCTCTTAATGAACTGTAGTTACAATGCGTTCCTTCTGGTCGCGACAATAGAAAGTATCAGCTTAATGATAATGCATGAACATTCAACAATGAAAGTGCACATTGTAAAATTTTCAAGATATGAAGTCGACTCGTAATAAAAAACGTGGGAAACAGAACCTAATGTTCAAAATAAAACGCGCGCGGAAGTGAAAAGCAGCGGCGACTCGTTGCTATGCAACAAAAACCGGCAAAACTACCATATTGTCCGAAGTCGCCACGTTTGACGGTACCTAAGATTTTGTCCCTTTGCAAATATTTTGAGAGCAAGTTTTATCTGGCACCCAGACAATATTTATCCTTTCAAATATTTCAGCATCACTAATGCTGCCTACCTTCACAAAATAAGGTGTCCATTTTATTGATATAGTTGAAGAAATTTTTTTTTTTTATAGACAAGAAAAGTGTTCCACCTCGATCAATACTTATTTATTGTGAATGAATTATTACACTAGTACCGGTTTTGGCCTGTCATGGCCATCATCAGCTAGTACATAATATTTATAGTCATTAGACAAAATTACAAAGATGTTACATTAGATCATCCGGATGTCTAATGAAAAATGGAAGTAAAATATATTGCATTATTGTTATGTTAAAATATTTGTGATTAAAGGTGGTGGTGATAAACTAAAACCTATTTAGTGTATATGGATATGAGTACATTAAACACATTATAACATATAGGCCACAGTATAAAACACTTAAAAAATTATAACACACTAAAACATAGTATATATTTAAAAACGTCTATTAAAATTTGAGTTCATGTTGTGTAGCACTCATTCTTCAATCTTCTTGTGGTTGTTGTGTTAATGTAGTTGTATTAGGTGATCGTCGAGAATGTTCTATGGTTGATATACTTTATATTGATGTGTTTTAAGAACTCTTGTCGTTAAATTTTATTTATTTTTTTAATTGAGTACTGTGCAATTCAACTATTGATGTACTCCAGTAAGTTTTATATATACTGCGAGACAGGGTTTGGTTTTAGAGCAGTTGGTGGCGGCACCTCTCTTGTCTATGCACGTTATGTGGTTGTTATCTGTAAAGATAAGTTAATGTAAGTATAGTGTTCGTATGAAGGAATGCCTGGTGTGTGTATGAAAATGAAAAGAGTTCTTACTATTGTTGTTGTGGAGGTTGTGTGCCGATATGTTTGGAGACTTGCTGTATTCTGCTACGAGTACGTCTGGGGCTCATGTTAGTTGTGGGGAGGGATGTAGGTGGAGGGGAAGGAGGAGTGGCTATTGTGGAGGCAGGGGCGGGGTTAGGCTTGTGATTAGTCGGTTTGTTAGGACGAGTGTTTACTATTTTGAGATAGTCATTCTTCATTGCAGGAATGGCTTTATCAAAAATGATGCTGGTTTTCTCTGTAATGTCGTTAATGTTATGATTGGGGTTAGCGTATTGGTCCAGAGAAATATAGAAATCTTCGGTTATGTTGAGCAGGGGGCCCTTAGAGTTTATGTTTAATATCGTCATATCATTATTGATGTCTGTGAAACTATGCTTAGATTCTTCTACATGTTGACCTATTGATGAAAAATTGTTTTACTGCATTTATGCGTTCGTTGTGGCGGATGGTGAAGTTTCTGCCGGTACGTCCGATATAACTTGTGTCACAGTTACATTTGATACGGTAGACACCTGATTGATTGTATTTATTATTATTATCATTGACTGTTTTAGTGTTATGTATAATGTTGGTGCTGTTGTGTGTGGTCTTGAATGCTATTTTCAGGTTGTGCTTCTTAAAAATATTAGTTATAGTATATATATTGGTGTTGAAGGTAAATAGGACATAATCTTTTTTGGGTTTGGCTGGTTTAATTAATTTAGTTTTAGGTTGGGATTTTATTTTGTGAATGATTTTGTTGACCATTTCTTTGCTGTATCAGTTATGTTTGGCTATATCGTGGATTAATTTTAATTCATTATTTTGATCTTCTATTGTCATTGGGATATTAAAAGCTCTATATATCATGCTATAATAGGCTGCTCTTTTGTGTGTGTTGTATTGTATACAAAACTCAATAGACTTTTGCAACAGAACCAAAGATCGAACAACAACATACTCTTGCTTCATTTGACATAACAAACATGTACCCTAACATTCCTATCAAACAAACAATCAAAATAATAGAATCTAACCTAAAAAACCATAGCAACTTGAGCACCTTAGAAATAGAAGAATTCATTAATTACTCATTCGCCATTAACAATAACTACTTCAGATTTCATGATACCATATATCAGCAACAAGGCTTACCTATGGGATCTCCTGCTTCCGGAATATTAGCAGAAATATGTATAGTTTAGTCATGTTTTATTTTACCTGGCAAGATTAAGGCCTTCAGGCCTTCTCTTCCATCTAACCAGGAACTGAAATATATGTATATTGCATTGTATTACTTACAATAACTAGATCTAATACAAATTAAATTAATAATACAAGAATGGTGAGATTACATTAAGAATAAATAAATTAAGATTAAATTAAGATGAAATAAATCAGATATAAAAAGGGATAAATTCTTAAAACTAATATCCTACATGTAAAAAAAAAAAAAAAAAAAAAAAAAAAAAAAAAAAAAAGGCAGTACATAAAATTTGATTTTAAAGACAAATCGGATAAGAATTTTAGACTCTCTACCAGGACATCCGTAACAATAGAATGGTTGTAAGTAGCAGCATCAAGTTTACAGATGATCCTTACTGGTGTATAAAAGGTCTCCAAAGTGCTTCCTTGAAAGTGCGAATAGCGCTTAACCCCCTGATATTTTCGGGAAGGAGGTTCCACTCACGGCAGGCAATTACTGTGAATGATTTATCATAGATGGCAGTTCTATGGGTAGGTAAAGCTAGGATGGAATTATTAGTGGAACTGGAGTTAAGACTGATAAGAGGATAAGTATTTGAAATATGAAGTAAGGTAAAATGGTTGTGAAGAATGAAGAATTTTATGGAGATGGCATAGGGAATGCACAGTGTGACGGATTTCTAGTTGGGGCCAAGATAGATGGTTATATGAAGGAGTTACGTGGTCATAGTACCGTAGGTTACAGACGTATCTCACACAAGCATTTTGACCACGTAATCTGCTCAATAACTTGCCTCGAGCGTCTCTATAAATCGCGTCACAATTGTCGAAATGAGGGAAAACCAGACTTTCTACCAGCATTTTTTTTAGTTTTTCAGGAAATAAGTATTTATACCCACGCGGCATGTGCACCTAGAACACACATCAATCAATAAAATAGATAATATATATTTTTGGTGCAGATTTATTGATATCTTCGTAATTATAGATGATAGATCCACTGATGGATCCACTGATGCTGATACTATACTAGACAAACTTAACACTTTAGACCCCCAAATTAAACTCACTAAAGAAACCGAAAATAACCGTACCTTAAATTACTTGGACTTGACAACAGTAGCGTAGCCAGGATTTCAGTTTGGGGGGGGGCCCGTTCATCCAGAATTTTATTTTGATAGGTGTCCAAACTTCCATAGTTTATGTGGTGTAGAATACTGAAAAAGGAAATGGGTGTGCTTGGATCCATGTAAGAGTGGTGGATTCGTGCGGATTCCAGAAGCTAATAGTAGTTTTCTTCTTCTTCCCCAGCTTTTCCCACACGTCTGTGGGGTCGCGGGTGCTATGTCGCCCATGTAGATTTGCACCTGTTTTACGGCCGGATGTCCTTCCCGACGCCAGCTCTATATAGAGGGATGTAATCAGTGTTGTGTGTTTCTTTGGTGGTTGGTGCTATAGTATGTTGTCCGAATATGTTGGGACACACCTAGTCCCCAGCCAGAAGAATTAATTATACGCGATTGAAATCCCCGACGGAGCCGAGAATCGAACCCGGGACCGTCTTAACCGAAGGCCTCAACACTGATCATTCAGCCAATGAGTCGGACTCCGTAAGCTAATATTAATGTTAATATTAATCTATCAATATTAATATTAATGTCTCACGGCTACCTCTGTTACTCCCATCCCAACATAACTGCAGCATTTCATATATTCCGAGTACAAGTGAAATGAATGCAAGAATAAACAGTTTGAGTAAGGATGTAATATTCTGGTTTAGAATAAATACGGTAATGTTATTATAATAATGGTCATGTGATAAGCAATAAAGAAGTGACATTTTATACAAATAATGCGGCAAAGATATACACACACACGCGTCGAATACAGGTTTCTCGTCCTTCTTGTCCATGGCTAGATGATGAAGGCAAGAGAATGATGGCCCACCGTGACTCGTTATTTCGACATTATAAACAAACCCTAGATGACAGACTTCGAATCTTACCGCATCTTAAGAAATCGCACAAAGCGGTTAATCAGAAATTTTAAAAAATGTATATATTTTTCGGAGTTTAGCTAACAACTTAAATTCTAATCGCGCACGGGACCAGCTTAGAGCTCTGGGAATAGTAAAACAACAGAGACAGACAACTCCTGACATT